>NC_069503.1:812382381-812734881 GCF_027579735.1 Bombina bombina
TCACAGCTGCATACACTCAAAATAGATATATTGGCCTAACACAGTATATTCACAGTATGTTCCACAGCACAGTGCACCCACACTTTTCCAACACTTAAAATAATCTTCTTCTGTCTTTTGATAACTTTTCCAAAGGCCAAATGTCCCTATCAGTTGCAGGCTTGCTCATGCAATTTCTTAACTGATCTTAAAGGCTTTCTAGTTCTCAGAGGTGGTGAATTAAAATCATCCTGTACTGATCTTACTGGAATGATTGACAAGCTCTGCTCCCGCACAATTGGTTGTCCAAGGGCAGACATGCCAAGTATGGGCAGATTTCTGCTATCTTTTGTTTGTGTTATAGGCCTTTTCATATGCAGACGAGAGGGGAGTGTCTGCTCTTCCTGTTTTCTCAGCCCCTTTCAATGGGTGTCTCAGCATAATTCGTGAACAGTGCTAAACTGTGAGCTTCTAAAGGTTAAAGGTTTTACACTGAATTTTTAGATCGGTATCTGTGCATATTCCTCTTTATAGTAGTGTCTGACATGCAGTTATATGAAAATTGGTGTATAATGTCCCTTTAATATTTGCCATATTGTATCCTAGGTTTTCTTCTCTGCTCAGGCCAATCAGAGACAGTTATGAATGTTTTACAAGAGTGTGCAACCAATGAAAGTGTGGAATGTAGCAGTGTTAAGTCTTGTGTCTGCACTCTAGAGTCTGCACTCCCACTTCTAAAAGGTTTTTAAGAAAAATTATAAACATTTTATATTATAATGGCAAATTGTAATATCCATTTAAATCTTTTTTAATGAGGACAAAAAACATATGCAAGCCTTTTTCATTCATAAAAGTGGCGAGAGTCCACAATCCATTACTTCTGGGAATTCAGCTCCTGGACACTAGGAGGAGGCAAGATTTCCAAAACTCCAAGACTATGTAGTACCTCAATCTCTCTGGTATGTTAGTCTTTGCCAAGAGAAAGGTGAAGAATTTAAGTGCTCCAGATGCTTTGTTGAGAGGGTTCTAAGATTTGAGGCCCATTTTTTCCCTTCAAAGAGCTGCTACAGAGAGACAGAGTGGGGTATTGGGAAGTGACACAATTACTCCCAGGGACTGGTCCCATAGCCGCCTCCTGTTGGTTCATCAATATACTTCTTAAACAGAACCTCTAATGTGCTGTACACCACACGGGATGGGCTCTAAAGGATGCAGTCTGTCTGCAGCTTAGTAAGCACAGTAGTGTGGGTGTTTTTCAGGAAAATATAAACCACTTTTGTCACTTTCATAGCCCACAGGCTATTAGCAGGTACGTTAGTAATGTTACATCATAGCCAGGGGATAGCTTACAATATAGACACTTACACTTTTCATTAGGCTTTTATTTTCACAGTCTAGCTGAATTGTATGGATATTTTGCAGCCTAAATAGGTTCTCTTGGTGATATTATTTTTTATCTCTAAAATAAGTTATTTATTTGTTTTTTATTCTGTTCCACCCAAAATTATTTGTTGGATCCACAGCTTGTGTGTACTCTCACCACCTTTATGAAAGAAAGCTAATAATTATGCTTACCTGATAAATTAATTTATTTTATGGTAGTGGGAGTCCTTTTTTTCTGATGGCATTTCTAGTGTGAACCTCATTTTCCCTGCTTTTTCCTTTTCTACCTTTCTACTTCTTGCTTAGCTATACGTAAGACCTAACATACCAGAGAAATGGGAAGGAATAAGTACTCTTGGAGTTTTGGGAATCTTTGCCTCCTCCTAGTGGACAGTAGTTGAATTCCTAGGAGTAATGGGTTGTGGACTCTCGCCACCATGCCAAAATTAATTAGGTTAATTATATATTTATAAATTATATAAATATTTATAAATTAATTCTAAATGAGTTTATTAAACAGATTGATAGCAACAATAGTTCAGAGGTTTTTTCCTTAGAACAATGTTGCAGATTAACATATTTTACAAACTTAAATCGTCTAAACAAACGGCTTTTGTTTAAAATAATTTAAATTAACAGCAATGTGCTTCACATTCACGTAGAAGCATTTTGCAATATTCTTGTTGTATGTGCAAAAAAGCTTTGTAGAAATGTGATAACATTTCTCAGAATGAATGTGTGTGTGTGTGTGTGTGTGTATATATATATATATATATATATATATATATATATATATATATATATATATATATATATCGAAGGCAAGCAAATTACAAACTAAATATTTGTAAATCTAAAAATACGGCTATAGGATTCTTGTCCTTTTAAATGGGAGTCTGATTGGTGCTTTCAGTTTTGATGCATCATTTCCGGCCCAGTTAGATTATTGTAGAGCTATTTTGTAAAAAAAAAAAAAAAAAAAGAATTGGAAAATTAAAAGCATACACTTATGTTTGAGAAGATATATTAGAAATGCTCTAAGTGGACTGAATGTGTTGCATTAAACTCATTTAATTACTTCCATGCCCATTTAAATTGCCTTGTGATTGAATGTATGCTGAGTTCTGCTCTTTATAATTGGTAGTTTTTTTCTAAATCAGTTAATAACATAGAAGCCAGAGGTGTTCTGCACATACTGAAATATCCTTGAGTATGCTGTGTATTATTGTTGTGAAACTGAGCTGACAGCATGACTTTTGCATCAGTGGTAGATCGTCTAAAAATAGAAGCCACCTTTTTGACTTAACGGTATAGTGAAAAATAAAGAAATAGATAATCACCTTTTCTAGCAGCGTTACCAGCCTTGCCCTGATCGCTATTATGGTTAACCCTTTAATATTTTTCTTAATCCATATGTTTCTGCCCATTAGACCTCTTGGCTGGGAGCAAAGAGGCCCACTAATCTCCATCAGCATCTCCATAATTCTGAAAAATTCCTGGTGAAGACTTTTTTTTTTTTTAAAGGACATACAATAGGTCCCTTGGGGCAAAATTCTGCTCTGGCTGAATACTTCCAGCACTGCAAGTCAGACAGCTGCTTCTTTCCGGTGGAGGTTTTAAGGGCTGTACATCCAGGTCTCTTACAGGAGCAAACTCATGGAGTATGAAGAGGACCTCAATGTCCGCTGTGCCCTTCTTGCGTTGTAAACAGATGCTGCTTTGGTGCGTGAAGTTAGGTGGCTTGTGGTGCCTGTCAAGAGATTAGGCCCTGGTTTGCAAATTGTCTCATTGAAAGTGTCAAACCACTTTTACCAAAATCCATCTGACCCTCATATATTTGAGATTGTTCTTCAATTGTTCTTCAATCCTCACACAGTCTTATTACCCAGCCAAAAAAATAAATGTAATAAAATGTGTGTGTAATTTTATTTTCTGGGGGTAGAAAGGGTGAGTGTAGGTTACAGGTCAGGGAAAATATTGTAAATATTATTAAAATTAGCAGAACACTGTATTTAATGCTAGTCCATGTCTAGAGGAAATTTGCTTGCTCAGTTCTTAAAACAATGTGTAGTAGACTCACATATTTTCTGGTTTTCCCTTAAATTTAACTTTGATGCTGTGTGTGTTTTAATAGACATTGCTGTAAAATATATTTGATAAGTAAGATATAGTTTACCAAAGACAAATTAGCATCCACAAGAGGAAAAAATACTTGACCACTCAGTGTCAAAGTTTTACTTATAAGAATCAGAGCATGTCATTTTTAACAACATTCCAATTTACTTTTTTTTATCACTTTTGTTTGTTTTTTGCATTGTATCCTTTGTTTAAGAGTAAACTTAGGTAGACTTAGGAGCAGCAGTGCAATACTGGGAGCTAGCTGAAACCTTGTTAAGCTAATGACAAGAGGCATATATGTGCAGCTACCAATCAGCAGCTAGCTTCCAGTAGTGCCTTGCTGCTCCTGTGCGTACCTAGGTATGCTTTTTCAACATGATTGATAATAGAAGTAAATTGGAAAGTTATTTAAAATCTAATGCTTTATCTAATCCCTGGAAGTTAACTTTTGAGTCTATTGTCCCTTTAATTACAGACATAAGCAAGTTTTTCCTACCTTATCTTCAACAGGTTAATGTTATGGAGCTATATTGCAGCTGCATTTTTTGGTGACTCATAAACCCAAATAAAGGTCTAATAGTTTGTGAATTCAACCACAATACCAAGATGGCATTTTAGTACTATAATACAATGTTATCAATTAAGGATCTTTTTATTACATGATTACTGCAAAACGTTGTGATTTTTCTGTGTGTTTATATTATACCTTTACTGAAATAATCATCTAGTGACATTTTATAGGTTACAGATCTATATGATTTTATTTTTATTGTTTTACTATTTTTTGTTCCTAGATTCCAGGCTTTCTTTCTTATCTCACTGTTTTTTTATTTAGACTTGCATTGCAGTTGCATGATTCTGTTGTTTGTAGGTCTCTGTGCTGCCTGTGCTCCAATCTAAATAAAGCACAGAATGAAAAGAGTCAGATAAAAATAGCAAAGGGAAGTTGCTACCTGCTCACTGAATGACAGAAAAATGTTTGTTAGAAAAGTGTCACTTCACTAATATTTGGGAGAAACAAAATTAAATCTCTCACATGTAACTAATTATTGCTTGATGGAGTTATCTTTTTTTTCCCAACCTCCTCTACTGTTACCATGTTATATATTATGATCTTTTTTGCTTGAGACTACAGTTTTTTCTGTTTAATTGATGTTATATTTCTGTATGTTATGGGTGTAAAAATATTTAACTACCATTGTGCATAAGGGTTACACTCACACATATACAGTATATATAATCAGGGAAATGGACTGCACTCTTACATCGAACACACATCCCATGTCAAAACCCACAGCGCTGGGTACTCGCCAGCGCTCAGACAGCTACTTAGCTTTCAGTGACTTGGGCAGTAAACCCCAGCCAAGCCTGGATGCAAAACCCATATTAAAAATTACAAAACAAAATGATAAACACAACACATAGAAAGTCGGGTGCTATCTTGCAAGCACACAGCTATATTAAAAGCATAATGGAAGAGTTAGTTACAGCATTTGGCCAAATGGTGATAGACCCATAACCACCTCAAGGTCTCTTCCTCTCTAGCTCCTAAGCTACAACCACACAATGCATTCAACCAAAGGTGACACAGCCCTCTTGTACATATACAAAACAGAGAAATGCCTGCCTGGGTACTCACCAGCAGTGACTCAGGCAGTTAACACAAGACAAGTCTTGGTGCAAAGGATGATTATAAGATGCTTAATTTTAGATGAATTATTGCCAGTCTGTAACAGACCAGTCAGTGTTCATATGGTACTGTACCCCTCCAAATACTTGAAAGCTGCCATCTTGATTGCAACTTTCAAAAAGCATTCCTGTCTACTACACAGTGTTACAATGTAACTCCTACTCAACTTTTAAAGATTTGGTATCTACTGCTTTGTGGTGTTTGATATAAAAATGTACAGTGATATAACGTTTTAAAAATGTGATTTTTATTTCAGGCACACAATGAACAACATACTGAGACTGTAGCTGAACTGTAATAAGATGCCCAAAACACTAACCTCAAAAGCCGTTCAGAGTGAGACTTTGAACAGTGATTCCAACATCATGGTCGAAAAACCAACAGGACGAAAGGTAAGAGCAGAACTTTTTTAATAGGACAAAATGTTCATTGGGCCAAATGTTTTCATATTGTTTTGCTTTAAGTTGTAGTTGGATACATGGAAAAATATGTTTCCCAACAGCTGGCTCAGTGTAGAAGGTCCAGATGTCTGTCTCTGCTTACTGGAATGCATGCAACAGATGAGTTTTCTTTTCCTATTGAGAAAGCCACATTGCCTGAGTAAGGCTATGTTCTGATTACATTTTTTACCTCTGATTTCATAGCTTCACTATGGTGAAAAATTGTCACTCTTTGCCGTTGTACATATAATATCTGAGTCATATTTTTTATGAAGCTTCCAAATTCAGTGTCTAATGAATGTCTGTACTATGCTATAATCTTTTTTTAAAATAGTGTGAATTCTGAAATGTGTTCCCCCCCCCCCAATTATTAACTTTAAACTTTACAAGAATGTATATCAAGAGCAAGTTGTTGGAATACTGATTTGTGGACATTAATTATGTAATTAGCCGACTCTTAAAGAACTAATTATGTATATTATCATTTATAGCAAATCAAGGAGGTAAAAAGTTCAAGCAGTAAAGTGATTAGTGAAATGTCATGTCTTTTTTGTTATGTAGACATAATCATGTAATACCACTTGATAGTTCCACTTCTGCTGGTATAATTAAGATATTATTCTGCATCTTCCAGACATACACAGATGTTTCCTTGGTGATACCACATGCAACTTAATTAAACACTGAAGAATTGCATAATCAACAAATGCATAATAAAGAGACAATACAATAACACTTTGAATTTCAAACGAGCAGTAGCTTTTTTTTTTTTAATCTGGCAATTTGGAACATTTCCGTACTTTCCCTGCCCCATGTATCACATAACAGCGATCAGCTAGTCACAGACATGTATATGAGCTGTAAACTTATTTTCTTTCATATAGGTGGCGAGAGTCCACAAACTTACATTCTATACATTCCTACCAGGAGGAGGCAAAGATTCCCAAACTTTAAAATCCTATAAACCCCACCTCACACATACCTCAGTTTAAAGCATGATGATGTGCTTGATTTCTTCAGTGAGAGGTGCTTCAGAGCATATTGAAGCCCGGTTCCCCTCAGAGTACAGTGCTTGTGGGAGGGAAGTGAAGGAAGTACTGCCTCATGACTCCATGTTTTCACCTCACGGGAAATCTTTTCATGTAAATTCATCTTTTGCCTCCCTTTACAGATCGACGTTCTACTTCTATTCCATTATGTCTGTTTCAATAAAGGATACCAAGAGAACAAAGTAGATTTGTTAATAGAAGTAAATTTAAAAGTTTATTGCACCCTACATTCAAGAAACTTTCATTTTTACTTTTGTCTAACTGCTCTGTAAGTGCATAATTAAAGTGCTCTGTATAATATAGATACATGTCATATATATTATAGTAAGACAATTGGTTGTCGAGTGTTTGTCCCAAACGTATGTATACAGTCACTCTTAACTGAAATTCCTATCCAACATTCCCCTCAAAGCGAAGCTTATAACACGGTGTCCCCTTTGCTAGACTCACGCTTCACATGTAGTTGAAGGACCTCCGCTGCTCCTGCGGTGATGGTTATTCACCAACATACACAAATGAATGGAAGAAAAGTTTTATATTACTTTGTGCTTCACTGACAAGTTTTCTTACTATTTTTGGTAGTTCTGTCTTCATAAACTACAGTGTATATACATGTATATAGCACAATTATGCATTCAATTTATTGCTCCTAGGACGTCTTATATTTGGTGGTTTAAAATTCCATGTAATCCAAAGCAGGGATCTATCTGTATTACTATTTTTGCTGTTAACAATTTTTTATGTAATAAGTTAATTTTGATACATTCCATAGCAAATGCTGAAAGAGTGTCTTTTTGTTTACTGGTTTATCTATATAAGGTTCACATAATAACAGTTCATTGTTTCAGAATATAACATGGTATAAAATTGTATGATCTTTATATGTTGTTGCTTTCACAACGAGAGGGTTAAATGTTCACAGCAGCCGCTTAATTGTTTTAATGATCTATCACACACAGCCAATAGCAAACCACTTTGTATTCTTTTAAATAGCAAGAGATGGCTTAGCACACCAGGCTATGATTACGGCTTCCTAAGCCAAAATGCATAAGCCTAGTGCTGCGCCTGCTCTGACACTTCTGTAAAGTGCTTCCCAGTACCGCCTTTTAATGAATTAATACATTTGGGCGTTTCATTTTACAACATTTGAGGAGTGGATCGTTTTTTCTTTTATACATATATATTATATTCATAAAATAGGGGATACATATATATTATATTCATAAAATAGGGGATTCAAGATTTTTTCCCCTTTGGTGTTGAACATTTTAGAAAAGGTGGCTTTTGCAGATTCCTAGTATATGGCACATTGGCAATTTACAATATAACTCATTTGATGTGTAATAAATAGCTTTTATATTATGATGTATAAGTAATTGTTTATCGTATTGACTTGTAAGTGCTAGAAACACACAATCGGCATTAAAGGGACACAGTCAACTTTCATGAATCAGAGCACGTGGTTTTAACCTACTTTCCAATTTACTTCCATTATTAAATTATGCACAGTATTTTTATATCCATATTTTCTGAGGCAGCGGCTACTACTGAGCATGTGCAAGAGTTCAGCTAATGGCTATCACATGATACAGGGGCTGACAAATTGAAGTAAATTTCGAATCTGCTATTGCATTATCTTTTTATTATACAATTGTTGAATATGCAATTTTACTGTATTTAATAGTGCTTTAAAGGGACGGTTTCAGATAGCAGTCACCACTGATCGACATCAGCAGTAGTGGTGGAAGTCGAGCGCAGAAGTAGCAGACCTGATAGCAATGACTTTTCAGAATTATTATTCCTGACCACATGTGCACTAAGAAGACTTATTATTCTGAGGGCATCTGATGCCTTATCTACTTTTTCAGTAGGCTGTCTTGAGCTGGGCAGATATGGATTACTTTATGCGTGTGTGTGTGTATATATGCGTATATATATATATATATATATATATATATATATATATATATATATATATATATATATATATATATATATATATATATATATATATATCTATATCTTTATTGTAAAAGAAAAGGTGCCGGTACTCCAAAAAACAAGGTGCTCATTGATTTTTGATTGATATATTGTGCTCAGTAACTGTGAGTTTTTGATTGATATATTGTGCTCAGTAACTGTGAGTTTTTGATTGATATGTTGTGCTCAGTAACTGTGAGTTTTTTATTGATATATTGTGCTCAGTAACTGTGAGTTTTTGATTGATATATTGTGCTCAGTAACTGTGAGTTTTTGATTGATATATTGTGCTCAGTAACTGTGAGTTTTTGATTGATATGTTGTGCTCAGTAACTGTGAGTTTTTGATTGATATATTGTGCTCAGTAACTGTGAGTTTTTGATTGATATATTGTGCTCAGTAACTGTGAGTTTTTGATTGATATATTGTGCTCAGTAACTGTGAGTTTTTGATTGATATATTGTATTGTGCTCAGTAACTGTGAGAAAAGCAAAGGGACAACATCATTATTTACAATGTTTGATATATTTTGCAGCCCCTCTTGTGGAAACTAGAGTATATACATGATTACAAATATTACCTCTTATGAGTTGGCAGGGGGGGGGGGGTACTCAGTACCGGTGAGTACTCCCACAAAAAAAGATATATATATATATATATATATATATATATATATATATATATATATATATATATATATATATAACACTAGAAGCAAAAAGTTAAGTTTACTAGTTCTTTAACTAAGGCACTAAAAAAAAACTATTTCACACAAATAAATTAATTTAATTACCTTAAACTGCAGCTATCAACAGATTTTTCAATGTTGTTTTTAAACACCAGAAAATATACCAGAGCTTCAAGAAAATAAAGGAAGGGAAAAATGCAAATTGTTCACACACAGGATACAGATTAAATAAAAGGTGGTTATGAGAAGTACAGAATTTGGTGGCTCTTTACAAATAAATTGTTATACTGGTGACAATAAGCAAATATTAGCTTTACAACTATACATCAAAGATATATGGCACTTACAACCAAATATGCCCCATTAAATTACTTAACCATCACACACACCATATTATACTATAATTGCACAAAACAGATCAAATAGGTATGCAGGGTCCATTAATTGTGAAACATATACAGTTACAAAATGATCATTCACATGTGTGATGTGTACAAAATGTATCCAGTGGTCAAATCTGTCATCTGCAGAAATAAAATAGCATATATACATCTATAAAATGCAATAAGTACAGTGAAAATACAGAAAAAAATGTACGTCAGATAGTGCCTAGAACATGTCAGGTCGGCTGTTGATAAACTAGGGCCTAGAGCACTTGCCAGAATTATGATCACATTAGATGGTTGAGAAGGTTGCATTCACATTATATTTTATTTAACAGTTTATTTGTAATCAGAAAGAAAAATAATGGGATGAAATGTCATCCACTCCAATAACGTGCTGTGATGTCCTCAACCCATTAAAGATTGCGTGATTTCATGTTTTACTTATGTTTACATCAGAACTTTGTTCCGATGTTGACAAATAAGTCTGTCAGAAAAGGGTTAAAAGGTTGTGTCCATTTATCATGTGTTATCCTGCTTATGGTTGTTGTGCATGAGCTGTAGTAAACTACATGTTGAATAAATGGGTGGTCTTGGATTATCTTTGGTTGTCTATGAAAGGGAGTAGTAATTACTGCAATGTTCTCTTCTGTAGTGAAAGGAATATGTCAAGATTGCAGTTGCCAGAAATTTGAGAAAATTAAGTTCAAGATAAAATCTTAGAAGAGGAATTAAACACCTATAGTTTCTGAGTATAACAAATTGTACTTTGTCCCACACTCCCTATAGAGAGCAAAAAGCTAAATCTGTAACCTAGTTTTTCAACATGATGATGCAAATTGCCTAAACCAGTAATTTTGATTGCAGCATTTGCACGTTATAGACTTTTTTGGCCTTGCTAGGGAGAATGAAAAGCTCTTGTTTTTGTGTAAAATTTCTCAATGTCCTTTTTAAAGAAACAGTCGCTTTTTATATATGCATACTTAAAACCAGTATAAAGGACTCAATTTATCAAACACAGGCGGACGGGGGCATACATATTCACCCCTGTCCACACGGCTTCTCCTCTGGCGAGCAGAAATCTGCTGCCCGCATTTACCATTGCACACGAGCGCTCCTGTGCATGAGCTGCAGCTGACAATTTCCCTGGTTGGAAGAGACCTAAGAGGTGGAGAACAGGGAAGCAGAGCTCTAATGGCCTCTGTTTGAAAAATCCTGAATGCAAGTTCACTTGTGCGAACAGTCAGTCAAAGTGGAGAAAAAGGCTTGATAAATTCAGCTCAAAGTGCTGAATTGCAAGACTCACGGTACATACACAATACACGTTAAAAGGTCCAAGGGATCCAAAATAAATGTTCCTGATTCAGATAGAGCACACAATTGTAAACAACTTTCTAATTCACTACCCAAAATGTTGACAATCTTTTCTTATATGCAAACTTTGAGACACTGGCTCATACTGAGCATGTGCAAATTTTTGTACTATATACATAGAACTTTAAAATTTGTCAAAAAAAAAATCTACTGCTCATTTGAAATTCAGATTAAGTGCTGATTCTTCTTATACATTTGTTGGTTATGACGTTCTACTGTATTTGAAGTGACAGTAAAAAAAAAACCTTTTAATTATAATACATTTCTAATGTGCTGCTAAAGAATATCAGCCAAGTCTTAATGTTTTTAAAACAAATTAAGGGACCATTAAACTTGACATTTCAACTATGCATAAATGATTCATTATTGCCATATACATTATTTCTAAAATAAATAAAATACATCTAAAAAAAAAAGTTTCACTTTCTCCCAGAGAGGCTTGGGTTAATACTTTTAAGGCAATTTATGTGAGCTTTTGTTTACTTTCCCTCCCTCCGTAAACTTCTATGGTGTCACATGCTTTTAAAAGGTGGATTATCAGTTTTGCATCAATAATCCTCATAGGCAAATCATTCTTTGCAATAGTAACCAAGTTGAATTAGTGCTAAACCTCCTTAAAGGGACAGTATACACCAATTTTCATATAACTGCATGCAGGGCTTTTTTTGTAAAAAAAAAAAAAAAAAAAAAAGTGCCGGTACTCAGAAAAAAGGTGCCTGTACTCCACACTAATTTTTAATTGATATATTCTGCTCATTAACCTTGAGAAAAGCAAAGGGACAAGATTATTCACAATGTTTTGATGTATTTTGCAGCCCCCTCTTGTGAAGAGTATTTACATGATGATTACAAATATTACCTCTTATGAGTTGGCAGAGGTGGGGGTACTCGGTACTGGTGAGTACCCCCCCACAAAAAAAAGCCCTGACTGCATGTATTGGACACTACTATAAAGAATAATATGCACAGATACTGATTTTATAATCCAGTATAAAACTGTTTACAAACTTACTTAGAAACTTCCAGTTTAGCTCTGTTTAAAAGGTTACCGGAACACCCACTGCAAGTGGGAAATAAGACACTCCCCCTTCCTTTGCATATGAAAAGACCCTTTACACAAACAGGAGCAAGCTGGAGAAGGTAGCTGACGGTATTCTCATAAAACTTTGGGACTTGGTTAGGAGTCTGAAAATCAGATATTTAAAAATAAGCAAAACTATCCATTAATAAAAATTAAAAAAAAAACTATATATATATATATATATATATATATATATATATATATATATATATATATATATATATATATCATATAAAACATTTATGCAAAGAAAAATCTAGTGTATAATTTCCCTTTAAGGGAATACAAGAGGTAAAACTACACCAGTCTGCACATATGCAAACAGAGTTTGTGCTATAGCTGAATATTATTTTGTGATTGGTTAGCTGGGGTTCTTTTGTTCTGGGGGACAGGGAAGTTAGTGAAAAGAATAAACATAAAAAAATATACTAATTTGACAAAATAAAGATGCAGTTTTTATTGCAAAATTATTCTTATATATGAGGGTTTATAATCATGTAGTTTTACAATTTGTGTTTAGTGTTCCTTTAAAGGGACAGTATACACTCATTTTCATATAACTGCATGTAATAGACACTACTATAAAGAATAAGATGCACAGATACGGATATAAAAATCCAGTATAAAACTGTTTAAAAACTTACTTAGAAGCTGTCAGTTTGGCTCTGTTGAAAAGGTAGCTGGAAAGCCCACTGCAAGTGGCAAATAAGACCCTCCCCCCCCCTCCCCCTTCTTTTGCATATGAAAAGACTGTTTACACAAACAGGAGCAAGCTGGAGAAGGTAGCTGACGGTATTAACATAAAACTTTGGGGCTTGGTTAAGAGTGAAAATCAGAGCAATGTTATTTAAAAATAAGCAAAACTATACATTTATTTAAAAAAAAAAAAAAATTATGGGCTATATAAATAGATCATCTACAAAACATTTATGCAAAGAAAAAATGAGTGTATAATGTCCCTTTAACATCCTTTTACTGCAATCATTTTCAATAGCCAAACTCCATCCACCATTTACCTTATTTGGATGAGTCAATCTGGGCTTTAGTCTGCAGACAACAAAGCTATCCACGGTTGTAAAATTAGTATAAAGTACATTGTTTTGCAGTTGTTATCTGATAAAGCCAATTATGTACAGATAAGTAGCAGGGTTATAGCCCTGATAAGTCAGCAGGGTGCATTTCAAAGTCTGAGAGTTAGAAATTGCTCTATTTTCAGAGCTAACATAAGGGGGACAAAATAAATAATGAAAATAGATTGCAAAAGTTGATTCATTACACATAACTAACTTTATTTCTCCAACATTGGTGTGTCCGGTCCACGGCGTCATCCTTACTTGTGGGAATATCTCTTCCCCAACAGGAAATGGCAAAGAGTCCCAGCAAAGCTGGCCATATAGTCCCTCCTAGGCTCCGCCCACCCCAGTCATTCTCTTTGCCGTTGCACAGGCAACATCTCCACGGAGATGGTTAAGAGTATGTGGTGTTTAGTTGTAGTTTTTTATTCTACTATCAAGAGTTTGTTATTTTAAAATAGTGCTGGTATGTACTATTTACTCTGAAACAGAAAGAGATGAAGAATTCTGTTTGTGAGAGGAAGATGATTTTAGCAGACAGTAACTAAAATCCGTTGCTGTTTCCACATAGGACTGTTGAGATGAAGTAACTTCAGTTGGGGGAAACAGTTAGCAGACTTTTCTGCTTAAGGTATGACTAGCCATATTTCTAACAAGACTGTGTAATGCTGGAAGGCTGTCATTTCCCCTCATGGGGACCGGTAAGCCATTTTCTTAGTCTCAAGCAGAATAAAGGGCTTAATATGGGCTATAAAACTGGTAGACACTTTTATGGGCAAAATCGATTGCTTTATTTGGGCATTTTATACATGTTTATACTGGTATTTCACACTTATAAACTTGGGGAGCGTTTTTTAACGTCAGGCACTATGTTAGACACCTTTTCCAGTCAGGAAGGGCCTTCCCAGTTGTAGGCTGAGCCTCATTTTCGCACCATTACTGCGCAGTTGTTTTTGAGAGCAAGACATGCAGATGCATGTGTGAGGTCCTGAAAATAGTTGGAAAAGTTCCTAGAAGGCGTCATTTGGTTTCGTATTCCCCTCTGGGCTTGGTAGAGTCGCAGCAAAGGCTGTAGCTGGGACTGTAGAGGGGTTAAAACTGTAACCGGCTCCGGTTTCGTTATTTTAAGGGTTAAAGCTCTGAAAATTGGTGTGCAATACTTCTAATGCTTTAAGACACTGTGGTGAAATTTTGGTAAATTTTGAACAATTCCTTCATATTCAGTAATAAAGTGTGCTCTGTTTAAAATTTAAAGAGACAGTAACGGTTTGGTTTTAAAACGGTTTTTGTGTTTTACTGACAAGTTTAAGCCTGTTTAACATGTCTGTGCCTTCAGATAAGCTATGTTCTATATGTATGAAAGTCAATGTGCCCCAAGGCAGAACACACAGTGATCTGAGATGTCATCGCAGAAAATGCAGCATGTCTGCAGAAAGAATGGGACACATGCAGGAACTGTCAGCGATTTAACTTTGCAGCACTGCTCCACAATAGGCTGTAAATTTCAAACAGAGCTGTGCTCTGGCTGCATTGTGTAAGTTTTCTTGAACACAGTGCATTCAGAACAAAGTGCTTTTTGAAGTGAACAGTCAAACATGCAGTAGACCTGCAAAGCAGCAGTGCATTGATTGTTGACTGGCACTCAGGGATTTTTCCAAACCTGCCTTCCTAGCCTTTCCCAGTCGGCAAAGCTGTTTTTTTCTCAATGTAAGACGTTTGTATGAGCAATGCACCTTTTTTAATACTACACTTCTATGTAAAACAAAGAGAAAAGGAAAGACATTTTGCAATTTCTTTTTTTGTCTGCAGCTGATTTGCAATGCAATTTTCAATTACTGCTCTATATTATAAAACTTTAAAAATGGCTTTATTCTCCAGTTAACCAACACATGCAATTGTACTGGTGCTTTAGTGTAACTGCCTAATTTAAAACTGAATTTTATTTAAAAATGACCTGCAGAAACATTTTCACTAAACAAAAATCTCATCGCAGAAAGTGAAAAAAAGTTCTGCCTCTGGGTCAATGTGTCTCCCCCTTCTAAATTATGTGATAATTGTGCCAAGGCGTCCAAACAAAGTAAGGACAGTATTGTCACAGATAATGAAGTTGCCCAAGATGATTCATCAGATGAAGGGAGTAGACATGGTTCTACATCATCTCCTTCTGTGTCTACGCCAGTTTTGCCCACGCAGGAGGCCCCTAGTACTTCTAGCGCGCCAATGCTTATTATCATGCAACAATTGACGGCTGTAATGGATAACTCCATAGCAAATATTTTATCCAAAATGCCTGCATATCAGAGAAAGCGCGATTGCTCTGTTTTAAACACTGAAGAGCAGGAGGGCGCTGATAATTGTTCTGTCATACCCTCACACCAATCTGAAGGGGCCATGAGGGAGGTTTTGTCAGATGGGGAAATTTCAGATTCAGGAAAAATTTCCCAACAGGCTGAACCTGATGTTGTGACATTTAAATTTAAATTAGAACATCTCCGCGCACTGCTTAAGGAGGTGTTATCTACTCTGGATGATTGTGACAACCTGGTCATTCCAGAAAAATTATGCAAGATGGACAAGTTCCTAGAGGTTCCGGTGCACCCCGACGCTTTTCCTATACCCAAGCGGGTGGCGGACATAGTGAATGAGTGGGAGAAGCCCGGCATACCTTTTGTTCCCCCTCCTATATTTAAGAAATTATTTCCTATGGTCGACCCCAGAAAGGACTTATGGCAGACAGTCCCTAAGGTCGAGGGGGCAGTTTCTACTCTAAACAAGCGCACTACTATTCCTATCGAGGATAATTGTGCTTTCAAAGATCCTATGGATAAAAAATTGGAGGGTTTGCTTAAAAAGATTTTTGTACAGCAAGGTTACCTTCTTCAACCCATTTCGTGCATTGTTCCTGTCACTACAGCAGCGTGGTTCTGGTTCGAGGAACTAGAAAAGTCGCTCAGTAGAGAGACTCCATATGAGGAGGTTATGGACAGAGTTCACGCACTTAAGTTGGCTAACTCTTTTCTTTTAGATGCCGCTTTGCAAATAGCTAGATTAGCGGCGAAAAATTCAGGGTTTGCAATTGTGGCGCGCAGAGCGCTTTGGCTAAAGTCTTGGTCAGCGGATGTATCATCCAAGACAAAGTTGCTTAATATCCCTTTCAAGGGTAAAACTCTCTTTGGGCCAGAATTGAAAGAGATTATCTCAGACATCACTGGGGGAAAGGGCCACGCCCTCCCACAAGATAGGCCTTTCAAAGCCAAGAATAAGTCTAATTTTCGTTCCTTTCGTAATTTCAGGAACGGACCGGCCTCTAATTCTGCATCCTCTAAGCAAGAGGGTAATACCTCACAGACCAAACCAGCCTGGAAACCGATGCAAGGCTGGAACAAGGGTAAGCAGGCCAAGAAGCCTGCCGCTGCTAACAAAACAGCATGAAGGAGTAGCCCCCGATCCGGGACCCGATCTAGTGGGGGGCAGACTCTCTCTCTTTGCTCAGGCTTGGGCAAGAGATGTTCAGGATCCCTGGACGCTAGAAATAGTTTCTCAGGGTTATCTTCTGGAATTCAAGGAACTACCCCCAAGGGGAAGGTTCCACATGTCTCACTTATCCTCAAACCAAATAAAGAGACAGGCATTCTTACATTGTGTAGAAGACCTGTTAAAGATGGGAGTGATACACCCAGTTCCAACGGCGGAACAAGGAATGGGATTTTACTCAAATCTGTTTGTAGTTCCCAAAAAAAAAAGAGGGAACTTTCAGACCAATCCTAGATTTAAAGATCCTAAACAAATTTCTCAGAGTACCATCGTTCAAGATGGAAACCATTCGAACAATTCTACCCACAATTCAGGAAGGTCAATTTATGACTACCGTGGATCTAAAGGATGCGTATCTACATATCCCTATCCACAAAGAACATCATCAGTTCCTAAGGTTCGCCTTTCTGGACAAACATTACCAGTTTGTGGCCCTCCCATTCGGGTTAGCCACTGCTCCAAGGATTTTCACAAAGGTACTAGGATCCCTTCTAGCGGTTCTAAGACCAAGGGGCATTGCAGTAGTACCGTACTTGGACGACATTCTAGTACAAGCGTCGTCTCTTTCAAAGGCAAAGGCTCACTCAGACATCGTTCTGGCCTTTCTCAGATCTCACGGATGGAAGGTGAACATAGAAAAAAGTTCCCTGTCTCCGTCGACAAGAGTTCCCTTCTTGGGAACAATAATAGATTCCTTAGAAATGAGGATTTTCTTGACAGAAGTCAGAAAGTCAAAACTTCTAAACGCTTGTCAAGTTCTTCATTCTATTCCTCGTCCTTCCGTAGCTCAGTGCATGGAAGTAGTAGGATTGATGGTTGCAGCAATGGACATAGTTCCCTTTGCGCGAATTCATCTAAGACCATTACAACTGTGCATGCTGAAACAGTGGAATGGGGACTATACAGACTTGTCTCCAGTGATTCAAGTAGATCAGAAGACCAGAGACTCACTCCGTTGGTGGCTAACCCAGGATCACCTATCCCAGGGAATGAGCTTCTGCAGTCCAGAGTGGGTCATCGTCACGACCGACGCCAGCCTAGTGGGCTGTGGCGCGGTCTGGGAATCCCTGAAAGCTCAGGGACTGTGGTCTCGGGAAGAGTCTCTTCTCCCGATAAACATTCTGGAACTAAGAGCGATATTCAATGCTCTCAGGGCTTGGCCTCAGCTAGCAAAGGCCAGATTCATAAGATTCCAATCAGACAACATGACGACTGTTGCGTATCTCAATCATCAGGGGGGAACAAGGAGTTCCCTGGCGATGAAAGAAGTGACCAAAATCATACATTGGGCGGAGAATCACTCCTGCCACCTATCTGCAATCCACATTCCAGGTGTGGAAAACTGGGAAGCGGATTATTTGAGTCGTCAGATATTCCATCCGGGGGAGTGGGAACTCCACCCGGAGATCTTTGCCCAGTTGACGCAACTATGGGGCATTCCAGATATGGATCTGATGGCGTCTCGTCAGAACTTCAAGGTTCCTTGCTACGGGTCCAGATCCAGAGATCCCAAGGCGACTCTAGTGGATGCACTAGTAGCGCCTTGGACCTTCAACCTAGCTTATGTGTTTCCACCCTTTCCTCTCATTCCCAGGCTGGTAGCCAGGATCAAACAGGAGAGGGCCTCAGTGATCTTGATAGCTCCTGCGTGGCCACGCAGGACTTGGTATGCAGACCTGGTGAATATGTCATCGGTTCCACCATGGAAGCTACCTTTGAGACAGGACCTTCTTGTTCAGGGTCCATTCGAACATCCAAATCTGGTCTCCCTCCAGCTGACGGCTTGGAGATTGAACGCTTGATTCTATCAAAGCGTGGGTTTTCAGAATCCGTGATAAATACTCTGGTTCAAGCCAGAAAACCGGTAACTAGAAAGATTTACCATAAAATATGGAAAAAATATATCTGCTGGTGTGAATCCAAGGGATTCCCATGGAATAAGATAAAGATTCCTAGGATTCTTTCCTTTCTACAAGAAGGTTTGGATAAAGGATTATCTGCGAGTTCTCTAAAGGGACAGATTTCTGCTTTATCTGTCCTACTACACAAACGACTGGCAGTTGTGCCAGATGTTCAAGCATTTGTTCAGGCTTTGGTTAGGATCAAGCCTGTTTACAGACCTTTGACTCCTCCCTGGAGTTTAAATCTAGTTCTTTCAGTTCTTCAAGGGGTTCCGTTTGAACCTTTACATTCCATAGATATTAAGTTGTTATCTTGGAAAGTTTTGTTTTTGGTTGCTATTTCTTCTGCTAGAAGAGTTTCTGAGTTATCTGCTCTACAGTGTACTCTACCCTATCTGGTGTTCCATTCAGATAAGGTTGTTTTGCGTACTAAGCCTGGTTTTCTACCAAAGGTTGTTTCCAACAAAAATATTAATCAGGAGATAGTTGTACCTTCTTTGTGTCCGAATCCAGTTTCAAAGAAGGAACGTTTGCTACACAATTTAGATGTAGTCCGTGCTCTAAAATTCTACTTAGAAGCTACAAAGGAGTTCAGACAAACTTCTTCTCTGTTTGTCGTCTATTCTGGTAAAAGGAGAGGTCAAAAAGCAACTTCTACCTCTCTTTCCTTTTGGCTTAAAAGCATCATCCGATTGGCTTATGAGACTGCCGGACGGCAGCCTCCTGAAAGAATCACAGCTCACTCCACTAGGGCTGTAGCTTCCACATGGACCTTCAAGAACGAGGCTTCTGTTGATCAGATATGTAAGGCAGCGACTTGGTCTTCACTGCACACTTTTGCCAAATTTTACAAATTTGATACTTTTGCTTCTTCGGAGGCTATTTTTGGGAGAAAGGTTTTGCAAGCCGTGGTGCCTTCCGTTTAGGTAACCTGATTTGCTCCCTCCCTTCATCCGTGTCCTAAAGCTTTGGTATTGGTTCCCACAAGTAAGGATGACGCCGTGGACCGGACACACCAATGTTGGAGAAAACAGAATTTATGCTTACCTGATAAATTACTTTCTCCAACGGTGTGTCCGGTCCACGGCCCGCCCTGGTTTTTTAATCAGGTCCGATGAATTATTTTCTCTAACTACAGTCACCACGACACCCTATGGTTTCTCCTATTTTTTCCTCCTGTCCGTCGGTCGAATGACTGGGGTGGGCGGAGCCTAGGAGGGACTATATGGCCAGCTTTGCTGGGACTCTTTGCCATTTCCTGTTGGGGAAGAGATATTCCCACAAGTAAGGATGACGCCGTGGACCGGACACACCGTTGGAGAAAGTAATTTATCAGGTAAGCATAAATTCTGTTATCTCAAGTTGTTCACTACTGTCTCTTTTAATGGTCCTTTTAAAAACATTTAAAACTATACTACTTGAAAAGACTAGTTGGTGTTTTTATCTTGCTTTTATCTGTTTTACTTAGTTGTGGACAATCAGATCTAGCTGTAAATGAGTTTGGCCACTACTATGGGCTCGATTTATCAAGCTGGTGAGGACAAAGGTGTATTTATTTGCCCCTGTCCGTCCCAGCTCACCTCTAGCATGAAGCAATCCGCTGCCGGAATTTAAAATTGCACTTAGCCACCAATCAGCAAGCGCTACCTAGGTGCTGAACCAAAGATGGGCCGGCTTGTAAGCTTTCCTGCTTTTTCAAATAAAGACACCAAGAGAACAAAGAAAAATTGATAATAGGAGTAAATTAGAAAGTTGCTTAAAATTGCAAGCTCTGTCTGAAACATGAAAGAAAAAAAGTGTGTTCAGTAGCCCTTTAAAGGGACAGTCAATCAAAATTAAACTTTCATTATTCAGATAGAGCATGCCATTTTAAACAATTTTCCAATTTACTTCCATTAACTAAATGTGCACAGTCTTTTTATATTTAAACCTTTTGAGTCACCAGCTCCTACTGAGCATGTGCAAGAATAAGTGTGTATGCATTTGTGATTGGCTGATTGCTGTCACATGGTACGTGTATGCATTTGTGATTGGCTGATGGCTGTCACATGGTACAGGGGGAGTGGAAAAAGACATAACTTTTAAAATTGTCAGAAAATAAATTTACTACTCATTTGAAGTTCAGACTAAGTGCTATTGCATTGTCTTGTTATCTTACATTTGTTGATTATGCAAATCTACTGTGTTGACTGGTCCTTTAAGTCTTGATCTGCTGATATGGTTTCTAACCCAGATTTTTATCTTTCTTTTCAGAGAAAGATGTTATTTAGTTCTGGTTTAGACTCTATTATCTCTAATTTGATCGAAGGTGTAAAGGAGCTCAGGACTAGAAGTCTAGGGGTAAATTTTAATATCCTAATTGATTTTTGTTCCTTTCTTCAGAACAGGGCAGATATACAATTCCTTCTTTCAGGAGCTGGTTCCTCTGGCTCTGTCTGGAAGCCAAGTTCTAATTGGAACATGTCTGAGCAGTCCAACTAATCTTCTCCCTTAGCTCAGTTTGCTTAACCCCTTAAAGACCAAGGACGTACGCCACACGTCCTCAAAAAAAATACAGTTAATGACCGAGGACGTGTGGCGTACATCCTTGGTCTGGAAAGCAGCTGGAAGCGATCCTGCTCGCTTCCAGCTGCTTTCCGGTTATTGCAGTGATGCCTCGATATGGAGGCATCCTGCAATAACCCCCCTTGGCCATCCGATGCAGAGATAGCCACTCTGTGGCCCTCTCTGCACCGGACATCGATGGCCGGTATCGTTGGTGGGTGGGAGCTTACGTGGGAGGCGGGTGGGCAGCCATCGATGCTCTGTGTGGAGTGGAGGAGGGCGGGATCGTGGGCGGCACCTACGGGTGCGTGCACGGGAGTGCGCGCGTGCATAGGGGTTGGTGGGCGGGCGCGTGCACGGGGCGGGAGCGGGTGGGAACCGCTACACTACAGAAAAAATAAATAAAGTTAAAAGTAAAAAAAAAACAATTTTTTAAGCATTAAAAATTGAATCTAAGGGATCTGGAAGGGGTTGGGGGTTGGTCTTGGTGGGGGGGGAAAGCTACACTAAAGAAAAGGGCATTTTTTTTTTAAAAAAGGCACATTTTTTACTAAACTGGGTACTGGCAGACAGCTGCCAGTACCCAAGATGGCGCCCATTAAGGCAGAGGGGAAGGGTTAGAGACCTGTTTGGTGGGGGATCAGTGAGGTTGGGGTCTAAGGGGGGATCCTACACATCAGCCTATGTAAATATGCTTTTTTTTAAAAAAAAAAAAGGCCAAATACCTTTTTATTTTAGTACTGGCGGAGTTTCTGCCAGTACTTAAGATGGCGGGGACAATTGTGGGGTGGGGGAGGGAAGAGAGCTGTTTGGGAGGGATCAGGGGGTCTGATGTTTCAGGTGGGAGACTGAGCTCTACACTAAAGATAAAATTAACCCTGCAAGCTCCCTACAAGCTACATAATTAACCCCTTCACTGCTAGCCATAATACACGTGTGATGCGCAGCGGCATTTAGAGGCCTTCTAATTACCAAAAAGCAATGCCAAAGCCATATATGTCTGCTATTTCTGAACAAAGGGGATCCCAGAGAAGCATTTACAACCATTTGTGCCATAATTGCACAAGCTGTTTGTAAATAATTTCAGTGAGAAACCTAAAATTGAGAAAAATTTAACGTTTTTTTTAATTTGATCGCATTTGGCGGTGAAATGGTGGCATGAAATATACCAAAATTGGCCTAGATCAATACTTGGGGTTGTCTACTACACTACACTAAAGCTAAAACTACCCCAAAAAGCTCCCTACATGCTCCCTAATTAACCTCTTCACTGCTGGGCATAATACACTTGTGGTGCGCAGTGGCATTTAGCGGCCTTCTAATTACCAAAAAGCAACGCCAAAGTCATATATGTCTGCTATTTCTGAACAAAGGGGATCCCAGAGAAGAATTTACAACCATTTATGCCATAATTGCACAAGCTGTTTGTAAATAATTTAAGTTAGAAACCAAAAGTTTGTGAAAAAATTTGTGAAAAAGTGAAAGATTTTTTGTATTTGATCGCATTTGGCGGTGAAATGGTGGCATGAAATATACCAAAATGGGCCTAGATCAATACTTTGGGTTGTCTACTAAAAAAAAATATATACATGTCAATGGATATTCAGAGATTCCTGAAAGATATCAGTGTTCTAATGTAACTAGCGCTAGTTTTGAAAAGAAATGGTTTGGAAATAGCAAAGTGCTACTTGTATTTATGGCCCTATAGTTTACAAAAAAAGCAAAGAACATGTAAACATTGGGTATTTCTAAACTCAGGACAAAATATAGAAACTATTTAGCATGGGTGTTTTTTGGTGGTTATAGATATGTAACAGATTTTGGGGGTCAAAGTTAGAAAAAGTGTGTTTTTTTCCATTTTACCCCATATTTTATAAAAAAATTATAGTAAATTATAAGATATGATGATAATAATGGTAACTTCATAATAATTATAATAATAATAATAATAATAATAACTTCACTCTCACATTTGCGCATGCGTTAGTCCCGGTCATCGCCCCCTGTAATCTGGTTCTGTCTTTGTGCTATGAATTGTTCACAAAAAGAGATGCTCTGAGTAGAAGGAGCGATTCAAATGTTTCTATTTTTTGCCTTTTGCAATCCGATGCTGATGGAAACTATGACTGGCAAATGATTGGGGTAATGCGCATGCGCTAATCGTGGACGCGCTCGCTTTGCTAGTATAAACTACAAAAGCTTAGGCATGCGCAGAAGTAACCATCCACTGATTTAGTCAATTGACGGCCGCCTAACGGCCAAAGAATCAATTGGATGTTTAAACAACGTGACCGTTGTTTAGAAAGAAAAAAAAAAATATCGGGTTGATTTTAGGATAGCGGATTCGATGCAAAATTTGTCAAATATCTAAGGTAATATTGAACTTTAGAAATATTGATGAATGAACATAATATTTATTTGGGTTCATATATTCATTGATGTATTGCAGAGTAGTTTGGTTTGCCTTCACTTTAAAGGTGCGGTTTTTGTTCCAGAGGCTCTGGTTTGGGCAGGTTAAGCTTCTTTCTGGTAGTTTGGTTTCAGTCTGTTCAGGGTTCCTGGGATTTTTAATATAGTCTCCCAGGGTTAATGTATAGGTTTCAAAATGAGGCCTTTCTGGGAAGGTTTTTGTCTTTCCTATGTTTGTGAATACCTGTGGCAGCTCAGGCCTTTTTTTAGTCAGTTTTGGATATAGAATTTATGGGAGTGGTTGTTCCTGTTCCTTTTTTGATACAGGGAATGGGGTTTTATTCTAACCTCTTCTTCATTCCTTTATAGGAAGTAATTTTCAGACCAGATCTGTATCTAAAGGCTCTGAACTAATCTTTCAGAATATTTATTTTCTAAATAGTGGCTATTTGGATTTTTCTGCCTTCTATTTTGCAAGGTCTGTTTATGTCCATAATAGTTTTATGGGATGTTTATCTTCATGTTCCATTCCGGTCTAGCATTTTTGGTTTTGTTACTCTACCATCTGTGTTCAGCTCCCAGGATATTTCCCTAGGTCTTGGGTACCCTTTTGTCTGCAATCAGAACTCAGTGTATTGCAGTGTTTCCTTTTCTGGAAGATATTTTGGCTTAAACTTCGTCCTTTTATTTAGCAAATTCTCTCCATCAAACTGTTGTTTCTTCCGCATCATGGTTGGGGAAAAATATTGTTGTTTCTCAGATTCAGTTTTAATGAATGAATTCCTTGACAGTTTTTAGCAATATGAAGCCAGTGTCTGTCTGTTCTTTCCCCTCATTTGCTTTTTGCATGTAGTTGTAAGGTTACATGTTGGAGGCTTTGCATACTATTCCGTTGGCTCGCTTTCTCTTCAGATTTTAATGCTTCGGCAGGGATCTTACTTTGCTATTTCAAGAAATTATCTAGATTTCACATCAAGCCAGTCTCTGTCTTGGTGGCTGTATCAGCTGCTCTTTTCACCGGGGGCTTCTTTTGTTCATCCTTCTGGATCTGTATTCTTTACAGATGCAAGGCTTTCAGGATGGGGGGCCGTTTGGGAATCTCAGAGAGTGCAAAAAATTTTTTATTTTCCTCGGGGTTGAAGTTTCCTTTTAATATTTTTTAACTCCATGCAATTTTCAGAGTTGGTCTAATTGAAATCAGAAATAAGACTCTCTTTCCAACAGAGGCCATGTTTCAGCAGTAGCATATGTCAACCATCAAGGGTTCCTTTGCCATAAGGGAAGTATTGTGAATTTTTTTCTTGGGCAGAAGTCAATTGTTGTTTAATGGGATATGAAATCCAATTGTTTTCTTTCATGATTCAGATAGAGCATGCATATTTTAGCAACTTTCTAATTTACTCCGATTAATTTTTTTTGTTTTCTTGGTATCTATTTTAAAAAGCAGGAATGTAAGCTTAATTTTAAAAATGGATAATAGGAGTAAATTAGAAAGTTGCTTAAAATTGCATGCTCTATCTGAACCATGAAAGAAAAAATGTGGGTTTCATATCCCTTTAATTTCTGCTGTTCATATTCCTGGAGTGAACAACTGGGAAACAGTTTTTCTCAGTTGTTAGTCTTGGCATCAGGACAGTGGTGTCTTCATTTGGATATCTTATACCAGATAGTGGATCTTTAGGGTCTCCAAGAGCTACATCTGATGGTCTTTTGTTTTATTATGCGACTTTCCAGGTACTGTGTAAAGGTCCTTGGATCCTCAAGCAGTGTTTGTGGTTGCTTAGGTAGTTCCTTGGTCATTTCAACTTACTTAAAGGGACATAAAACAAGTTGAGAAAGAGACAAAATATAATATGTACTTTAATTACTTTACCTGCAACTTTATATTGCAGTGCCTCGCCATTAACCCTTTATTTTAAGTTTCTGAAATGTACGGCTCTAACTCCCCCCACACAATTCCTTTTATGGCTGTATCTATCTCCACCTTTGCTTTGGTAGTATACAAGAGATTAACACTCATCTGCTGGAGCATGCTTAGAAGCAAATAAGCTGCTGTGAGCTCAGAGTTGAAATACAATGCCTGTGTTTCTGATGCTAAACACTGATAACGGGAGGTGGATCAGTCTACTCCAGACAGCATGGCTATGTCACTAATTTTGCTTATATTTGAAAATGATTTTAAAATACTTGCCAGCAATTTTTAAACATTTTTTTTATGCAAACTATTTTTACTTAATTAGACCTTTTAGGAAATGCACAGATCTCAACATGTTTTATGGCACTTTAAGGGACAGTCTACACTAGAATTTGTATTATTTAAAAAGATAGATAATCCATTTATAACCCATCTCCCAGTTTTGCATAACCAGCACTGTTATATTAATATACTTTTTACCCCTGTGATCACCCGCTCTATACGTAGCAGAAATGTGCGTTCACGAGCACAGAATGCATTGCGCATGCGCAAATAGTTGATCGTAGCTGCAATGCGCATGCGATTTTCTTATCACCCGGTCTTCAGATACAAAGCTAAGCGCATGTGCGAATTGGGAACGAGCCTCCGACATAATCCTAGGTACAATAGCTTTGCCGCATGCGCAATTGATTAGATTGTCTGATGACGTAGCTTCACGGCCGCCGATCGGCCAGAAAGTCAATTGGAAGAAGAAAAAAAAACGTTATCAGGAAGTAAAATGGCTATAGAAAAACGGGCTGATTTGAAAATCGGAAAAATTGCACTTTATTTCCTGCAAAAAAAGGTATTTAAATCAAACTTTAAAAAAAAAACGATGAATTAAACTCCTATTATTTCTAACTAAACTATGTAACTGGGTATAGCAGACCACCTAACTTTACTTTCACTTTAGGCCTCTGCAACTGCCCCCTTATTTCAGTTCTTTTGACAGACTGGCATTTCAGCCAGTCAGTGTTGACTCCTTGGTAACTCCACGGGCGCGAGCACAATGTTATCTATATGGCACACATGAACTAACGCCCTCTAGTTGTGAAAAATTGTCAAATTCATTCAGATAAGAGGTGGCCTTCAAAGGCTAAGAAGTTAGCATATGAGCCTCCTAGGTTTAGCTTTCATCTAAGAATACCTAGAGAACAAAGCAAAATTAATGATAAAAGTAAATGGGAAACTTGCTTAAAAATTACATGCCCTATCTGAATCATGACAGTTTATTTTTGACTAGACTGTCCCTTTATCTTTTTTTCCCACCTCTGGTGGTTCTTCCAGGGTGGTTGCCCAATCAGTCTAGAGGGAGTGTCTGTGAATCTATTTGCTCCGATTTGGTATAGCAGTTTTTGGTATCTGAATCTAGTTCAGATGTCAAGTTGCCCTTTTTGGATCTCTTCCTTTTGTATTTACCATTTTTGGTCTCAATTCTCTAAGCCTGTTGGCATGGACTTTGAATGATTAGGACCACTAAATACAGTAGAATTGCATAACTGACAAGTGCATAATAAAAAGACAATGCAATAACACTTACTTTGAATTTTACAAAAGCACTAGATTTTTTTTTTTTTTTTCTAGCAAATTTATTTTTTCTCCCATTTGCCAGTCCCCTGTACCATGTGATATATATCAGCTAATCACAGACTAGTATATGTATATCCTTTGAGCTTGTGCCTCAACAAATGTGCATATAAAAAGATTGTGCAAAATGTAATTGTGTGCTCTCTCATGAAAGTTTAATTTTGACTTGAGTGTCTCTTTTAAAGGGACAGTAAACCCAAAAATGATCTCTCATTATTTAGATAGAGAATGCAATTTTAAAAAGTTTCCAATTTACTTCCGTTAGCAAATTAGCTTTGTTCTTATATTATTCTTTGTTGAAGAGATAACTAGGTAGGTAGCGTGCACATTCCTGAAGCATTACATGACAGCCATGCTGCCATCTAGTGCTCCTGCTAATGTATAACACTGTTGCACAACTGCTGCCATATAGTGCTGTAGACACGTGCACAATTATAAGCTTACATCCCAGCTTTTCAACAAATAACAAGAAAGTGTGGCTCTGATTCTGTTGTTGAGTCTCTGATACAGGTTCTTGAGCCTGTATTTAGGAAGTTTTATTATAATGTTTAACTTTAGAGGACCTTTATTTTCTTGATGTAAGGATCATCTTTATTTCCTGGCATTCTTTTCAGAGTTCTTAGGGGGGTTTCTGGGTTTTTTTTTTTTTTGTTTTTTTTTGCAGGATGGTTTGGATAAGGGTTTATCTGCCAGTTCTTTTTGAATGATCAGATTGTATCTCTTTCACTTCTATCCCTTTGGAAGATTTCTAATCATTCAGACAATAAATATATATATATATATATATATATATATATATATATATATATATATATATATATATATATATATATATATATATACACACACACTGTATGTTATTTTTTGGGGGGATTGTGGATTTGGTTTTCAGTGAAAAAGAAGTTTCTTAATTCCCACCTTTTATGTTTTATTTCTCGTGGACTCCACCTCTTGGGTATTAGTTCCCAGGAGTAATGAATGGTGCAGTCTCACCAATTGTATAGAAGAAAACACAAATTTTGCCTACCTGATAAATTCATTTCTTTCATGATGGTGAGAGTCCACGAGGCCCCACCCTGTGTTTTTCTGCTGTTGCTTTTTTTCTTATGCACATCTCTTTTCCCTGCTCCTTTTTGTTTGCTCTTGATTCTTTTCCTACCTTTTTGGCTTGGCTATACGTCAGGCTGAGTTCTCAGTGAGGTGGTTCCTGGGATTTTGCCTCCTCCTAGTGGTAGGGAAGATTATTTCCTAGGGGTAATGGTTCGTGGACTCTAACCACCATTAAAAAAACTAATTCATAAGGTAAGCATAAATTATGTTTTCTTTTTTCACTCTTCTTTAAAGGGACATTTATTGTACTCTCCCTTTTTTAATGTTGTCCCAAAGGACTATTTTGCCTGCTGGATTGTATTTGTTTGCAATCAGCTCTTTTATCTGTATTTGTTATTTGAAAGCTACTTCTGTCTATTGTACCATCACCCATACTGAACATATGAGTAAGAAATGTTTTCTCTGTAGAAAAGCTATTCAAAGAGACAGTAAACACCTTGCTATTACAATACATTTGTGTTGTGCTGCTAAAGAAAAACCGTCTCCAATTGTTTTTTAATAGCCAAACTTCACTCACAATTTGCTTCATTTGAAGGAGCCAATCTGTTCTTTAGTCAACCGACTGCGAGGTAGCTATTTTCAGTTAAAGCCAATTAAGGACAGGTGTGTAGGAGAGTTGGCCTTGAGAAGTCAGCAGGGTGCATTTCAAGTTCTGAGAAGTAGAAATTGCTCACATTTTAGAGCTAAATTACATGAAAAGGGAGCAAAATAAATAACAAAAATATATTGTAAAGTAGTTTAATTATGCATTAACATTTTATGTCACAATCTTAATGTTTACTGTCCCTTTAAAGTCAAAAGCACTGATTCATCTCCCAGTAGGGTTATGTGGGGGAGAGATATTCTGTATGTGAAATAGCTGGTTGTGCTTATTGAACCTCTAAAGATCTGATTTATTGTCAGACTCAGCCCATTGTTATGAGAATGTTCTAGGTGATGGTTTTAATAAGAACCCCCCCCCCCCGGCTATTTAAAATGCAAAAATAAACATGAAGGAATACATCCCCATACATGTAATACTCTGCAGTATGTATAACTAAACATTTGGGGCACATTTTATAGTATAGTGTCCCTTTTAATATGTTCGGAATGATCCATTTTACCTGCTGACGTGTATTTAATTGTTTACAAATATCTTTTTTTTTACCTTTAATTTATCATTTACCTGTTGTATCCAGTCCACACCATACTTAAGATTTTAATACCTAAAGGGACATAAAACCCATTTTTTTCTTTCATGATTCAGATAGCAGTAAATTAGAAAGCTGTTTAAAATCGCATGCTCTATCACATTTTCTTTGATCTCTTGGTATCTTTTGTTGAAAAACAGGGACAGGAGTGTCCACGTGACTGGACCACTATATGATAACAGTTTTGCAAGAGCAGTAGATGGCAGCACTATTTTTTGTGAAAAGCACAATTGGGCTAAAAGAGGCTACACCCAGGTGGTAATCGTGCAATAGAACAAGCTACTGAGCTGTTGTTTATTCCTGGCAGAATTCTTCTCTTTCTGTATATATTACTATGATTTTCTGCCATGTAGAGCTCCAGACATTTACCTAGGTATCTCCTCAGCAAAGAATACCATGAAAACAAAGGAAATTTGATATTAGAAGTAAACCTGACACTTTTTTAAAATTGTATGCTCTGAATCACAAAATAATTTTTTTGGGTTTCATATCCCTTTAAGTACTGGGTATAGAAAAGCTATGTAAAAAAAGGTGGTTTAGAAAATCACTCCCACCCTGGGGGTCAGACATGGATATACTAAAATCTTCTTTTCCCATGGTATTATCTAAGGGTCTGATGACCAGACTCGTCATCAGGGTGACTGTCCGTCCTTTGCCCCCACAACTCTGTATGTGGATAGTGAAAAACGCTTCAAGAATAAAAGTTGTTTGTTTGTTTTTCTATTCATTTATATAAATTGTATGAAATTGTTTGCTTTATTATTTTCTGTTCAATGTATTGTGTTATATGTTTTGTGTCCTCATGTAACACTTTTCTCATCTTTGCCTTGTTTTATTAGAACAAGGAGAAAATCACATCTTATAACAGAACTCCTAAATTGGTTAGAAATGAAGTTGGCAAAGAAATGAAAGAAAAATCTTCTATGAAAAGAAAACTTCCTTTTACACTCAGTCCACCTAGAAATGAAGAAAGGGACTCTGACACAGGTAATGTCTTGCATTGTATTTGTGGGCACACCGCTAATTATGTATTTATACATGCACACTGCTAATTATGTATTTATGCATGCACACCACTAATTATGTATTTATACGTGCACACCGCTAATTATGTAGTTATGCATGCACACCACTAATTATGTAGTTATGCATGCACACTACTAATTATGTAGTTATGCATGCACACCACTAATTATGTAGTTATGCATGCACACTGCTAATTATGTATTTCCTTCCATAAGGCAGGGAGAGTCCAAAACTTCATTCTTTACTGTTGGGAAATACAACACCTGGCCACCAGGAGGAGGCAAAGACACCCCAGCCAAAAGGCTTAAATATCCCTCCCACTTCCCCTATCCCCCCAGTCATTCTTTGCCTTTCGTCACTAAAGGAGGTGGCAGAGTGTCAGAAGATTTGGATAGTCCAGTATAGGTATGTTCCCTTCGAGAAAGGACTGGAGTTTTAAGTAATCATGTCAACCTCTCAGTGAGAGTATTGTTGAAAGTTAGTCTGGAAATGCAGAGAAAGTTTTTTTTTCTGCGAACCCATCCAGACTGTCACTAACCGCTCCTGAGCAATCCGTGTTAACAAGTTTCACTGCTTGCTGCTATACACTCAAGTCCATGTCAGAAGCGCTGCTGCAGGACTGTCACATTTGAGAAGCTGTGTCTGTTCCACAGCATGGATCCTGGAGGGTAAGACCGTTTTCTTTCATGTAATTAGCAAGAGTCCATGAGCTAGTGACGTATGGGATATACATTCCTACCAGGAGGGGCAAAGTTTCCCAAACCTCAAAATGCCTATAAATACACCCCTCACCACACCCACAAATCCGTTTTACAAACTTTGCCTCCTATGGAGGTGGTGAAGTAAGTTTGTGCTAGATTCTACGTTGATATGCGCTCCGCAGCAGGTTGGAGCCCGGTTTTCCTCTCAGCGTGCAGTGAATGTCAGAGGGATGTGAGGAGAGTATTGCCTATTTGAATTCAATTTTTCTATTACATATTGCAAGATGTCCCAGGTTGACACTGAGTCAGAAGATACTTCTGGAAAAACGCTGCCTGGTGCTGGATCGACCAAAGTTAAGTGTATCTGCTGTAAACTTGTGGTATCTGTTCCTCCAGCTGTTGTTTGTGATGAATGTCATGACAAACTTGTTAATGCAGATAATATTTCCTTTAGTAATGTTACATTACCTGTTGCTGTTCCGGCAACATCTAATACTCAGAGTGTTCCTGTTAACATAAGAGATTTTGTTTCTAAATCCATTAAGAAGGCCATGTCTGTTATTCCTCCTTCTAGTAAACGTAAAAGGTCTTTTAAAACTTCTCATTTTTCAGATGAATTTTTAAATGAACTTCATCATTCTGATTCTGATAATGGTTCCTCTGGTTCAGAGGATTCTGTCTCAGAGGTTGATGCTGATAAATCTTCATATTTATTTAAAATGGAATTTATTTGTTCTTTACTTAAAGAAGTCTTAATTGCATTAGAAATAGAGGATTCTGGTCCTCTTGATACTAAATCCAAACGTTTAAATAAGGTTTTTTAATCTCCTGTAGTTATTCCAGAAGTTTTTCCTGTCCCTGATGCTATTTCTGAAGTAATCTCCAGGGAATGGAATAATTTGGGTAATTCATTTATTCCTTCTAAACGTTTTAAGCAATTATATCCTGTGACATCTGACAGATTAGAGTTTTGGGACAAAATCCCTAAAGTTGATGGGGCTATCTCTACTCTTGCTAAACGTACTACTATTCCTACGGCAGATAGTACTTCCTTTAAGGATCCTTTAGATAGGAAGATTGAATCCTTTCTAAGAAAAGCTTACTTATGTTCAGGTAATCTTCTTAGACCAGCTATATCTTTAGCGGATGTTGCTGCAGCTTCAACTTTTTGGTTAGAAGCTTTAGCGCAACAAGTAACAGATCATAATTCTCATAGCATTGTTAATCTTCTTCAACATGCTAATAACTTTATTTGTGATGCCATCTTTGATATCATTAGAGTTGATGTCAGGTATATGTCTCTAGCTATTTTAGCTAGAAGAGCTTTATGGCTTAAAACTTGGAATGCTGATATGTCTTCTAAGTCAACTTTGCTTTCCCTTTCTTTCCAGGGTAATAAATTATTTGGTTCTCAGTTGGATTCTATTATCTCAACTGTTACTGGAGGGAAAGGAACTTTTTTACCACAGGATAAAAAATCTAAAGGTAAATTTAGATCTAATAATCGTTTTCGTTCCTTTCGTCACAATAAGGAACAAAAGCCTGATCCTTCACCCACAGGAGCGGTATCAGTTTGGAAACCATCTCCAGTCTGGAATAAATCCAAGCCTTTTAGAAAACCAAAGCCAGCTCCCAAGTCCACATGAAGGTACGGCCCTCATTCCAGCCCAGCTGGTAGGGGGCAGATTACGTTTTTTCAAAGAAATTTGGCTCAATTCAATTCACAATCTTTGGATTCAGAACATTGTTTCAGAAGGGTACAGAATTGGCTTCAAGATAAGGCCTCCTGCAAAGAGATTTTTTTCTTTCCCGTGTCCCAGTAAATCCAGCGAAAGCTCAAGCATTTCTGAAATGTGTTTCAGATCTAGAGTTGGCTGGAGTAATTATGCCAGTTCCAGTTCTGGAACAGGGGCTGGGGTTTTATTCAAATCTCTTCATTGTACCAAAGAAGGAGAATTCCTTCAGACCAGTTCTGGATCTAAAAATATTGAATCGTTATGTAAGGATACCAACATTCAAAATGGTAACTATAAGGACTATCCTGCCTTTTGTTCAGCAAGGGCATTATATGTCCACAATAGATTTACAGGATGCATATCTGCATATTCCGATTCATCCAGATCACTATCAGTTTCTGAGATTCTCTTTCCTAGACGAGCATTACCAGTTTGTGGCTCTGCCGTTTGGCCTAGCAACAGCTCCAAGAATTTTTACAAAGGTTCTCGGTGCCCTTCTGTCTGTAATCAGAGAACAGGGTATTGTGGTATTTCCTTATTTGGACGATATCTTGGTACTTGCTCAGTCTTCACATTTAGCAGAATCTCATATGAATCAATGTGTGTTGTTTCATGAAGATCATGGTTGTAGGATCAATTTACCGAAAAGTTCATTGATTCCTCAGACAAGGGTAATCTTTTTAGGTTTCCAGATAGATTCAGTGTCCATGACTCTGTCTCTGACAGACAAGAGACGTCTAAAATTGATCTCAGCTTGTCGAAACCTTCAATCACAATCATTCCCTTCGGTAGCCTTATGCATGGAAATTCTAGGTCTTATGACTGCTGCATCGGACGCGATCCCCTTTGCTCGTTTTCACATGCGACCTCTTCAGCTCTGTATGCTGAAGCAATGGTGCAAGGATTACACGAAGATATCTCAATTAATATCTTTAAAACCGATTGTTCGACACTCTCTAACATGGTGGACAGATCACCATCGTTTAATTCAGGGGGCTTCTTTTGTGCTTCCAACCTGGACTGTAATTTCAACAGATGCAAGTCTCACAGGTTGGGGAGCTGTGTGGGGATCTCTGACGGCACAAGGAGTTTGGGAATCTCAGGAGGTGAGATTACCGATCAATATTTTGGAACTCCGTGCAATTTTCAGAGCTCTTCAGTTTTGGCCTCTTCTGAAGAGAGAATCGTTCATTTGTTTTCAGACAGACAATGTCACAACTGTGGCATACATCAATCATCAAGGAGGGACTCACAGTCCTCTGGCTATGAAAGAAGTATCTCGAATTTTGGTTTGGGCGGAATCCAGCTCCTGTCTAATCTCTGCGGTTCATATCCCAGGTATAGACAATTGGGAAGCGGATTATCTCAGTCGCCAAACGTTGCATCCGGGCGAATGGTCTCTTCACCCAGAGGTATTTCTTCAGATTGTTCAAATGTGGGAACTTCCAGAAATAGATCTGATGGCGTCCCATCTAAACAAGAAACTTCCCAGGTATCTGTCCAGATCCCGGGATCCTCAGGCGGAGGCAGTGGATGCATTATCACTTCCTTGGAAGTATCATCCTGCCTATATCTTTCCGCCTCTAGTTCTTCTTCCAAGAGTAATCTCCAAGATTCTGAAGGAATGCTCGTTTGTTCTGCTGGTAGCTCCGGCATGGCCTCACAGGTTTTGGTATGCGGATCTTGTCCGGATGGCCTCTTGCCAACCGTGGACTCTTCCGTTAAGACCAGACCTTCTGTCACAAGGTCCTTTTTTCCATCAGGATCTGAAATCCTTAAATTTAAAGGTATGGAGATTGAACGCTTGATTCTTGGTCAAAGAGGTTTCTCTGACTCTGTGATTAATACTATGTTACAGGCTCGTAAATCTGTATCTCGAGAGATATATTATAGAGTCTGGAAGACTTATATTTCTTGGTGTCTTTTTCATCATTTTTCTTGGCATTCTTTTAGAATACCGAGAATTTTACAGTTTCTTCAGGATGGTTTAGATAAGGGTTTGTCCGCAAGTTCTTTGAAAGGACAAATCTCTGCTCTTTCTGTTCTTTTTCACAGAAAGATTGCTATTCTTCCTGATATTCATTGTTTTGTACAAGCTTTGGTTCGTATAAAACCTGTTATTAAGTCAATTTCTCCTCCTTGGAGTTTGAATTTGGTTCTGGGAGCTCTTCAAGCTCCTCCGTTTGAACCTATGCATTCATTGGACATTAAATTACTTTCTTGGAAAGTTTTGTTCCTTTTGGCCATCTCTTCTGCCAGAAGAGTTTCTGAATTATCTGCTCTTTCTTGTGAGTCTCCTTTTCTGATTTTTCATCAGGATAAGGCGGTGTTGCGAACTTCTTTTGAATTTTTTCCTAAAGTTGTGAATTCCAACAACATTAGTAGAGAAATTGTGGTTCCTTCATTATGTCCTAATCCTAAGAATTCTAAGGAGAAATTGTTGCATTCTTTGGATGTTGTTAGAGCTTTGAAATATTATGTTGAAGCTACGAAATCTTTCCGTAAGACTTCTAGTTTATTTGTTATCTTTTCCGGTTCTAGAAAAGGCCAGAAAGCTTCTGCCATTTCTTTGGCATCTTGGTTGAAATCTTTAATTCATCTTGCCTATGTTGAGTCGGGTAAAACTCCGCCTCAAAGAATTACAGCTCATTCTACTAGGTCAGTTTCTACTTCCTGGGCGTTTAGGAATGAAGCTTCGGTTGACCAGATTTGCAAAGCAGCAACTTGGTCCTCTTTGCATACTTTTACTAAATTCTACCATTTTGATGTATTTTCTTCTTCTGAAGCAATTTTTGGTAGAAAAGTACTTCAGGCAGCGGTTTCAGTTTGAATCTTCTGCTTATGTTTTTCATTAAACTTTATTTTTGGGTGTGGATTATTTTCAGCAGGAATTGGCTGTCTTTATTTTATCCCTCCCTCTCTAGTGACTCTTGTGTGGAAAGATCCACATCTTGGGTAGTCATTATCCCATACGTCACTAGCTCATGGACTCTTGCTAATTGCATGAAAGAAAACATTCATTTCTTTCATATTAGCAAGAGTCCATGAGGCCCGCCCTTTTTTTTGTGGTGGTTATGATTTTTGTATAAAGCACAATTATTCCAATTCCTTATTTTATATGCTTTCGCACTTTTTTATCACCCCACTTCTTGGCTATTCGTTAAACTGAATTGTGGGTGTGGTGAGGGGTGTATTTATAGGCATTTTGAGGTTTGGGAAACTTTGCCCCTCCTGGTAGGAATGTATATCCCATACGTCACTAGCTCATGGACTCTTGCTAATATGAAAGAAATGAATTTATCAGGTAAGTTCTTACATAAATTATGTTTTTTTATATATACATTTTAAAATGCTATACAGGGTCACAGTGTGGCTCCTTATAATACCTCGATAGGATCAAGGATTAATATCTCCTTCAGGGAGATTATTTGAACAGTTTGGGGATTTATATCTGCATAATGTGAGAGGGTTTTTTAGGCCCATGGGCTGTGTTTTTGGCTTGTAACAAACAGGTTTCACTTTCGTTTTTGAAGTGATGTGCAGCTCATAATAGCTTGGCGCCCTTTTTCATAGCAGGGGAAGTCCTGTTTTACGTACCACGTGACCGGGTGCAGTCTCTATAATTTCCTAAGATCCTGCTGCAGACATCACTCCTGAGGAGAGAGTTTTCACTGTTAGCTGTCTGGGTCTAGGAGGTGGTGAGTGCCCCAGCTATTGGGAGTATTAAGGTGCCGTTTTTTTTTTGTTTTGTTTTTTAAATGTGTTTCTTTTTGATTGTCCTTCTGTGGGTATATACAAAGCTATGGTGTACTCTGAAGAAAATAAAACACATGGCCTCGTACCATCAAACAAGGGGATATTAAGACAGAAGAATAGAGGTACTCACAAAAACAGCGCACCCAATGGTGCTAGTGGGGCAGACTGGAACTTTGGTAGTGTTCCAGCTCACTGTATACAGGCAAACTGGGCACGTGAACAGGAACACAGGTGTATCACTGGTGCCTATATAGGGTTATATAAAAGAGCTACCATAGCCTAGTACAGTTAGAACTGGTATAGAGAAGATATACGGTAACACTTACAATGTGATGTGCACCACCAGGTGCAGTAAAGGCTAACTGGGACCTCTAAGTCGCCCAGCAGACTGCCCTCTTGGCAATAGGGATCCTCTCCAAACTCCACGAGACCAACGTGAAAAATTCCCAAAAACAGCAAGTGTATCATAAAAACATATCTTTATTTAAAAACAGAGCAACGTGTTTCTCAGCCTCTCAATGGCTGTTTCCTCAGGATATTCAATGTAACAATAAGTGATACACTTGCTGTATAACACATGTCCTAATCAGTGATTGGTTAATTAACAATTACCATCCACTGTGTATAGAATGTCATTGCATGGGTTACCATAGTAGCCAGGTATATACAACTATGTCTATATCAGCATTAAGATAAAATCGATAGCAAAGACTACCATGGCATCCGAGCATCAACATTGGAGATGTCTGTACATGCATACATAAAAAACATGTTTAAAAACTATACCAATACAATAATAAAATATGTTAAATAAACAATAAAAAAAATGTATCCATACAGGTAAATCGGACTGCAGAATATCAACAGTGTTAGTGCATTGGCATAACAATCCTTTAAACATAGGGATTACTAACCCTAAAATACATGATATCATCAGTATTGGCATATTAACCATACAATATAAAAGTTAGTGGACCCAAAAATTGCAATATATATTTTTTCTCCAACATAGGTGTGTCCGGTCCACGGCGTCATCCTTACTTGTGGGATATTCTCTTCCCCAACAGGAAATGGCAAAGAGCCCAGCAAAGCTGGTCACATGATCCCTCCTAGGCTCCGCCTACCCCAGTCATTCTCTTTGCCGTTGTACAGGCAACATCTCCACGGAGATGGCTTAGAGTTTTTTAGTGTTTAACTGTAGTTTTTCATTATTCAATCAAGAGTTTGTTATTTTCAAATAGTGCTGGTACGTACTATTTACTCAGAAACAGAAAAGAGATGAAGAATTCTGTTTGTATGAGGAAAATGATTTTAGCAACCGTAACTAAAATCCATGGCTGTTCCACACAGGACTGTTGAGAGCATTAACTTCAGTTGGGGGAACAGTTTGCAGTCCTTTGCTGCTTGAGGTATGACACATTCTAACAAGACGATGTAATGCTGGAAGCTGTCATTTTCCCTATGGGATCCGGTAAGCCATGTTTATTACGATTGTAAATAAGGGCTTCACAAGGGCTTATTTAGACTGTAGACATTTTTTGGGCTAAATCGATTGATATTAACACTTATTTAGCCTTGAGGAATCATTTATTCTGGGTATTTTGATATAATAATATCGGCAGGCACTGTTTTAGACACCTTATTCTTTAGGGGCTTTCCCAAAGCATAGGCAGAGTCTCATTTTCGCGCCGGTGTTGCGCACTTGTTTTTGAGAGGCATGGCATGCAGTCGCATGTGAGAGGAGCTCTGATACTTATAAAAGACTTCTGAAGGCATCATTTGGTATCGTATTCCCCTTGGGTTTGGTTGGGTCTCAGCAAAGCAGATACCAGGGACTGTAAAGGGGTTAAAGCTTAAAACGGCTCCGGTTCCGTTATTTTAAGGGTTAAAGCTTCCAAAATTGGTGTGCAATATTTTCAAGGCCTTAAGACACTGTGGTGAAAGTTTGGTGAATTTTGAACAATTCCTTCATGTTTTTTCGCAAAACGTTTTTTGTACTTTCTTATCAAGTTTATGCCTGTTTAACATGTCTGAACTACCAGATAGACTGTGTTCTGAATGTGGGGAAGCCAGAATTCCTATTCATTTAAATAAATGTGATTTATGTGATAATGACAATGATGCCCAAGATGATTCCTCAAGTGAGGGGAGTAAGCATGGTACTGCATCATTCCCTCCTTCGTCTACACGAGTCTTGCCCACTCAGGAGGCCCCTAGTACATCTAGCGCGCCAATACTCCTTACTATGCAACAATTAACGGCTGTAATGGATAATTCTGTCAAAAACATTTTAGCCAAAATGAACCCTTGTCAGCGTAAGCGTGGATGCTCTGTTTTAGTTACTGAAGAGCATGACGACGCTGATATTAATATCTCTGAAGGGCCCCTAACCCAATCTGAGGGAGCCAGGGAGGTTTTGTCTGAGGGAGAAATTACTGATTTAGGGAACATTTCTCAGCAGGCAGAATCTGATGTGATTACTTTTAAATTTAAATTGGAACATCTCCGCATTTTGCTTAAGGAGGTATTATCCACTCTGGATGATTGTGAAAATTTGGTCATCCCAGAGAAACTATGTAAAATGGACAAGTTCCTAGAGGTGCCGGGGCTCCCAGAAGCTTTTCCTATACCCAAGCGGGTGGCGGACATTGTTAATAAAGAATGGGAAAGGCCCGGTATTCCTTTCGTCCCTCCCCCCATATTTAAAAAATTGTTTCCTATGGTCGACCCTAGAAAGGACTTATGGCAGTCAGTCCCCAAGGTCGAGGGAGCGGTTTCTACTTTAAACAAACGCACCACTATTCCCATAGAGGATAGTTGTGCTTTCAAAGATCCTATGGATAAAAAATTAGAAGGTTTGCTTAAAAAGATGTTTGTTCAGCAGGGTTACCTTCTACAACCCATTTCATGCATTGTCCCTGTCACTACAGCCGCATATTTCTGGTTTGATGAACTGATTAAGGTGCTCGATAGTGACTCTCCTCCTTATGAGGAGATTATGGACAGAGTCAATGCTCTCAAATTGGCTAATTCTTTCACTCTAGACGCCTCTTTGCAATTGGCTAAGTTAGCGGCTAAGAATTCTGGGTTTGCTATTGTGGCGCGCAGAGCGCTTTGGTTGAAATCTTGGTCGGCTGATGCGTCTTCCAAGAACAAGCTACTAAACATTCCTTTCAAGGGGAAAACGCTGTTTGGTCCTGACTTGAAAGAGATTATCTCTGATATCACTGGGGGTAAGGGCCATGCCCTTCCTCAGGATCGGCCTTTCAAGGCAAAAAATAGACCTAATTTTCGTCCCTTTCGTAAAAACGGACCAGCCCAAGGTGCTACGTCCTCTAAGCAAGAGGGTAATACTTCTCAGGCCAAGCCAGCTTGGAGACCAATGCAAGGCTGGAACAAGGGAAAGCAGGCAAAGAAACCTGCCACTGCTACCAAGACAGCATGAAATATCGGCCCCCGATCCGGGACCGGATCTGGTGGGGGGCAGACTCTCTCTCTTCGTTCAGGCTTGGGAAAGAGATGTTCTGGATCCTTGGGCGCTAGAAATAGTCTCCCAGGGTTATCTTCTGGAATTCAAGGGACTTCCCCCAAGGGGAAGGTTCCACAGGTCTCAGTTGTCTTCAGTCCACATAAAAAGACAGGCGTTCTTACATTGTGTAGAAGACCTGTTAAAAATGGGAGTGATTCATCCTGTTCCATTGAGAGAACAAGGGATGGGGTTCTACTCCAATCTGTTCATAGTTCCCAAAAAAGAGGGAACATTCAGACCAATCCTAGATCTCAAGATCTTAAACAAATTTCTCAGGGTCCCATCTTTCAAGATGGAAACCATTCGATCTATCCTTCCTTCCATCCAGGAAGGTCAATTCATGACCACGGTGGATTTAAAGGATGCGTATCTACATATTCCTATCCACAAGGAACATCATCGGTTCCTAAGGTTTGCATTCCTGGACAAACATTACCAGTTCGTGGCGCTTCCCTTCGGATTAGCCACTGCTCCAAGGATTTTCACAAAGGTACTAGGGTCCCTTCTAGCTGTGCTAAGACCAAGGGGCATTGCAGTAGTACCTTACCTGGACGACATTCTGATTCAAGCGTCGTCCCTCCCTCGAGCAAAGGCTCACACGGACATCGTCCTGGCCTTTCTCAGATCGCACGGCTGGAAAGTGAACGTGGAAAAGAGTTCTCTATCCCCGTCAACAAGGGTTCCCTTCTTGGGAACAATTATAGACTCCTCAGAAATGAGGATTTTTCTAACAGAGGCCAGAAAGACAAAGCTTCTGGACTCTTGTCGAATACTTCATTCCGTTCCTCTTCCTTCCGTAGCTCAGTGCATGGAAGTGATCGGGTTGATGGTAGCGGCAATGGACATAGTTCCTTTTGCGCGCATTCATCTAAGACCATTACAACTGTGCATGCTCAGTCAGTGGAATGGGGACTATACAGACTTGTCTCCAAAGATACAAGTAAATCAGAGGACCAGAGACTCACTCCGTTGGTGGCTGTCCCTGGACAACCTGTCACGAGGGATGACATTCCACAGACCAGAGTGGGTCATTGTAACGACCGACGCCAGTCTGATGGGCTGGGGCGCGGTCTGGGGATCCCTGAAAGCTCAGGGTCTTTGGTCTCGGGAAGAATCTCTTCTACCGATAAATATTCTGGAACTGAGAGCGATATTCAATGCTCTCAAGGCTTGGCCTCAGCTAGCGAGGACCAAGTTCATACGGTTTCAATCAGACAACATGACGACTGTTGCGTACATCAACCATCAGGGGGGAACAAGGAGTTCCCTAGCGATGGAAGAAGTGACCAAGATTATTCTATGGGCGGAGTCTCACTCCTGCCACCTGTCTGCTATCCACATCCCGGGAGTGGAAAATTGGGAAGCGGATTTTCTGAGTCGTCAGACATTGCATCCGGGGGAGTGGGAACTCCATCCGGAAATCTTTGCCCAAGTCACTCAACTTTGGGGCATTCCAGACATGGATCTGATGGCCTCTCGTCAGAACTTCAAAGTTCCTTGCTACGGGTCCAGATCCAGGGATCCCAAGGCGGCTCTAGTGGATGCACTAGTAGCACCTTGGACCTTCAAACTAGCTTATGTGTTCCCGCCGTTTCCTCTCATCCCCAGGCTGGTAGCCAGGATCAATCAGGAGAGGGCGTCGGTGATCTTGATAGCTCCTGCGTGGCCACGCAGGACTTGGTATGCAGATCTGGTGAATATGTCATCGGCTCCACCTTGGAAGCTACCTTTGAGACGAGACCTTCTTGTTCAGGGTCCGTTCGAACATCCGAATCTGGTTTCACTCCAGCTGACTGCTTGGAGATTGAACGCTTGATTTTATCGAAGCGAGGTTTCTCAGATTCTGTTATCGATACTCTTGTTCAGGCCAGAAAGCCTGTAACTAGAAAGATTTACCACAAAATTTGGAAAAAATATATCTGTTGGTGTGAATCTAAAGGATTCCCTTGGGACAAGGTTAAGATTCCTAGGATTCTATCCTTCCTTCAAGAAGGATTGGAAAAAGGATTATCGGCAAGTTCCCTGAAGGGACAGATTTCTGCCTTGTCGGTGTTACTTCACAAAAAACTGGCAGCTGTGCCAGATGTTCAAGCCTTTGTTCAGGCTCTGGTTAGAATCAAGCCTGTTTACAAACCTTTGACTCCTCCTTGGAGCCTCAATTTAGTTCTTTCAGTTCTTCAGGGGGTTCCGTTTGAACCCTTACATTCCGTTGATATTAAGTTATTATCTTGGAAAGTTTTGTTTTTAGTTGCAATTTCTTCTGCTAGAAGAGTTTCAGAATTATCTGCTCTGCAGTGTTCTCCTCCTTATCTGGTGTTCCATGCAGATAAGGTGGTTTTACGTACTAAACCTGGTTTTCTTCCAAAAGTTGTTTCTAACAAAAACATTAACCAGGAGATTATCGTACCTTCTCTGTGTCCGAAACCAGTTTCAAAGAAGGAACGCTTGTTGCACAATTTGGATGTTGTTCGCGCTCTAAAATTCTATTTAGATGCTACAAAGGATTTTAGACAAACATCTTCCCTGTTTGTTGTTTATTCAGGTAAAAGGAGAGGTCAAAAAGCAACTTCTACCTCTCTCTCTTTTTGGATTAAAAGCATCATCAGATTGGCTTACGAGACTGCCGGACGGCAGCCTCCCGAAAGAATCACGGCTCATTCCACTAGGGCTGTGGCTTCCACATGGGCCTTCAAGAACGAGGCTTCTGTTGATCAGATATGTAGGGCAGCGACTTGGTCTTCACTGCACACTTTTACCAAATTTTACAAGTTTGATACTTTTGCTTCTTCTGAGGCTATTTTTGGGAGAAAGGTTTTGCAAACCGTGGTGCCTTCCATTTAGGTGACCTGATTTGCTCCCTCCCTTCATCCGTGTCCTAAAGCTTTGGTATTGGTTCCCACAAGTAAGGATGACGCCGTGGACCGGACACACCTATGTTGGAGAAAACAGAATTTATGTTTACCTGATAAATTTCTTTCTCCAACGGTGTGTCCGGTCCACGGCCCGCCCTGGTTTTTTAATCAGGTCTGATAATTTATTTTCTTTAACTACAGTCACCACGGTACCATATGGTTTCTCCTATGCTATTATTCCTCCTTAACGTCGGTCGAATGACTGGGGTAGGCGGAGCCTAGGAGGGATCATGTGACCAGCTTTGCTGGGCTCTTTGCCATTTCCTGTTGGGGAAGAGAATATCCCACAAGTAAGGATGACGCCGTGGACCGGACACACCGTTGGAGAAAGAAATTTATCAGGTAAACATAAATTCTGTTTCTCTTAATACAAAAGTTTCATGTCACCTAAACCCCTCCTTCCCCAAACGTTTGTATTAAGAGAAAAATATATATTGCAATTTTTGGGTCCACTAACTAACTAGGGGGCAGACGGTCTCTTTTTTCAGACGCTTGGTTCCAGGATGTACAGGATCCTTGGGTCCTGGAGGTTATATCTCAAGGATACAGGATAGGATTCAAGTCTCATGCGCCCAGGGGCAGATTCCTAACCTTCCAAACCTTTTCATGGTTCCATAGAAGGAGGAAACTCTCCAATTCTGGACCTAAAGTGCCTAAACAAGTTTCTGAGTGTTCCCTCTTTCAAGATGGAAACAATACGGTCAATCCTGCCTCTGGTTCAGGAAAGGCAGTTTATGACCACAATAGTACTGAAGGGTGCATACCTTCACGTACCGATTCACAGGGAACATTTTCAGTTCCTGAGGTTTGCTTTTCTAGATCAGCACTTCAAGTTCATAGCTCTTTTGGCCTAGCTACTGCTCAAAGGATATTTACAAAGGTTCTGTGGGGGCTCTTCTAGTCGTTGCCAGAACACAAGTTATTGCAGTAGCGCCTTACCTGGACGATATCTTGGTACAGGCAACATCTTTTCCTCTAGCGGCAGGACATTTGGACTCCTTTCTGTCATGCCTTGCTGCTCTGGCTGTTGCCAGGGATGTGGCGGTTCTTGTGAATGTGCTTCGCTGAAGTCATTGCCGCACATCTCTCCCCCTCTGAAACCGGTCCAGATCTCCTGTGGCGCAAATCCTGCGCCTATGTAAGTGTTTCACTTACAATCTTCACTGCCCAAGTATAGGTGTTGCTTAGTGTGCTCCTGGTTGTTGTATTACTTTATGCTGGACTGTTTTATTGTTGCTGAACTCAGCTTGTCTTACCACTCTGCCTGCTTAACTCCTGAACTGCTGGATTGATATACTGTTGCTGAACTCTGCTTGTCTGACCACTCTGCCTGCTTAACCCCTGAACTGCTGGATTGCTATACTGTTGCTTAACTCTGCTTGTCTGACCACTCTGCCTGCTTAACCCCTGAACTGTTTGATTGCTTTTATGTTACTGAACTCTGCCTGTTCCTTCTATTGGTTTTCCCCTGAACTGCTATACTGCTGGATTGTCTTCCTGTTGCCACCAAGGACCACCCTGCCTACTGTGAGTACTGCTTACCTAATTTTACAAACTCTCTCTGCTCTGGTATATTTCATATCAGTCCACTTGATGCCAGGATAAGAAGTCTACTGGCCAAGTTTGGTCTGATAGAGGAATATCCCACGAGCATTACACCTCACTCTTCTTCGATCATGCCCTCCAGGCCTCCTCGAGACCCTTAGTGGCTCAGTGTATGTAGGTAATCGGACTCATGTTGTCCTGCATGGACATCATTCCTTTTGCCAGATTCCATCTCAGACCCTTACAACTATGCATGCTGAGACAATAGAACAGCGACTATTTAGATCTGTCTCAACAGATTGTGCTGGACAGCCTGTCGAGACTCCCTCTCCTGGTGGCTCTGTCCAGATCATCTGTCTCAAGGAACATGCTTTTTGAGACCGTCCTGGGAGATTGTGATTACAAATGCAAGCCTTGCTGGCTGGGGAGCCGTTTGGGGTGCCAAGAAGGCGCAAGGTCTGGTGACTCTGGAGAAGTCCTCCCTTCCGAACAATATTTTGTAACTCCGGGCAATCTTCAATGCCTTGAAGGCTTGGCCCCTTCTGGGTTCGTCCAAGTTTATCAGATTCCAATCAGACAATATAACCTTGGTTGCCTATATCAGCCATCAAGAGGGAACGAGAAGTTCCTTGGCAATGAGAGAAGTATCTCAGATACTAGAGTGGGCAGAAACTCACAAATGTACGCTGTCAGTGGACTTCCTCAGCAGGCAATTCTTTCACCCAGGGGAATGGTCTCTTCACCCCGAGGTGTTTGCAGAGATATGCAGCGAGTGGGGGACGCCGGAGATAGATCTCATGGCATCCCACCTCAATATCAAGCTACCCAGGTACGGGTTGAGGAAACCCCCGGACGGAATTGATAGACGCCTTATCAGTACCATGGAGGTTCAGTCTCGTATATATTTCTCCTCCATTACAGCTTCTCCCTTGTGTGGTGGCTCTCATCAAGCAGGAGCGAGCATCTGTGATTCTGATTGCTCCATTGTGGCCGCGAAGGACGTGATTTGCGGAACTGGTGGGGATCTCATCATCTTCTCAGTGGAGGTTACCTTGTTGGTGAGATCTGCTGATACAGGGTCCCTTCGTTCATCAAAATCTAGATTCTCTGAGGCTGACTGTGTGGAGATTGAATGCTTAGTCTTAGCCAAAAGAGGGTTCTCTGAGAGTGTTATCGACACTCTGGTTCAAGCTTGTAAGCCAGTTACTCGTCGTATCTACCATAAAGTGTGGAGGACTTACTTGTACTAGTGTGAAGAGCGTGGCTTTTCCTAGCATAAGGTTAAGGTTGCCAGAATTTTAGCTTTCCTCCTGGATGGACTGGAGAAGGGTTTATCTGCTAGTTCCCCGAAGGGACAGATATCAGCCCTGTCAGTGTTACTGCACAAAAGATTGGCTGAGCTTCCAGATGTGCAGTTCTTTGTTAAAGGGACAGTATACTGTAAAATAGTTTTTCCCTTAATGTGTTTACAATTGCTTTTTTTTACCAACTGCAGAGTAAAAAATGAATGAAAATTAGCTTTTTAAGGCTTATTTGTGTATATTAAAGCTCTGATTTTGTGTTTTGAAGCCACAACCTAATAAAATGGGTTGAGCTTGTAGGTATAATCCGATCTCATTACTGTATCACATTGTGCAAGTATACCTGCTTCTTTATCTTATATCTGTCCTTAAAACAATCACCAGTACTTTGAGAGAACAATGGAAAATCAACATTTTATTACCTTATCTCTGCTATATCGCACTGGGAGTGTAATTTCTTCTGCTGGCTGTGTTTACAAAGCTTATCTATAGATGGTACGCGCGGCCACAAACTTTCAGAATAGGTGGGGATACCACATGCTAAATCAACAATTTCAAATGCCAATATAAGGGTAAAGGAGCTACTTGTAAACAATTTAATACACTCCAGCAGGTAAAGTAGATCATTGGGAACAAATTAAAGGGGAGAAAAATTTTGAGTAAACTGTCCCTTTAAGGCTTTGGCTAGGATCAGACCCGTGTTTAGATCTGGGGCTCCGCCTTGGAGCCTCCATCTTATTCTTAGTGTTTTGCAGCAGGCTCCGTTTGAGCCTATGCATGCTGTTGACTTTAAATTGTTATCTTGGAAGGTTCTTTTTTTGTTGGCTATTGCCTCTGCACGCAGAGTATCTGAGATTTCTGCTTTGCAATGTGATCCCCCTTATTTGTTCTTTCATGCTGATAAGGTGGTTTTACACACTAAACTAGGGTTCCTCCCTAAGGTGGTGTCGAATTGTAACATTAATCAAGAAATTGTTGTTCCTTCCTTGTGACCTAATCCTTCTTCAGCGAAGAAATGTTTGCTTCACAATCTAGATGTGGTTGGTGCCTTGAAGTTCTATCTTCAGGCTACTAGAGAATTCAGACAATCTTCCTCTTTATCATCTATACGGGGAAGCGTAAGGGGCAAAAGGCTACTACTACTTCTCTTTCTTTCTGGTTGAGGAGTGTCATCCACTTAGCTTATGAAACAGCGGGATGACAGCCTCCTGAGAGGATAACGGCTCATTCCACTAGAGCAGTGGCTTCCTCTTGGGCTTTTAAGAACAAAGCTTTAATGGATTAGATTTGTAAGGCGGCTATCTGGTCCTTCTTATACACTTTTTCTAAATTTTTAAAGTATTGGTGTGTTTTTTTCGGCTGAAGCAGCTTTCGGGAGAACTTTTTTTGCAGGCTGTGGTGCCCTCAGATTAGGGTCCGCCTCTTTTTCTGTTCCCTCTCGTTATTCATTCAGTGTCCTTGGGTATAGTTTTTCCAACAGTAAGGAATGAAGTTGTGGACTCTCCCTGCCTTATGGAAGAAAAACATAATTTATGCTTACCAGATAAATTCCTTTCCTTCCTGGCAGGGAGAGTCCCATATTTTATTTTTTTGATGGGCGGCTCCCTTTTTATATTCTTTCTTCTGGCACCTTTTATACCCTGATCTTTCTCCTACTTTTTCTTGTTCCCTTGGCAGAATGACATTGGGGATAGGGGAAGTGGGAGGGATATTTAAGCCTTTGGCTGGGGTGTCTTTGCCTCCTCCCGGTGGTCAGGTGTTGTATTTCCCAACAGCAAGGAATGAAGTCATGCACTCCCCCTGCCAGGAAGGAAAGGAATTTATCTGGTAAGCATAAATTATGTTTTATGCATGCACACTGCTATTTATGTATTTATGCATGCACACTGCTAATTATGTATTTATGCATGCACACTGCTAATTATGTATTTATGCATGCACACTGCTAATTATGTATTTATGCATGCACACTGCTAATTATTTACAAAGTAAATTTGAAAATAGAAGTAAATTTAACTGTGTCTTAAAATCATATGCTCTATCTGAATCATACAAATTTAATGTTGACTTCCCTATCCCTTTCATACATTGAATAAATATTTTAGGCATGTTGTATATTTTAAGGGATCCACCTTGAGACTTTTAAAAATGTTGTTTAGTTATGGGTAATGAGACAACTTTACAATATATTTTGATTATTTATTTATTGTCCTTCCTTTTCATGTAATTTAGCTCTGACAATTAAGCAGTCACAGAATTTAAAATACACCCAGCTTATTTATCAAGGCTAACCATGCTACATATTTGCCTCTAATTGGCTTTATCAGATAACAACTGCAAAACTATGTCTTTTATGATAACTTTAAGACCATGGCTAGTCTTCTGTGGACTAAAGCCCAGATCCGCTCTTTCAAATAGTGGGTGGAGATTCACTACTGAAAAATAATTGTAGTAAAAAGGATGTTAATTTGGTTGAAATATATTAAAGTGAATGTCAATTTTAATGCTTAAGTGCCCGGTTTTTAAAAATTCGATGAAAAATAATCTGAGATGTATATCAAATCATCAAAAACAGTGGCACTTTAATTCATAAAAATGTACATTTCACTCCTGTTGAGAAAAAAAACTTACTTTACTCTTCACAGCAACTCCAGCTTCCTCTGGTCATTGCAAGCCATTTCTGACATCAGAAATGATGAATAGGTCATCCTCCAATCACGGCTTCCGTGTCTGATTCAACGCTGTGATTGGAGGAAGCCGGATTCTTCATTTTAGACCCAGGAAGAGGCTTTGTGATGGGCGGAGGAAGCTGGAGCTGTTAAAAGGTAAGTGAATTGTAAATTTTGATGAATTAAAGTGCCCCTGTTTTTAATTGAATTTTTAAAAACCGGGCACTTTAGCATCAAAATTTACATTATTTTTAGGTTAAGACTTGGCTGATATGTTATTCTATAGCTACACAACAGAAATAGCTTGTAATTGCAAGGTGTTTACTGTCCCTTTAAGTAAAACTCTTAAAATTGGAGCTAGAAAAAAAATAAATCATGTTGCATCTTGTAGTTTTCCTTCTAATTAGCAGACATTAGAGACTTCCAAAGGTGTATGTGGTCAGGGACAATTGTTAACTTTTTAAAAAAACAATGATCAATCCAGTATTTTCAAATGTCAAGTGGAATATGTACAGTGACGTTTGGAACATTGTTTTCAATGCCTTAAAGCTTATCTTATTTTGATATTTGTTGTGAGTTTCAATATTCTGTGTCTTGTCCTGGATATTGAAAGTTTGTGGGGGGGGCGCTAACATTGGATAATTGCAGCATAATATAAAGTATTAATAGGGGCAAAATAAAGGAAAGTTCAACTTTACAAAATCATCAGAAAACAATGTGAGAGAGAGGTTTTGGTTTGGTAGAAACCTATGACTAATAATTAGATATAGGCATAAAGAGAAATGAGGAATTGCTGTAAATTTCTTAAAAGTCCAATCACATAGCAAGACCCATCTTCCAATCAGAAGACAGGGACAGTCTAGTGTTCCTTCTATCTCAGCACTACTCCAGTGATGAATATTATGACAATACTATAAAGGATAATTGCAACATGTTCAGTGATCATCCTGCCTAAATTTCCCATTTGTCACTGTAATTATTAAATCAGAATGTTAGTATGTTTTTTTTTTTGGGGGGGGGGGGGTTGTGTGAGAATCCTTGTACTTCCAAAATCACTTACTTTAATTTCACTTTATGGGTACTTTGGTTTATATCCCATCCCTCTCTTGTTTATAAAGGGAACACTGTTTTCCCATAATATGTTCTGATTGACTTGTACTAGCTGCATAGTATTACAGGCATTGCTATTTTTCTTTTAGGTTTATTCTTGCAATTGAAATAGCAGAGTTTGCTTATTGAAACCGCCAACCATAATGACAATTTCAGTACCTAAGAATTGGCCTTTGTGCATAAAGAGATATGTATAAGATAAACTGGACTGCTTTTCTTACAGGCTGAGAGACATTTGAATGGGCAGGTTCTTCAGAACAATGCCTTGTGGTTTCAATGAGCAAATACAGCTATTCCAAATGTTATCAAAAATGTCAGTGCCAGACTCTGTTAAAGGGACAGTACACTTTAAAATTGTTTTTTATATTAATGTATTTTCAATGACTTGTTATACCAGCTGCAGAGTATAACATTTATGAGAAATTGCATTTTCAGGTTTATTTGTGTATATGAAGTAGCTGGTTTTGTGCTTTTAAATCACAGCCTATTACAGTGGGTTGAGCTTCAGGTAATATCATATCTCATTATGTTATCACTTTGTGTGCACACACTTGCTTCCTTATCTTAAATTTGTCTAGAAAACCAAACCTCAATACTTAGAGAGAACAATGGAAAATTTATAATTTTATTACTTAACTATCATGCCCCCCACTGAGAGTGTAATCTCTTCTGCTGGCTGTGTTTACTTAGGCTATTCAATAGAATATACTCCAGTATAGAAACTTTCAGTATAGGTTGGGAAACCACAAGCTGAATCATCTATTTCAAGTGCCAAATTAGGGGTAAAGGAGCTACTTGTAAACAATTTAAAACACTTCAGCAGGTAAAATGAATCATTGGGAACAATTTAAAGGGGAGAAAATTTTTGGGTAAACTGTCCCTTTATTAACCTGGAGAGCATGGATTACATTAGTACAGTTTCTCTCATTTTCTTTTTTAAAGTTGCAAGAATGGAAGTGATGTATTAGTGTAAAGGCAACACTTCTATCTGCTGCTAATTCTTTAAAATGGTCAATCTCTTGTTATATTATTTTATTTAAATAGACCAGGAAAATGCTTATGCTTACACTATATTTTTATGTAGGGAAAAGGTTAAAGAAAAGTTCTTTTAATTTATGTGGAAAATGTGTGTTTAGCTGATACTACAGTTTTCCTATTCAATGGCTGACGAACCTGCTATACTTGTGGGCAAGGACAAACTATAATTAATGCAAATATAAGGAAGAGTTATTGTGTATACATTTTATTATTATTATGAAAACGTACAGGCGCAACAAAGATACAAACTTATGTCATGTATAGTTAAATAAAATCTTATAAAGTTATTAATTGTTAGTCATCAAGGTATCTGGATTACTGTGCGCAAGACTAGGTTGACCTCCTGCTGATCAATATCTGGAGGGTGAGATTAGAGGAAAACCCCAAACAAATGTTTTCTGTGATTCAGGTAGAGCATGCGATTTTAAACAACTTTCCATTTTACTTCTGATATGAAATTCTCCTGGTATCCTTTGTTGAAGGAGGAACTGAAATAAATATGTGCAGCCACCAGTCAGCAACTAGTGCCAAGTCGTGCATTGCTGCTCCTGAGCTTACCTAGGTATGTTTTTCAACAAAATATACCATGAGAGTAAAGCAGATTAGGTAAAAGAAGTAAATTGGAACATTTTGTTTTTTAAATTGAGTGCTCAACTACACTTTAATTGTACTGTCCCTTCTATGTCCCTATAAGGTATGAAAATGGTTGATGTTGAACTGAGTTTGTAAAAGTGTAATAAGTAATAGCGCAAGGCATGAAAGAAAAGGAGAAAAAACATTAGTGCTTGTGCTTGAAAGATGTAGCTGGAGTGGCGCCCCCCTGATATTTCCTGCTCAATACAAACAGTCCATTCATTATACATAACTTGCTTTATTTCTTTATATATTGTTATGACGTACATCATGGAGATATTGCAGTTTAATCAGTCAATTAACTAATTGGAGAAAATTGCCTTGATTAGGATCTGCCCCTTTACCGTCCAGCCAATCTTGCCTTGTGTTTAGTTTTGCTATAAAGGAGGCAGCCGTCTGTGTAGTCTGCTTGTACTATGAACCTGTCCCTGCAATTTAATTGTTTCCTTTCTCCCTTCTTTCCTATGCCTTTTTGATTCTGTAGATTCAGAGCCAGGACACACAAGTGAAAACTGGGGCGAACGGTTAATTCCTTCTTACAGCACATATGCAGGTAAAACAATTTATGGATCAACTGTCCCATCAATATGTTCATTTTGCTGTGTTCAATGAAATAAATGGTTACAGGGACACTCTACTTTATTTTGTTATTGTTTATAACGCCTTTACTACCCATTCCCCAGCTTTGCACAACCAACATTGTTATATTAATATACTTTATAATCTCTAAATCACTGCCTGTTTCTAAGCCCATGCAGGGCACCTCTTATCTCAGTGCATTTAATTAGAATTTTACAGCCAGACAGTGCTAGTTTGTGTGTGCCATATAGATAAAAAAAAGTGCTCACTCCTGCAGCATTATGCAGGAACCAGTACTAATTTTCTAAAATTTGTGAAAAGCTTGAGATAAGGGGGCTGTCTGCAGAGGCTTAGATACAGGTAGTCATAGAGGTAAAAAGTATATTAATATAACAGTGTTGATTATGCAAAACTCTGTAATAAAGGGATTATCTATCTTTTTAAACAATAAGAAATTTCAAGTAGGCTGTCCCCTTTAATATTCTTTGACTAAGGACAAGAGATGTGCTTTGGATTGTTTCACTGTACTAATGGCCGCAAGCCGTCTGATAAATGGCTAGTTTGTATTAGCTGGAAATGTACTGGAAACCTAAATTTAACTGTTTAAAGTGTAGCAATCTTTAGCTGCTTTCATGCAGTCCCACCAGTTGCCGTGGACCTTGTTCAACGTTACAAAATGAAATATTTATCTTTGATACACTCCCCGTTTTATAACTGTCAGCTCCACAAGTTACCATGCTTATACGATCTGAGGCTTATGTCAAATGTAAATATGCAAAGAATTTTCATTCAGCAAATCAAGTCTGTCAGCTGCAGTTCATTTTCTGTTGGTGTATGGCGTCAGAACTGTTTCTCTGCTTGCTGTATGTTTGTGAGCATCATTAGCTGCTCTGATTTAAGGAGCAAGCAATGTTTATCTTATCTTTAATATGCTTAAAGGAACATAAAAGACGTATTTACAAGAGTTTTGCTTTGCGTTGAAATAAATTAACATGCCAACTGGGTGTGGAAATGTTCTGAATAGGTAAAACCTTGCTTGCTGCAACTGTTTTCAATGTACAAATTCTCCCCTCCACTTCTCTTATTTGGAGGAGCAAATCAAGATTTGTTGCTTAATAAGAGGAGGTTTGCCACAGTTATTTTGTTGGAAACTTGCATGTTTTTCTTGACCTTACCTCATCACCTCTGTGTAGACCAATTAGAGGCCGATATTAGGGGTTTAGGCTTGTGAAGTCTTCCATGAACTGGAAAAGCCACTAAACACAGTAGAATACAAAATCATTTAGTTTGAATTTCAATTGAGTAGCAGATTTGTTTTTGACAAATTTTAAACTTAGTTCTATTTTCCCTCCCACTGCATCATGTGACAGCTATCAGCCAATCACAAAATGCATATACAGTATGTATATTCTGTGTGAATTGGCTTATGTCCCTTTAAGTGTAAAAAAAATGCTCTTAATGTGAACTGTTGCGTGCAAATGCCTATTTGTTAAACCCATGCACATAGCTAACATTAAAGGGACATGAAACCCACATTTTTTCTTTCATGATTTAGAAAGATAATGCATTTTCTCCAACATAGGTGTGTCCGGTCCACGGCGTCATCCTTACTTGTGGGATATTCTCTTCCCCAACAGGAAATGGCAAAGAGCCCAGCAAAGCTGGTCACATGATCCCTCCTAGGCTCCGCCTACCCCAGTCATTCTCTTTGCCGTTGTACAGGCAACATCTCCACGGAGATGGCTTAGAGTTTTTTAGTGTTTAACTGTAGTTTTTCATTATTCAATCAAGAGTTTGTTATTTTCAAATAGTGCTGGTACGTACTATTTACTCAGAAACAGAAAAGAGATGAAGAATTCTGTTTGTATGAGGAAAATGATTTTAGCAACCGTAACTAAAATCCATGGCTGTTCCACACAGGACTGTTGAGAGCAATTAACTTCAGTTGGGGGAACAGTTTGCAGTCCTTTGCTGCTTGAGGTATGACACATTCTAACAAGACGATGTAATGCTGGAAGCTGTCATTTTCCCTATGGGATCCGGTAAGCCATGTTTATTACGATTGTAAATAAGGGCTTCACAAGGGCTTATTTAGACTGTAGACCTTTTTTGGGCTAAATCGATTGATATTAACACTTATTTAGCCTTGAGGAATCATTTATTCTGGGTTTTTTGATATAATAATATCGGCAGGCACTGTTTTAGACACCTTATTCTTTAGGGGCTTTCCCAAAGCATAGGCAGAGTCTCATTTTCGCGCCGGTGTTGCGCACTTGTTTTTGAGAGGCATGGCATGCAGTCGCATGTGAGAGGAGCTCTGATACTTATAAAAGACTTCTGAAGGCGTCATTTGGTATCGTATTCCCCTTTGGGTTTGGTTGGGTCTCAGCAAAGCAGATACCAGGGACTGTAAAGGGGTTAAAGCTTAAAACGGCTCCGGTTCCGTTATTTTAAGGGTTAAAGCTTCCAAAATTGGTGTGCAATATTTTCAAGGCTTTAAGACACTGTGGTGAAAGTTTGGTGAATTTTGAACAATTCCTTCATGTTTTTTCGCAATTGCAGTAATAAAGTGTGTTCAGTTTAAAATTTAAAGTGACAGTAACGGTTTTATTTCAAAACGTTTTTTGTACTTTCTTATCAAGTTTATGCCTGTTTAACATGTCTGAACTACCAGATAGACTGTGTTCTGAATGTGGGGAAGCCAGAATTCCTATTCATTTAAATAAATGTGATTTATGTGATAATGACAATGATGCCCAAGATGATTCCTCAAGTGAGGGGAGTAAGCATGGTACTGCATCATTCCCTCCTTCGTCTACACGAGTCTTGCCCACTCAGGAGGCCCCTAGTACATCTAGCGCGCCAATACTCCTTACTATGCAACAATTAACGGCTGTAATGGATAATTCTGTCAAAAACATTTTAGCCAAAATGAACCCTTGTCAGCGTAAGCGTGGATGCTCTGTTTTAGTTACTGAAGAGCATGACGACGCTGATATTAATATCTCTGAAGGGCCCCTAACCCAATCTGAGGGGGCCAGGGAGGTTTTGTCTGAGGGAGAAATTACTGATTTAGGAAACATTTCTCAGCAGGCTGAATCTGATGTGATTACTTTTAAATTTAAATTGGAACATCTCCGCATTTTGCTTAAGGAGGTATTATCCACTCTGGATGATTGTGAAAATTTGGTCATCCCAGAGAAACTATGTAAAATGGACAAGTTCCTAGAGGTGCCGGGGCTCCCAGAAGCTTTTCCTATACCCAAGCGGGTGGCGGACATTGTTAATAAAGAATGGGAAAGGCCCGGTATTACTTTCGTCCCTCCCCCCATATTTAAAAAATTGTTTCCTATGGTCGACCCCAGAAAGGACTTATGGCAGTCAGTCCCCAAGGTCGAGGGAGCGGTTTCTACTTTAAACAAACGCACCACTATTCCCATAGAGGATAGTTGTGCTTTCAAAGATCCTATGGATAAAAAATTAGAAGGTTTGCTTAAAAAGATGTTTGTTCAGCAGGGTTACCTTCTACAACCCATTTCATGCATTGTCCCTGTCACTTCAGCCGCATATTTCTGGTTTGATGAACTGATTAAGGTGCTCGATAGTGACTCTCCTCCTTATGAGGAGATTATGGACAGAGTCAATGCTCTCAAATTGGCTAATTCTTTCACTCTAGACGCCTCTTTGCAATTGGCTAAGTTAGCGGCTAAGAATTCTGGGTTTGCTATTGTGGCGCGCAGAGCGCTTTGGTTGAAATCTTGGTCGGCTGATGCGTCTTCCAAGAACAAGCTACTAAACATTCCTTTCAAGGGGAAAACGCTGTTTGGTCCTGACTTGAAAGAGATTATCTCTGATATCACTGGGGGTAAGGGCCATGCCCTTCCTCAGGATCGGCCTTTCAAGGCAAAAAATAGACCTAATTTTCGTCCCTTTCGTAAAAACGGACCAGCCCAAGGTGCTACGTCCTCTAAGCAAGAGGGTAATACTTCTCAGGCCAAGCCAGCTTGGAGACCAATGCAAGGCTGGAACAAGGGAAAGCAGGCCAAGAAACCTGCCACTGCTACCAAGACAGCATGAAATATTGGCCCCCGATCCGGGACCGGATCTGGTGGGGGGCAGACTCTCTCTCTTCGCTCAGGCTTGGGCAAGAGATGTTCTGGATCCTTGGGCGCTAGAAATAGTCTCCCAGGGTTATCTTCTGGAATTCAAGGGACTTCCCCCAAGGGGGAGGTTCCACAGGTCTCAGTTGTCTTCAGACCACATAAAAAGACAGGCGTTCTTACATTGTGTAGAAGACCTGTTAAAAATGGGAGTGATTCATCCTGTTCCATTGAGAGAACAAGGGATGGGGTTCTACTCCAATCTGTTCATAGTTCCCAAAAAAGAGGGAACGTTCAGACCAATCCTAGATCTCAAGATCTTAAACAAATTTCTCAAGGTCCCATCGTTCAAGATGGAAACCATTCGAACTATCCTTCCTTCCATCCAGGAAGGTCAATTCATGTCCGCGGTGGATTTAAAGGATGCGTATCTACATATTCCTATCCACAAGGAACATCATCGGTTCCTAAGGTTTGCATTCCTAGACAAACATTACCAGTTCGTGGCGCTTCCTTTCGGATTAGCCACTGCTCCAAGGATTTTCACAAAGGTACTAGGGTCCCTTCTAGCGGTGCTAAGACCAAGGGGCATTGCAGTAGTACCTTACCTGGACGACATTCTGATTCAAGCGTCGTCCCTCCCTCGAGCAAAGGCTCACACGGACATCGTCCTGGCCTTTCTCAGATCTCACGGCTGGAAAGTGAACGTGGAAAAGAGTTCTCTATCCCCGTCAACAAGGGTTCCCTTCTTGGGAACAATTATAGACTCCTCAGAAATGAGGATTTTTCTAACAGAGGCCAGAAAGACAAAACTTCTGGACTCTTGTCGAATTCTTCATTCCGTTCCTCTTCCTTCCGTAGCTCAGTGCATGGAAGTGATCGGGTTGATGGTAGCGGCAATGGACATAGTTCCTTTTGCGCGCATTCATCTAAGACCATTACAACTGTACATGCTCAGTCAGTGGAATGGGGACTATACAGACTTGTCTCCAAAGATACAAGTAAATCAGAGGACCAGAGACTCACTCCGTTGGTGGCTGTCCCTGGACAACCTGTCACGAGGGATGACATTCCGCAGACCAGAGTGGGTCATTGTCACGACCGACGCCAGTCTGATGGGCTGGGGCGCGGTCTGGGGACCCCTGAAAGCTCAGGGTCTTTGGTCTCGGGAAGAATCTCTTCTACCGATAAATATTCTGGAACTGAGAGCGATATTCAATGCTCTCAAGGCTTGGCCTCAGCTAGCGAGGACCAAGTTCATACGGTTTTAATCAGACAACATGACGACTGTTGCGTACATCAACCATCAGGGGGGAACAAGGAGTTCCCTAGCGATGGAAGAAGTGACCAAGATCATTCTATGGGCGGAGTCTCACTCCTGCCACCTGTCTGCTATCCACATCCCGGGAGTGGAAAATTGGGAAGCGGATTTTCTGAGTCGTCAGACATTGCATCCGGGGGAGTGGGAACTCCATCCGGAAACCTTTGCCCAAGTCACTCAACTATGGGGCATTCCAGACATGGATCTGATGGCCTCTCGTCAGAACTTCAAAGTTCCTTGCTACGGGTCCAGATCCAGGGATCCCAAGGCGGCTCTAGTGGATGCACTAGTAGCACCTTGGACCTTCAAACTAGCTTATGTGTTCCCGCCGTTTCCTCTCATCCCCAGGCTGGTAGCCAGGATCAATCAGGAGAGGGCGTCGGTGATCTTGATAGCTCCTGCGTGGCCACGCAGGACTTGGTATGCAGATCTGGTGAATATGTCATCGGCTCCACCTTGGAAGCTACCTTTGAGACGAGACCTTCTTGTTCAGGGTCCGTTCGAACATCCGAATCTGGTTTCACTCCAGCTGACTGCTTGGAGATTGAACGCTTGATTTTATCGAAGCGAGGTTTCTCAGATTCTGTTATCGATACTCTTGTTCAGGCCAGAAAGCCTGTAACTAGAAAGATTTACCACAAAATTTGGAAAAAATATATCTGTTGGTGTGAATCTAAAGGATTCCCTTGGGACAAGGTTAAGATTCCTAGGATTCTATCCTTCCTTCAAGAAGGATTGGAAAAAGGATTATCGGCAAGTTCCCTGAAGGGACAGATTTCTGCCTTGTCGGTGTCACTTCACAAAAAACTGGCAGCTGTGCCAGATGTTCAAGCCTTTGTTCAGGCTCTGGTTAGAATCAAGCCTGTTTACAAACCTTTGACTCCTCCTTGGAGTCTCAATTTAGTTCTTTCAGTTCTTCAGGGGGTTCCGTTTGAACCCTTACATTCCGTTGATATTAAGTTATTATCTTGGAAAGTTTTGTTTTTAGTTGCAATTTCTTCTGCTAGAAGAGTTTCAGAATTATCTGCTCTGCAGTGTTCTCCTCCTTATCTGGTGTTCCATGCAGATAAGGTGGTTTTACGTACTAAACCTGGTTTTCTTCCAAAAGTTGTTTCTAACAAAAACATTAACCAGGAGATTATCGTACCTTCTCTGTGTCCGAAACCAGTTTCAAAGAAGGAACGCTTGTTGCACAATTTGGATGTTGTTCGCGCTCTAAAATTCTATTTAGATGCTACAAAGGATTTTAGACAAACATCTTCCTTGTTTGTTGTTTATTCAGGTAAAAGGAGAGGTCAAAAAGCAACTTCTACCTCTCTCTCTTTTTGGATTAAAAGCATCATCAGATTGGCTTACGAGACTGCCGGACGGCAGCCTCCCGAAAGAATCACAGCTCATTCCACTAGGGCTGTGGCTTCCACATGGGCCTTCAAGAACGAGGCTTCTGTTGATCAGATATGTAGGGCAGCGACTTGGTCTTCACTGCACACTTTTACCAAATTTTACAAGTTTGATACTTTTGCTTCTTCTGAGGCTATTTTTGGGAGAAAGGTTTTGCAAGCCGTGGTGCCTTCCATTTAGGTGACCTGATTTGCTCCCTCCCTTCATCCGTGTCCTAAAGCTTTGGTATTGGTTCCCACAAGTAAGGATGACGCCGTGGACCGGACACACCTATGTTGGAGAAAACAGAATTTATGTTTACCTGATAAATTTCTTTCTCCAACGGTGTGTCCGGTCCACGGCCCGCCCTGGTTTTTTAATCAGGTCTGATAATTTATTTTCTTTAACTACAGTCACCACGGTACCATATGGTTTCTCCTATGCTATTATTCCTCCTTAACGTCGGTCGAATGACTGGGGTAGGCGGAGCCTAGGAGGGATCATGTGACCAGCTTTGCTGGGCTCTTTGCCATTTCCTGTTGGGGAAGAGAATATCCCACAAGTAAGGATGACGCCGTGGACCGGACACACCGTTGGAGAAAGAAATTTATCAGGTAAACATAAATTCTGTTTTTAAACATCTTTCTAATTTACTTCTATTATCTAATTTGTTTTATTCTCTTGATATTCTTTACTGAAAAGCATATCTAGATATGCTCAGTAGCTGCTGATTGGTTGCGGCACATATAAGCATCATGTGATTGGCTAACCCATGTGCATTGCTTTTTCTTCAAATAAGGATATCTAAAAAATTAAGCAAAATAAATAATAGAAGTAAATTGTAATGTTGTTTAAATTTGTATGTTCTATCTGAATCATGAAAGAAAGATTTTGAGTTTAGTGGCCCTTTAAGCTCTAGAGCCAATTACAAGATGCATATATGTGTAGCCAGCAATCACCAGCTAGCTGCAGTTAATGTAATAAAAATACATGCTGTTTCTGAATCTTGAAAATGTAATATTAACTTTCAATTCCCTTTAATCGTTAGTACTAAAATTATATTGAACTTAAAAAGAAATCACCATGTGATGATCACATTTGTAAGATCCCAATAGTATAAGTAGAATAACATATTGTGAATCCTCTCTATGGAATTGGAATGTGTGGTGCGTGTGACTAGGTTAGTACTGTAGTGTTCAGAGCCAAACATCATATCTTGACTCACCATAGTGAAGAATGGGTCCTTTGAAATTAGTGTTGGACAGGAACCTATTCAGTTGAGTATGAGATTCCTCCCTTTCGTGACAATAAATTCTGTCCTCCGGGATGGAATACGTAAAGCTTTATCTAAATAGTTTGTTGACAATTATTGAGAATTAAATCTAAAATAATAATTAGCAAGTCTAAATAGTGTATCCTCCCCCATCTAGTTGTAGCCAATACAGCAATAATAATGTACTCTCACGTGAACTTCACTGCATTTGCACTTGTTCAGTGTTAGGTTATCATGCTCCTAGATGCAGTGCCAGTCTGCCTACTACCATGCCAGCAAAGATCCAGGGCATTAGCATAGCCTTAGAGAATTTATTCCATTTTACGTCATTTGTTTATTGTTTGGGGGTTTATTTTTGTTACCTCTGGCCATATTAAAGTGAACTTCTGCACTGATGTGTTGACCCACAGAGGAGCTGCATTCACTCTTCCATAGTCACAGTGACCTCATTAGCCACAAACACCAGTACACACTCGCTATATATTTTGCACTGAGCATATAACTAGTATTCTGGATGATGAGCGGGGTGAAAACCGTATACAAAGCAAAGATGTTACTGACCAAACTCTGGGATCTATTAAAAAAAGATAATACAAAAGGTACTTTTTTTTCATTTAAACAGTCTATGGGGCCCATTTATCAAGTTCCGTATGGAGCTTGAAGGGCCGTGTTTATAACGAGCCTTCAGGCTCGCCAGAAACACCAGTTATGAAGCAGCGGTCTAAAGACCGCTGCTCCATAACCTGTCCGCCTGCTCTGAGGATGCGGATAGAGATTGTGTGAAATCAATCCGATCGGGTTGATTGACACCCCTTGCTAGTGGCCGATTGGCCGCGAATCTGCAGGGGGCGGCATTGCACCAGAAGTTCACAAGAGCTGCTGGTGCAATGCTGAATGAGGAGAGCGTATTGCTCTCCGCATTCAGCGATGTCTGTCGGACATGATCAGCTGATTGGATCATGTCGGACAGACATTTCATAAATAGGCCCCTATTAATTCATTACTTGGAAATAAATTATCTTTGACTTTAATCTTTTTGGAAAAACTTTTATGTCCCTTTCAAGGAATATTGCACTTTAAAGTTAAAATTATACTTTCATAATTCATAGAGAGAATTTAATTGTAAGAGGCTTTTCAGTTCACTTCTGTTATCAAATTTACTTTATTCCCTTTGTATCATTTGTTGAACAGCATACCTTAGTAGCATCAATGTACTTGGAAGCTAACTGGTGATTCATGGCTACGCAGATATGCCTGTTATTGGCTCACATCATGTGTTTAGCTCACCGCCCGCCAGTAGTTCATGTTGCTTTGGAGCTGACGTTTTAACTGTATATTCAGCCCTGCAAGCAGTAATGCGATCATAAAATGATCAAACACATTACAGCATTTTCTTTCTGCACTTCTTTGTTCCTTGGCTTGTTATGAAAGTGTTTAAAGGGACAGTATACTGTAAAAGTTTTCCCCTTAATATGTTTACAATTGCTTTTTTTACCAACTGCAGAGTAAAAAATGTATGAGAATTAGCTTTTTAAGGTTTATTTGTGTATTTTAAAGCTCTGATTTTGTGTTTTGAAGCCACAACCTAATAAAATGGGTTGAGCTTGTAGGTATAATCAGCTCTCATTACTTTATCACATTGTGTACATATACATGTTTCTTTATCTTATATCTGTCCTTAAAACAATCATCAGTTCTTAGAGAGAACAATGGAAAATCGACATTTTATTACCTTATCTCTGCTATATCCCACTGGGAGTGTAATTTCTTCTGCTGGCTGTGTTTACAAAGCTTATCTATAGCTTGGACCTGCGGCCACAAGCTTTCAGAATAGGTGGGGATACCACAGGCTAAATCAACTATTTCAAATGCCTATATAAGGGTAAAGGAGCTACTTGTAAACAATGTAATACACTCCAGCAGGTAAAGTGGATCATTGGGAACAAATTAAAGGGGAGAACATTTTTGAGTAAACTGTCCCTTTAAGGCTGAGTAGAGGAAAACTGAGAAGCATTTACTCATTTGTGATTACCTCTACCTATATCCTGTTTCAGTTACTAAATATGTGATTATCAATTATTTTTTTCAAGCAAAGTTATTTAAAACTTGGTGGACATTTTAAAGGTTTTGGCATTAGGTTAAATTTCTGCCTATGTTTCACGATTTACAAGTACTCAGAATTGAAAAGTAAATGTTTTCCTCAGAATCATAAAAGCTAAAATTCATGGTCTTAGTCTCAAACCTTTTGGCAATGTTTTGATGCTATAAGGCATTATCTATCCAGAGACATGCTTCAGTACTAAATTAACTAGCATGATAAAGAAGAGTTTTAGCTAAAATAAACAGTTTTCGTCAATTTGTTAAAATTGGATCAAAGTTATTACAATTTATTAAAATTAATTAGAAATAAAATTTATCCATGGTAAATCCATTTTAGTACAAACCATATTTTTTTTTATCTGGATAATACCTGTACAGCAAAGATGCTGAGAATACTTGTTGCCGGTATTGAACCCAATGTGTGTGAATTTGTAAGCAGGTGGCTTCAGGTTAAAAAAAAAAAAGCTTTAAAGGGACATGAAACCCATTTTTTTTTTCTTTCATGATTCAGATACAATTGTAAACAGGTTTCTTATTTACTTTACTTATATTTTCAAATGTTCTTTTCTAGCATCCTTTATTGACAATCAGGGAGCTAGGATCAGGGAGATGCATGTGTCTGCAATACTATATTGCAGCAGTTTTGCAAGAATGTTATACTTGTGCAAGATCACTAGATCACATGCTGTGCTCCAGACGTGCACGTTTACCTTCCTAGGCATTTCTTAAACCAACAATACCATTAAAACAAAGTGAATTTGATAATAGAACTGTATGCTCTGTCTGAATCATGAAAGAAAAATCCCTTTAAAATAAGTGGTAACGATATTAACTTCTAAACAAAATGAAACAGAAGTCCTGTAACCTGTCTGTGCCATATTCTACAGTGCAGTACTAATTCACCTGCCCATTAGATAAATCTCCTGTCACCCTGCACACAATCTCCCTCCTGTTGACTTCATGCCACTTGCTCTCATGGTTTCTGTCTCAGTCTGTTCTGTCATATTTCTCTTCCCTCTCATGTTTCTTGCTTTTTTGTCTCGTGTGACTCTTTGCTCACTCGTATCACTTGCCTCTCCAGTCTCATGCATCTTTATCTCATTGTCCCTACAGTCTTCTCTTTGTCTTACATATCAGTTTATCAAAACTTATTCTTCTAGCCTCACCTCTCCCTAGGTGCAACTAACCTAATTTATTTAGGTTGTGGCATGTTTTGCATTTGTGTTCCCCGAACCTTACCATATTAGTGATGAATGTGTTTACCTGTATATACTGCTTGGCTACAGAGTAAATTGCTACACCAATCTTGACAAAATGTGACTGGTGATTAGTTGTATAGATTGATTTGGGCAGAGAAATACTCCTGCATTTTAAGAGATCTAAAAGCTTTTAAAACATTGTTATACTATTATGTGTGTGTATGAAAAATGGAATATAAATACATGCTCTGATTGCACGCTCATTATGTCATAGATGTTATTGCCTAGTTTGTTTTACTAGATCAGCAATATTTTAGATTTGATTCTGAAATGTGTCTGTATTCAGATAAAGTTTAGTTATACTGACCTTTTCTATTATATATATACACTAACACATTTATTTTTGTGAGAGTAAACAATAAGTGTAAATAGCTATTTTGGTCCCTACAAGTTTATTAACTCTATAAGAGCCTAAAGCATTTTTACACTAATAAAAAAAAATCTGAATAAATGCTAGACTTAAAAATGATGTGCCTGTAGATATATGTAATACAAAATGTATTTTATATTGGTTGGTATATATATATATATATATATATATATATATATATATATATATATATATATATATATATATATATATATATATATATATATATATATATATATATTGGTTGTTTTATTTTCTACAAAGTAATGGGCTCTACCATATTGTAATCTAGGTTTCCTTTTTAAAAGCTGATGTTCTGTTAAGGGACCGAACTTTTCAAAAGAGCGAACCATGTCACTTCCTGTGACGTTTCATCAGCTTTTGCACTCATTTTGCAGAATTTCACAAGTCTAAATAGTTTCACCGTGACGTATGCGGCCAGGTATGCGATGACGCTGGCACGCATGCGCATTAGGGGCAAAATGAGTGCAACAGCTGATGAAACATCACAGGAAGTGACATGGTTCGCTCTTTTGAAAAGTTTGGGCCCTTATCAGAACACCGGCTAAGGCCAATTGGACACAGACAGTAATAAACTATTAGTTTATTAGACTGATCAAAGCAATGAATAGTGTTGATTAGTATATATTAGTGTTCAGCTTTTATAGTCTGAATACTGTACTTCCAGCAGTACAGGAAAATGGGACAAAATAGGTCAATGTTTTTTGGGGGGTTTTGTGTGATTTTTTTTTTTTGTGTGTCCCTTTTAAAATATGGTATTTACTTTTAGAATTTAAAAAAAGTTATACTGATAATTATGTTTTTATTTTTGTGAATGATCTAAACATCTACAGATCTCTGTTGAAAACAATTTGCATAGAGAGGTTTCTTCTGTTATGTGCGATCAGTCCACGGGTCATCATTACTTCTGGGATATAACTCCTCCCCAACAGGAAATGCAAGAGGATTCACCCAGCAGAGCTGATATAGCTCCTCCCCTCTACGTCAGTCCCAGTCATTCTCTTGCACCCAACGACTAGATAGGATGTGTGAGAGGACTATGGTGGTTATACTTAGTTTTTATGACTTCAATCAAAAGTTTGTTATTTTACAATAGCACCGGAGCGTGTTATTACTTCTCTGGCAGAGTTTGAAGAAGAATCTACCAGAGTTTTTTTTACTATGATTTTAACCGGAGTAGTTAAGATCATATAGCTGTTCTCGGCCATCTGAGGGAGGTAAAGGCTTCAGATCAGGGGACAGCGGGCAGATGAATCTGCATTGAGGTATGTAGCAGTTTTTATTTTCTGAATGGAATTGATGAAAAAATCCTGCTATACCGTTATAATGACATGTATGTATACACTTCAGTATTCTGGGAATGGTTTTTCACCGGAACTACTCTGTTAAAGGTCACTAATCCTTTTAATAAATATTGTCATGTTAAACGTTTTTGCTGGAATGTAGAATCGTTTACATTGCTGAGGTACTGAGTAAATAAATGTTTGGGCATTATTTTCCACTTGGCAGTTGTATGCTTTAAATTGTGACAGTTTCGTTTCTCCTCACTGCTGTGTGTGAGAGGGAGGGGCCGTTTTTGGCGCTCTTTTGCTACGCATCAAAAAATTCCAGTCAGCTACTATTATATTTCCTGCATGATCCGGTTCACTGACAGATCTCAGGGGTCTTCAAACTTCTTTGAAGGGAGGTACATTCTCTCAGCAGAGCTGTGAGAATTTTTATTGACTGTGAATAAAAACGTTACTCTTTTTATGTCAAATTTAGTTATTTACTAATGGGAACAAACCTTTGCTAAAAGTTGTGTTATTTTAAACTTGATGCTATAACTGTTTCAGTTCATTATCTCAACTGTCATTTAATCGTTTAAGTACCTCTTTGAGGCACAGTACGTTTTTGTTAAAAAAGATTATAACCAGGTTGCAAGTTATTGCTAGTGTGTTAAACATGTCTGACTCAGAGAATGATATCTGTGTCATTTGTTCCAATGCCAAGGTGGAGCCCAATAGAAATTTATGTACTAACTGTATTGATGCTACTTTAAATAAAAGTCAATCTGTACAATGTGAACAAATTTCACCAAACTGCGAGGGGAGAGTTATGCCGACTAACTCGCCTCACGCGGCAGTACCTGCATCTCCCGCCCGGGAGGTGCGTGATATTATGGCGCCTAATACATCTGGGCGGCCATTACAGATAACATTACATGATATGGCTACTGTTATGACTGAAGTTTTGTCTAAATTACCAGAACTAAGAGGCAAGCGTGATCACTCTGGGGTGAGAACAGAGTGCGCTGACAATACTAGGGCCATGTCTGATACTGCGTCACAGCTTGCAGAGCATGAGGACGGAGAGCTTCATTCTGTGGGTGACGGTTCTGATCCAAACAGATTGGATTCAGATATTTCAAATTTTAAATTTAAATTGGAGAACCTCCGTGCATTACTAGGGGAGGTCTTAGCAGCTCTCAATGATTGTAACACCATTGCAATACCAGAGAAAATGTGTAGGTTGGATAAATACTTTGCGGTACCGGCGAGTACTGACGTTTTTCCTATACCTAAGAGATTAACTGAAATTGTTACTAAGGAGTGGGATAGACCCGGTGTGCCGTTCTCACCCCCTCCAATATTTAGAAAGATGTTTCCAATAGACGCCACTACTCGGGACTTATGGCAAACGGTCCCTAAGGTGGAGGGAGCAGTTTCTACTTTAGCTAAGCGTACCACTATCCCGGTGGAGGATAGCTGTGCTTTTTCAGATCCAATGGATAAAAAATTAGAGGGTTACCTTAAGAAAATGTTTGTTCAACAAGGTTTTATATTGCAACCCCTTGCATGTATCGCGCCGATTACGGCTGCGGCAGCATTTTGGATTGAGTCTCTGGAAGAGAACCTTAGTTCATCTACGCTAGACGACATTATGGACAGGCTTAGAGTCCTTAAACTAGCCAATTCATTCATTTCGGAGGCCGTAGTACATTTAACCAAACTTACGGCTAAGAACTCTGGATTCGCCATACAGGCACGTAGAGCACTGTGGCTAAAATCCTGGTCAGCTGATGTTACTTCTAAGTCTAAATTACTTAATATACCTTTCAAGGGGCAGTCTTTATTTGGGCCCGGGTTGAAAGAAATTATCGCTGACATTACAGGAGGTAAGGGCCACGCCCTACCTCAAGACAAAGCCAAAGCTAAGGCTAGACAGTCTAATTTTCGTCCCTTTCGGAATTTCAAACCTGGAGCAGCGTCAACCTCCACTGCACCAAAACAGGAAGGAGCTGTTGCTCGTTACAGGCAAGGCTGGAAACCTAACCAGTCCTGGAATAAGGGCAAACAGGCCAGGAAACCTGCTGCTGCCCCAAAGACCGCATGAACCGAGAGCCCCCGATCCGGGACCGGATCTAGTGGGGGGCAGACTTTCTCTCTTCGCTCAGGCCTGGGCAAGAGATGTTCAGGATCCCTGGGCGCTGGAGATCATATCTCAGGGATACCTTCTAGACTTCAAATTATCTCCCCCAAAAGGGAGATTTCATCTGTCAAGGTTGTCAACAAACCAGATAAAGAAAGAAGCGTTTCTACGCTGTGTACAAGATCTGTTATTAATGGGAGTGATCCATCCAGTTCCGCGGTCGGAACAAGGACAAGGGTTCTACTCAAACCTGTTTGTGGTTCCCAAAAAAGAGGGAACTTTCAGGCCAATCTTAGATTTAAAGATTCTAAACAAATTCCTAAGAGTTCCATCGTTCAAAATGGAAACTATTCGGACAATCTTACCTATGATCCAAAAGGGTCAGTACATGACCACAGTGGATTTAAAAGATGCTTACCTTCACATACCGATTCACAAAGATCATCAACGGTATCTACGGTTTGCCTTCCTAGACAGGCACTACCAGTTTGTAGCTCTTCCATTCGGATTGGCTACGGCCCCAAGAATCTTCACAAAGGTTCTGGGTGCCCTTCTGGCGGTACTAAGACCGCGAGGGATTTCGGTAGCTCCGTACCTAGACGACATTCTAATACAAGCTTCAAGCTTTCAAACTGCCAAGTCTCATACAGAGTTAGTTCTGGCATTTCTAAGGTCGCATGGATGGAAAGTGAACGAAAAGAAAAGTTCTCTTTTTCCTCTCACAAGAGTTCCATTCTTGGGGACTCTTATAGATTCTGTAGAAATGAAGATTTACCTGACAGAAGACAGGTTAACAAGGCTTCAGGATGCATGCCGTGTCCTTCATTCCATTCAACACCCGTCAGTAGCTCAATGCATGGAGGTGATCGGCTTAATGGTAGCGGCAATGGACATAGTACCTTTTGCACGCCTACACCTCAGACCGCTGCAATTGTGCATGCTAAATCAGTGGAATGGGGATTACTCAGATTTGTCCCCTACCCTGAATCTGAATCAAGAGACCAGAAATTCTCTTCTATGGTGGCTTTATCGGCCACACCTGTCCAGGGGGATGCCATTCAGCAGGCCAGACTGGACAATCGTAACAACAGACGCCAGCCTGCTAGGTTGGGGCGCTGTCTGGAATTCTCTGAAGACTCAGGGATTATGGAATCAGGAGGAGAGTCTCCTTCCAATAAACATTCTGGAATTGAGGGCAGTTCTCAATGCCCTTCTAGCTTGGCCCCAATTAACAACTCAGGGGTTCATCAGGTTTCAGTCGGACAATATCACGACTGTAGCTTACATCAACCATCAGGGAGGGACAAGAAGCTCCCTAGCAATGATGGAAGTATCAAAGATAATTCGCTGGGCAGAGTCTCACTCTTGCCACCTGTCAGCAATCCACATCCCGGGAGTGGAGAACTGGGAGGCGGATTTCTTGAGTCGCCAGACTTTTCATCCGGGAGAGTGGGAACTTCATCCGGAGATTTTTGCCCAAATACTTCGACGTTGGGGCAAACCAGAGATAGATCTCATGGCGTCTCGCCAGAACGCCAAACTTCCTCACTACGGGTCCAGATCCAGGGATCCGGGAGCGGTTCTGATAGATGCTTTGACAGCACCTTGGAACTTCGGGATGGCTTATGTGTTTCCACCCTTCCCGCTGCTTCCTCGATTGATTGCGAAAATCAAACAAGAGAGAGCATCTGTGATTCTAATAGCGCCTGCATGGCCACGCAGGACTTGGTATGCAGATCTAGTGGACATGTCATCCTGTCCACCTTGGTCTCTACCTCTGAGACAGGACCTTCTGATACAGGGTCCATTCAAACATCAAAATCTAACTTCTCTGAAACTGACTGCTTGGAAATTGAACGCTTGATTTTATCAAAGCGTGGTTTTTCTGAGTCGGTTATTGATACCCTGATCCAGGCTAGGAAGCCTGTTACCAGAAAGATTTACCATAAAATATGGCGCAAATACCTATACTGGTGCGAATCCAAACGTTACTCCTGGAGTAAGGTTAGGATCCCTAGGATATTGTCTTTTCTACAAGAAGGTTTAGAAAAGGGTTTATCGGCTAGTTCATTAAAGGGACAGATTTCAGCTCTGTCCATCTTGTTACACAGGCGTCTGTCAGAAAATCCAGACGTCCAGGCCTTTTGTCAAGCTTTAGCTAGGATCAAGCCTGTGTTTAAAGCCGTTGCTCCGCCATGGAGTTTAAACTTAGTTCTTAACGTTTTACAAGGTGTTCCATTTGAACCCCTTCATTCCATTGATATAAAATTGTTATCTTGGAAAGTTCTGTTTTTAATGGCTATTTCCTCGGCTCGAAGAGTCTCTGAGTTATCAGCATTACATTGTGATTCTCCTTATCTGATTTTTCACTCAGATAAGGTAGTTCTGCGTACTAAACCTGGGTTCTTACCTAAGGTAGTTACTAACAGGAATATCAATCAAGAGATTGTTGTTCCATCCTTGTGTCCAAATCCTTCTTCAAAGAAGGAACGTCTTCTACACAATCTGGATGTAGTTCGTGCCCTCAAGTTCTACTTGCAGGCAACTAAAAATTTTCGCCAAACTTCTTCCCTGTTTGTCGTTTATTCTGGACAGAGGAGAGGTCAAAAAGCTTCTGCTACCTCTCTCTCTTTCTGGCTTCGTAGCATAATACGTTTAGCCTATGAGACTGCTGGACAGCAGCCTCCTGAAAGAATTACAGCTCACTCCACTAGAGCTGTGGCTTCCACTTGGGCCTTTAAGAATGAGGCCTCTGTTGAACAGATTTGCAAGGCTGCAACTTGGTCTTCGCTTCATACTTTTTCCAAATTTTACAAATTTGACACTTTTGCTTCTTCGGAGGCTATTTTTGGGAGAAAGGTTCTTCAGGCAGTGGTTCCTTCTGTATAATGAGCCTGCCTATCCCTCCCGTCATCCGTGTACTTTTGCTTTGGTATTGGTATCCCAGAAGTAATGATGACCCGTGGACTGATCGCACATAACAGAAGAAAACATAATTTATGCTTACCTGATAAATTCCTTTCTTCTGTTGTGCGATCAGTCCACGGCCCGCCCTGTTTTTTAAGGCAGGTAAATATCTTTTAAATTATACTCCAGTCACCACTTCACCCTTGGTTACTCCTTTCTCGTTGATTCTTGGTCGAATGACTGGGACTGACGTAGAGGGGAGGAGCTATATCAGCTCTGCTGGGTGAATCCTCTTGCATTTCCTGTTGGGGAGGAGTTATATCCCAGAAGTAATGATGACCCGTGGACTGATCGCACAACAGAAGAAAGGAATTTATCAGGTAAGCATAAATTATGTTTTCTTGTTAATGCATTTATACGCCTATGTCTATGGTGGACCAAGGGTCTACTTCTCTATATCATGCACTTATAAAATGGAAAACTACATGAGATTACCATGTGCCCACATATTGCACTAGATGCTACATAGCTCATTTTTACAGAACCAATTTTACCTCCTCCAGTTTTTTGTAGCATCATGCTAATTAGTCATATTAAATTTGCAAAAATATAAAGCAGTTACTTTTCCCAAAGATTTTTGAAATCTTGTTGTTTGTTGCCAAATGCTTTTCATATTGGACCATTTTCTTTACATAATAAACGAGACATCCCCTGCCTGCTACTATTTTATGGCTATTCTAAATAATAATGGTAAAATGACTAAATCTCATTGCAGGACATGCTTAACCAAGAGTTTTCAGTGGTGCTTCCTTGCAACAGTGTTAATTTTTACCTCAAATTTCGATTTAGTCTTAGTTTTAGTCTTTTGACTAAAATGCCGTTTTAGTCGTATTTTAGTCGTCTGAATTTTTTAGTTTTAGTCGACTGAATCTCCAGGAAGATTTTAGTCAACTAAATCTCCTGTAAATTGTGGCCGACTAAAATCTAAGGAGTTTAGTTAAAGTGTAATGCATTATTTAAGAATTTCTCAAGGGGTGAAACTACAGGGGGTACAGAGTAGCAATTAAAAAAAAAAATGTTTTAATGAAAAACGTTGACCTGCCACTGCCTGCACTGATATCATGTGAGTGTGACATGATGCTTCACTAGTGTCTCTGACTAACTACAGGGGTTAGTGTTTCTGTTTTACCCATTGGTGTTTGTGTGTGTGTATGTATGTGACTGTGTGTATATTTATTCATTCATGTATGTATGTGTGTGTAAAACAGAAAACAACAGAGGGGCACCTCATGTGTATTATTATCTTGGTGATGACAGAGATATTATTGAATAGCCAAATCGGTACTCACATATTCCACAAGCACACTTATGTGCTGGTAGGGACAGGCTGTAGATTTGTATAGGTGTAACAGCTCACCCTTTCTGAGATATTTCCAATACAGTGATGCTGCAGCAAGTGAAAAAGCAAACAAAAAGCACTATATGTGCAGACCATTAAAAGTAAAACATAGGTGTGTACTTAGTAGCAGAAGATGGGTACTCACATACTCCCTTAGCACACCAATGTGCTAGCAGATGCAGGCTGTAGATTCAGACAGGTGTGGCAGCTCACCCAAACAGATAATCCTTCAAGTATTGATGAAATGAGAAGAGATGCAGGTTTAGAGCTTTCCAGTGGCTGTGTCCTTCTCAGTACAAATGAGCAGGTGATAGGAAACGAATTCCACTCCAAAGATAGAAGTTAAAAAAGATTTATTAAAAACAAGTAAAAAATTAAAACAACACCAAGGTTGTTACATAGAGTGGATTATAGGATCACCCAGTTGGCCCCAATAATTGCAACGCGTTTCTCGGTTTACAAACCGTTTCATCAGGCATGTATGTATGTATGTGATTGTGTGTGTATTTATGCATGTATGTATCTATGTGTGTGTGTATGTTTGTGGAACCAGCAAATTACAGACCTTGTTACTACAGCATGGGGGGAGGGGGTAAACAGTGTCACTATACAGTACCACTATATACAGTATGGGGGGGCTGGACCATGTCACAGACTACTGTGGTCACTTTATAAAGTACTGGGGCAGGTAGGGGCAGGCCAGCCATCTCACCGGCTGATTACAGACGCTATATACAGTACTGGTGGGTTAAACAGTGTCACTATATACAGTAATAGGGGATCAGACTATCTCACAGACTGTGGGCACAGGGTACCTCCTTTTGCAGACATGTAATCTGATTCACATTTTTTTTCTGTGTTAAATGTTAAAAAAAAGATATGTATAAATCCAGTGCCATTCATACAATTGCCTCTCTTAAGCAGTATATGCCAGACTAGCCAAGAGCTTTAGTAGTGTAATTCTATAAAATCTAGGTTTCCCTAACGTGAGCTCATCCTACTGGTGTGTAGTTTCTCAACACCCATTCTTACAACTATCTATTTCAACATCCTACTATAAAATACGTTCTTGTTATAAATATTGTATTAAAAAAAAAAAAAAGAGGTTCTTCATTTGGGTTCCATGAGTGGCCCTTAACATTAATGTTTACCTACCGTGTAATTAGTCTACTGCAATTCTGAGGTCCAAGAGTGGCCGTTCAAACCCTATGGTGGGTATACTGTTAGAACTGTATTTATTGTCTGTATTGAGAGTGTAATTTGTCACTTAACTATATTATGTATTTTAATGGATATTCTTGTAGTTTGCCCCGTAACAATTTATTTTATCTTATGTTATGTATTGACAATTACTACTTGTTTATTTTGAAAAGAACCTCCCAATAAAAAAACAAAAAAAAAAAAACACTTCCTTTTCCTCAGATACTTACTGTTGGCGGTGCCTACCCCTCTACTCACGCTATATACCCTCTCCCCTAGATATTCTAAGATCTGGTTGCAGATGGCTCCGCTCCCCCTACTCGCTTCTCCCCTGCTTTTCCTATAATACGAGCGGCTCTTGCCTGCTGTTTTTCCTTTTCTTCTCTATACTCGTTGGCCTTTGTGTGGCCGTTACAAAAGCTAATTCCCCATCTCTTAATATTGCTCCAATAGAATGATATAAAATATTCTCCCTATGGATGTTGGGATCATTTTCCTTTAATTATAACAAAAAATGAAGTTCCATTTCATATAGCCCATAGCTTATCTTTCACATCGTCAGGGAACCATATGCGTTACCACTTACACATACCTATCTTCCACAGTTGCTCTCCCTCTCATAAACACATACAACATGCTGTTTTATACCCCTAGAGGGGAAATTTTAACTCTCTATACTTCAATATTTTATTATTAGCATAAAGTTGAGAGACAGAGTTGTATCCTTTGTTAAGTTTTATAAGATGACCTATGTGTTCTGATACTGTATGTAATGTTCTGATATACGTACCGCTGACGGGCGAACTCTGTATACTACTTTGAGTTGAAACTTCAATAAAAAAATGTAATTTAAAAAAAAAAAAAAGATATGTATCAAATTCACTTTTTTGGGTGGTGGGGAGGGGGGGCCCTTCTTAGATTCTTGCACCTGGGCCTTGTGGTTTCTAGTTACGCCTCTGCATTTCTCTATAATTTGCAAACTGATTATATACTCCAGGAGTAAACATAACACTTGTTATTGTTTATGGTATTAAAGGGACACTGAACCCAAATGTTTTTTTCTTTCGTGATTCAGATAGAGCATGCAATTTTAAGCAACTTTCTAATTTACTCCTATTATCAATTTGTCTTCGTTCTCTTGCTATCTTTATTTGAAAAAGAAGGCATCTAAGCTTTTTTTATTGGTTGAGAACTCTGGGCAGCACTTTTTTTTATTGGTGGATGAATTTATCCACCAATCAGCAAGAACAACCCAGGTTGTTCACCAAAAAATGGTCCGGCATCTAAACTTACATTCTTGCATTTCAAAAAAAGATACCAAGAGAATGAAGAAAATTTGATAATAAGAGTAAATTAGAAAGTTGCTTAAAATTTCATGCTCTATCTGAATCACTGTCCCTTTAAGGTTTAAACATGCAATACAGACACTGATTTAGCCGATGTGATATATAACATCTTTATTAAACTTAAAATTAAATAAAACCAAGTTTCATATACAAATAGAAGTGCAACTTTAAAATATAAAAAAACAAAACTGTATTGGCTGTATTGCACATATTACCCAATATAAAAACTTTAACAGTTCTCTGTTATTAATTAAAACAAGTATCAAGTAACTCAACACAACAAAAAGTTTCAGCATCTAGCACAGGCACAGCATGACTTAAACCCATACTCGTGAGTTATGCTTATTTCTCTTGTAGTGTATCCAGTCCACGGATCATCCATTACTTGTGGGATATTCTCCTTCCCAACAGGAAGTTGCAAGAGGATCACCCACAGCAGAGCTGCTATATAGCTCCTCCCCTCACTTCCATATCCAGTCATTCTCTTGCAACTCTCAACTAAGATGGAGGTCGTAAGAGGACTGTGGTGTTTTATACTTAGTTTATTTCTTCAATCAAAAGTTTGTTATTTTTAAATGGTACCGGAGTGTACTGTTTATCTCAGGCAGTATTTAGAAGAAGAATCTGCCTGCGTTTTCTATGATCTTAGCAGAAGTAACTAAGATCCTTTGCTGTTCTCACATATTCTGAGGAGTGAGGTAACTTCAGAGTGGGTATAGCGTGCAGGTTTTCCTGTAATAAGGTATGTGCAGTTAAAATATTTTTTTCTAGGGATGGAATTTGCTAGAAAATGCTGCTGATACCGAAGTAATGTAAGTAAAGCCTTAAATGCAGTGATAGCGACTGGTATCAGGCTTATTAATAGAGATACATACTCTTATAAAAGTATTTTAAAACGTTTGCTGGCATGTTTAATCGTTTTTTACATATGTTTGGTGATAAAACTTATTGGGGCCTAGTTTTTTTCCACATGGCTGGCTTGAATTTTGCCTAGAAACAGTTCCCTGAGGCTTCCCACTGTTGTAATATGAGTGGGAGGGGCCTATTTTGGCGTTTTTTTTGCACAGCAAAAATTACAGACACAGACATCCAGCTTCTTCCTGCATGATCCAGGACTTCTCTGAATGGCTCAAAAGGCTTCAAAAGTCGTATTGAGTGAGGTAAAAAGCCACAGTAGAGCTATGGCAGTTGTTGTGACTGTTTAAAAAACATTTTTGTCATTTGTTATTCCGTTTTTGGTATTAAGGGGTTAATCATCCATTTGCAAGTGGGTGCAATGCTCTGCTAACTTATTACATACACTGTAAAAATTTCGTTAGTGTAACTGCATTTTTTCACTGTTATTTCAAAATTTGGGAAAATTTGTGTTTCTTAAAGGCGCAGTAACGTTTTTTATATTGCTTGTAAACTTGTTTTAAAGTGTTTTCCAAGCTTGCTAGTCTCATTGCTAGTCTGTTTAAACATGTCTGACACAGAGGAACCTACTTGTTCATTATGTTTGAAAGCCATGGTGGAGCCCCATAGGAGAATGTGTACTAAATGTATTGATTTCACCTTAAACAGTAAAGATCAGTCTTTATCTATAAAAGAATTATCACCAGAGGGTTCTGTCGAGGGGGAAGTTATGCCGACTAACTCTCCCCACGTGTCAGACCCTTCGCCTCCCGCTCAGGGGACGCACGCTAATATGGCGCCAATTACATCAGGGACGCCCATAGCGATTACCTTGCAGGACATGGCTGCAATCATGAATAATACCCTGTCAGAGGTATTATCTAGATTGCCTGAATTAAGAGGCAAGCCTGGTTAGGAGAGATACAGAGCGCGCAAATGCTGTTAGAGCCATGTCTGATACTGCATCACAGTATGCAGAACATGAGGACGGAGAGCTTCAGTCTGTGGGTGACATCTCTGACTCTGAGAAACCTGATTCAGAGATTTCTAATTTTAAATTTAAGCTTGAGAACCTCCGTGTATTGCTTGGGGAGGTATTAGCTGCTCTGAATGACTGTAACACAGTTGCAATTCCAGGGAAATTGTGTAGGCTGGATAGATACTATGCGGTGCCGGTGTGTACTGACTTTTTTCCTATACCTAAAAGGCTTACAGAAATTATTAGTAAGGAGTGGGATAGACCCGGTGTGCCCTTTTCCCCACCTCCTATATTTAGAAAAATGTTTCCAATAGACGCCACTACACGGGACTTATGGCAGACAGTCCCTAAGGTGGAGGGAGCAGTTTCTACTTTAGCAAAGCGTACCACTATCCCGGTTGAGGACAGTTGTGCTTTTTCAGATCCAATGGATAAAAAATTGGAGGGTTACCTTAAGAAAATGTTTATTCAACAAGGTTTTATTTTACAGCCCCTTGCATGCATTGCGCCTGTCACTGCTGCGGCGGCATTCTGGTTTGAGGCCCTGGAAGAGGCCATCCAGACAGCTCTATTGAATGAAATTATTGACAAGCTTAGAACGCTTAAGCTAGCTAACTCATTTGTTTCTGATGCCATTGTTCATTTGACTAAACTAACGGCTAAGAATTCCGGATTCGCCATCCAGGCGCGTAGGGCGCTATGGCTTAAATCCTCCTGGTCAGCTGACGTGACTTCAAAGTCTAAATTACTCAACATTCCTTTCAAGGGGCAGACCTTATTCGGGCCTGGCTTGAAGGAAATTATTGCTGACATTACTGGAGGCAAGGGTCATACCCTTCCCCAGGACAGGGCCAAATCAAAGGCCAAACAGTCTAATTTTCGTGCCTTTCGAAATTTCAAGGCAGGAGCATCATCAACTTCCTCCGCTTCAAAACAAGAGGGAACTGTTGCTCATTCCAGACAGGCCTGGAAACCTAACCAGTCCTGGAACAAGGGCAAGCAGGCCAGAAAGCCTGCTGCTGCCCCCAAGACAGCATGAAGGAACGGCCCCCTATCCGGAAACGGATCTAGTGGGGGGCAGACTTTCTCTCTTCGCCCAGGCGTGGGCAAGAGATGTTCAGGATCCCTGGGCGTTGGAGATCATATCTCAGGGATATCTTCTGGACTTCAAAGCTTCTCCTCCACAAGGGAGATTTCATTTTTCAAGGTTATCAGCAAACCAGATAAAGAAAGAGGCATTCCTAAGCTGTGTGCAAGACCTCCTAGTAATGGGAGTGATCCATCCAGTTCCGCGGACGGAACAAGGACAGGGATTTTATTCAAATCTGTTTGTGGTTCCCAAGAAAGAGGGAACCTTCAGACCAATCTTGGATCTAAAGATCTTAAACAAATTCCTCAGAGTTCCATCATTCAAAATGGAAACTATTCGGACCATCCTACCCATGATCCAAGCGGGTCAGTACATGACCACAGTGGACTTAAAGGATGCCTACCTTCACATACCGATTCACAGAGATCATCATCGGTTCCTAAGGTTTGCCTTTCTAGACAGGCATTACCAATTTGTAGCTCTTCCCTTCGGGTTGGCTACTGCCCTGAGAATTTTTACAAAGGTTCTGGGCTCACTTCTGGCGGTTCTAAGACCGCGAGGCATAGCGGTGGCTCCGTATCTAGACGACATCCTGATACAGGCGTCAAGCTTTCAAATTGCCAAGTCTCATGCAGAGATAGTTCTGGCATTTCTGAGGTCGCATGGGTGGAAAGTGAACGTGGAAAAGAGTTCTCTATCACCACTCACAAGAGTCTCCTTCCTAGGGACTCTTATAGATTCTGTAGAGATGAAAATTTACCTGACGGAGTCCAGGTTATCAACACTTCTAAATGCTTGCCGTGTCCTTCATTCCATTCCACGCCCGTCAGTGGCTCAGTGCATGGAAGTAATCGGCTTAATGGTAGCGGCAATGGACATAGTGCCATTTGCGCGCCTGCATCTCAGACCACTGCCATTATGCATGCTAAGTCAGTGGAATGGGATTTACTCAGATTTGTCCCCTCTACTAAATCTGAATCAAGAGACCAGAGATTCTCTTCTCTGGTGGCTATCTCTGGTACATCTGTCCAAGGTATGACCTTTCGCAGGCCAGATTGGACGATTGTAACAACAGATGCCAGCCTTCTAGGTTGGGGCGCAGTCTGGAACTCCCTGAAGGCTCAGGGATCGTGGACTCAGGAGGAGAAACTCCTCCCAATAAATATTCTTGAGTTAAGAGCAATATTCAATGCTCTTCTAGCTTGGCCTCAGTTAGCAACACTGAGGTTCATCAGATTTCAGTCGGACAACATCACGACTGTGGCTTACATCAACCATCAAGGGGGAACCAGGAGTTCCCTAGCAATGTTAGAAATCTCAAAGATAATTCGCTGGGCAGAGTCTCACTCTTGCCACCTGTCAGCGATCCACATCCCAGACGTAGAGAACTGGGAGGCGGATTTTCTAAGTCGTCAGACCTTTCATCCGGGGGAGTGGGAACTCCATCCGGAGGTGTTTGCTCAACTGGTCCATCGTTGGGGCAAACCAGAACTGGATCTCATGGCGTCTCGCCCGAACGCCAAGCTTCCTTGTTACGGATCCAGGTCCAGGGACCCGGGAGCAACGCTGATAGATGCTCTAGCAGCTCCTTGGTTCTTCAACCTGGCCTATGTATTTCCACCATTTCCTCGGCTCCCTCGACTGATTGCCAAAATCAAACTGGAGAGAGCATCGGTGATTCTGATAGCGCCTGCGTGGCTACGCAGGACCTGTTATGCAGACCTAGTGGACATGTCATCTCTTCCACATGGACTCTGCCTCTGAGGCAGGACCTTCTAATACAAGGTCCTTTCAATCATCCAAATCTAATTTCTCTGAGACTGACCGCATGGAGATTGAACACTTGATTCTATCAAGGTGTGGCTTCTCCGAGTCAGTCATTGATACCTTAATACAGGCTCGGAAGCCTGTCACCAGGAAAATCTACCATAAGATATAGCGTAAATATCTTTATTGGTGTGAATCCAAGAATTACTCATGGAGTAAGGTTAGGATTCCTAGGATATTGTCCTTTCTCCAAGAGGGTTTGGACAAAGGCTTACCAGCTAGTTCTTTAAAAGGACAGATCTCTGCTCTGTCTATTCTTTTGCACAAGCGTCTGGCAGAAGTTCCAGACGTCCAGGCATTTTTTCAGGCTTTGGTTAGGATTAAGCCTGTGTTTAAAACTGTTGTTCCCCCTTGGAGCTTAAACTTGGTTCTTAAAGTTCTTCAGGGAGTTCCGTTTGAACCCCTTCATTCCATTGATATTAAACTTTTATCTTGGAAAGTTCTGTTTTTGATGGCTATTTCCTCGGCTCGAAGAGTCTCTGAGTTATCTGCCTTACATTGTGATTCTCCTTATCTGATTTTTCATTCAGACAAGGTAGTTCTACGTACCAAACCTGGGTTTTTACCTAAGGTGGTTTCTAACAGGAATATCAATCAAGAGATTGTTGTTCCATCATTGTGTCCTAATCCTTCTTCAAAGAAGGGACGTCTTTTGCATAATCTGGACGTAGTCCGTGCCTTGAAGTTTTACTTACAGGCTACTAAAGATTTTAGTCAAACATCTGCCCTGTTTGTCGTTTACTCTGGACAGAGGAGAGGACAAAAAGCTTTGACAACCTCTCTCTCCTTTTGGCTTCGGAGCATAATACGCTTAGCCTATAAGACTGCTGGACAGCAGCCCCCTGAAAGGATTACAGCTCATTCCACTAGAGCTGTGGCTTCCACCTGTGCCTTTAAAAATGAGGCCTCTGTTGAACAGATTTGCAAGGCTGCGACATGGTCTTCGCTTCACACCTTTTCAAAATTTTACAAATTTGACACTTTTGCTTCTTCGGAGGCTGTTTTTGGGAGAAAGGTTCTACAGGCAGTGGTTCCTGCCTTGTCCCTCCCATCATCCGTGTACTTTAGCTTTGGTATTGGTATCCCACAAGTAATGGATGATCCGTGGACTGGATACACTTAACAAGAGAAAACATAATTTATGCTTACCTGATAAATTTATTTCTCTTGTAGTGTATCCAGTCCACGGCCCGCCCTGTCCTTTTAAGGCAGGTTTAAATTTTAATTAAACTACAGTCACCACTGCACCCTATGGTTTCTCCTTTCTCGTCTTGTTTCGGTCGAATGACTGGATATGACAGTTAGGGGAGGAGCTATATAGCAGCTCTGCTGTGGGTGATCCTCTTGCAACTTCCTGTTGGGAAGGAGAATATCCCACAAGTAATGGATGATCCGTGGACTGGATACACTACAAGAGAAATAAATTTATCAGGTAAGCATAAATTATGTTTTCTATAGGAAGAATCAATTGATCACAGATTCGAAAAAATTTCTGCAACGATATTAGCACTGCTCTAGAACTTCCAAACCCATTATATACTCCTGGAGTAAAGGTTTATTTACCTGCTGTTTTTATTTATCGTATTAAGGTTTGAACATGCAATACAGATTTAACTGTTGTGGTATATAACATGTCTTTATCTGAAAATTTAATAAAATTTAAGTTTCATAAATTTGACAAAAGAGCAGTAATTAGATATGGATTGATTATAACACCTTGCATAAAATGTTTTTGTCAGCACATTTTTATTTAGTTTTAGTCATAGTCTTTTGACTAAAATGTCATTTTAGTTTTAGTCGTATTTTAGTCATCAGAATTTCTTTATTTTTATACTCAATTTAGTCTAGTTTCAGTCAACGAAATTAACAATGCCTTGCAAGCTGCAAAACCCATCATCAGACACATAGTATGTGGGTTACTGCATGTTTTGGCAGTAGCAGGATTGTGGAATTTAAGCAATTCAGTTCTTGTTCCTGTGCATATTTTCTGGTTATTATTGAAAATACAACTCTGAAAATTAACTGACATATTTCCCCAGCTATTTATTTATTTGATGGAATATTTACTAGCACACAAAATATCAGCTGCTAGAATTAGCTCTTGATTCAATCCAGATTCATGTTATTTCAGTTTTTCTAGGCCAATTCAAATACTGTTAACTGTGTTTATATGCAAACATATTTGCATGCTCTGTCAGGACTTTATAAGCTCATTGTGCCTAGAAAATTGTCCCTTGTACAGATAATGATCGCTGGCCTTAATGCTTAGAAAGTTGAACGAACAATTCCACCTCTAAACCATTGTGCAATGTGCACTACGTCCTGTTCAACCATGATTCACTTTTTTTTTTTTTTTTTTTTTTTTATTGAGGTTATGCGAAACATTACAGCTTATTTTGAGTAACATGTCATAAGTCAAACTGAAGATGGTACAATACAATTCAATGATTACATTATAGATATACAAGATTCGCATTATAATACATGCTATACAGAATGCTGAAACCTCTTTTTCTTTTTAACATGGACTAAACAAAGTCTGTTCCCTCACCTGATATTATAGGCAACTATTGTGCTTTGAAAAACGTGTAATACATTCTAGAGAGGGGAATTTAAGTTACTGTAACGGTCCCTGCAGGACCTGTAATCTTAGATTAGGTTATTATATAGATATACATATATAGTAGTCAGGGTTACAGTATATTTCCCAACGGGAACAACAGGTAATGTATAGTTATAACTTATGAAATAAAAAATTTTAGGATGCGGTATATGCAAGATTAACCGCTTAATTCGACCTCCAGATCAAGGAGGTATATTAGTCATAAGTGGGTGGGGGGAGGTTGTTATTTAGATACAGTATGAGAAACAGCTTATGTTCAAGGATAATAATAATAATAGGTTCTATGCTTGTAGTGAGGGGCAGGACAATTATGGTATGATGCCTCAAAATACTAATGTTGAAATGTTGCTAGACTATTAGTCTATATAGGGAGACTCACGGGGGACCATTTTTGCTGTTGGTGGTACAGGACCAGCCTGCATTGAGAAACCTGACTAGTATTTTAATGTGCTTATATAAGGCTGTAAAGTTGTCTTCTGCTCAAACTAGTTATCCCTTAGGGTATATTAAGAAGGCAGGCACAGTAAATAATAACCACAGTCTCATAAACTTTTAGAAAAACCTGAAAATAGGTATGTATCCTGTCGCCTGGGCACGGGCCCTATGCCCATCGGCAGGAGAACATCTAGAGATGTATATACTAGGTAACCATGTCAAAGGGAATAACACAGTAATCTCTATTTATTATAGCAAAGTCAGAGACAATATCAGTGGGAAATACAGTAAGGTCTTATGACTATCTGGCAATAGATGATAAGGGTGCTCTGCATGCAAGTCAGATAGGGTGCATCAGGGCAATACAAGGGCGGTTATAATACAGCTTTACATTTGCCAACTAAATAGTTGGTTAAGCGCCTAGGGAGCCAGTACAGTGAGGGAATTCAATTAACCATATGCAGAATATAATATCAAAAACAGGTTTGCACAGAATTAGGGCACACAACATATACAAATGAAACATATGCATGCTAACTAAGAGCTTGAATATATATTAAGTACAGGAACAATGTGAGTAACATTGGGAGCACAAGGCATCTGGCGGGAAAACAAACTATCTGAACCATGAACCTGTATCGATAAAGGTCTATCTTCACTGTGCGAAATGTTACAAACAAGACAGATAGTGCTATATGCTAGCAATTTTGTTCCTGAGGTCCCAAAGATTCATACAACATAGGTCAGGAGGGATGTTAACTGGGAATAATAATGAATCCACAGGACTACTCATAAATTATGTAGATTACTAAAGTAGATAAGGGAAATGATATGAACTGAAATTAGCAAGTTGGATGGTCACTGTTGAATCTGTACGTTTAGAGTAGTTAGTAATTGGTATTGTAAACAATAATAAAAGTAAATATATAGTTTTGCAATGTAGATAATGTGGTAAAGTATGCAGGTATAAATAGGTAGAGTATGGCATAGGCAAGATAAGCCATATAGGTAACCCTCCAACATTGGGAGGTATATTATAATTATAGGGGGGGGGGGAGGTGGTAAGTTGGATTCTTATAATTTGAGGGAGGAGGTGGTCAGTGAGATATGATAGGTGTTGTATAATAACTAAGCAGGCTTTAACCCTGCAGAGCAGTATGGCCTTATGTAATGGCTCATGAGCATGTGAGTCTTTATGGGAGCATTGGGAAGGGCTGAGTACATATAAGGGAAAAAGTTTAAATAGTTAACAATAACAAATTAAGTAGAGAACAATGTAATATGATTAGCCCTTCAGTTCTCACATAAACGCAAGGTATTCAGATGCATGTCAGTAGCTTATATTGTTGAGCATATGCAGCATATATATGTCAAGCTATATCCACCAGCAGTACATTTTTAGCTAAAAGGAATACACCTGGGAAATGATATATGTATAAGAATGAGACCAGCTAGCTATGCTATTAGAAATAAGTGGGAGCCTCAACAGTAAAATGTACATATTGTTCATGGCTAAAGACAATGTCACTCCCATCAAGCAGGGGAATTGCTGCAATGGGGGGAAAAAAACAGAAAACAAATATTTTGTGTGTACTATAAACCTTAATAAGATTGAGTTGTGGGTTGAGCCTCAAAGGCAGCATTTGCGAGCCAGGCCATACATACACTGTTCAGGCCTTTGTCTATTAAAACACTAACCTCTAGTTCTATATGTCATAACTAGCGATACAACACATAGCTAAGGACAGATTGCATAATCAAGAGCATTTTGTCAGTGAAAGATATGCCTAAGATAAACATGTTTGAACTGTGAGTGGATATATCAACCAAACTAATACAAAATAAAAAGTCACAGCATTAATTAAGACATCCACACAGTCTGCTGTCAGGCAAACACTGTGAAGAAGTAAAGTCCGATGGAAAGTTTAACCAATCCCCATTTTACAGCTGCCTTGTGTCATGGTTGGTAAGCATCTATAGAGCTGATTATCTCCACGTAAGTCAGTTTGTCTAGTTGACAACGTGAAAAAAAGGCCGAGGCAGCAGAAGGCAAGCCCCAAGGGTACATCTACCCAAGCAATCGGGAGAACCATGGGGGGTTGGGTCCGCTCCTCCGGGTCACCAAGACTGGCCATCGGGTGTACGCTATTACAAAGATCCAAGTAAGTCTCACATATTTCCTGGGCCCTTTCCTCCTCAACCTGCCTCTGTAAAGCCAGATACCTTTCTGGTGGTAAATATGCGCTGTCAGAGTCCAAACCCGGTGTGGCATCTTGAGATAGACCAGAAAAGGCTGCCGGGTTGTTACACTCTGTCGACAGTAAGGTGATGCGCCTCCGGGTCTGAAGCACTGTTTCTTCACGGAATGGTGATTGCTGGCGTCCCAGAGCAACACCATCACAGTGATCATTGGTAGCGTCGTCTCCAAAAATCTTGGCGGTAGTATAGGCAATAGGGTGATGAAATGCAGCCTCGATTTGAGCAATAAAGTCCGCTTGATATTGTTGTAGAGCGCGACCAACCGCCTGTAGTAAGGCATGGGGCTCCATTTTAAATACCGGGAGCTGGCTTCAAGGGGTACCGGACCTAGGTCCCACTGGATCTCCGCTGTCCGTGATCAGCACCTCACTCACACAGTAATAGCCCAGTTTACAGGTTCCTTAGATTTCACTGACAGTTCACAATGTGTGCGCAGGTTTCTAAGCCAGACCTCCTCGTGGTCTCATATACAAGAAAAAGTGGAAAAGAGTCAGTGCACATTTAGCTAGTACCATGCAGATCAATATGAAGCAACACAGGGTAGTTTCCTCCACTATAGTAGATAAAAATCCAAAAATAAGATATTTGTTTTGCAAGATAGAGCCATATAATGAAAGTATATTTGGAGGAGCTCTGCTCCGTGCGACTTGTTGCTCTGGCGTCTGGCTCCGCCCCCCAACCATGATTCACTTTTGACTGACTAGCTCAGTGTATTTTCTCTTGTTAAGTGTATCCAGTCCACGGATCATCCATTACTTATGGGATATTCTCCTTCCCAACAGGAAGTTGCAAGAGGATCACCCACAGCAGAGCTGCTATATAGCTCCTCCCCTCACTGCCATATCCAGTCATTCTCTTGCAACTCTCAACTAAGATGGAGGTCGTAAGAGGACTGTGGTGTTTTATACTATTTCTTCAATCAAAAGTTTGTTATTTTTAAATGGTACCGGAGTGTACTGTTTATCTCAGGCAGTATTTAGAAGAAGAATCTGCCTGCGTTTTCTATGATCTTAGCAGAAGTAACTAAGATCCTTTGCTGTTCTCACATATTCTGAGGAGTGAGGTAACTTCAGAGAGGGTATAGCGTGCAGGTTTTCCTGTAATAAGGTATGTGCAGTTAAAATATTTTTCTAGGGATGGAATTTGCTAGAAAATGCTGCTGATACCGAAGTAATGTAAGTAAAGCCTTAAATGCAGTGATAGCGACTGGTATCAGGCTTATTAATTGAGATACATACTCTTATAAAAGTGTATTTTAAAACGTTTGCTGGCATGTTTAATAGTTTTTTAGATATGTTTGGTGATAAAACTTATTGGGGCCTAGTTTTTTCCACATGGCTGGCTTGTATTTTGCCTAGAAACAGTTCCTGGAGGCTTTCCACTGTTGTAATATGAGTGGGAAGGGCCTATTTTAGTGCTTTTCTGTGCAGATAAAAATACTGACAGAGACATTCAGCTTCCCTCTGCATGATACAGGACATCTCTGAAGGGCTCAAAAGGCTTCAAAAGTCGTATTGAGGGAGGTAAAAAGCCACAGTAGAGCTGTGGCAGTTGTTGTGACTGTTTAAAAAACGTTTTTGTAATTTGTTATTCCGTTTCTGGTATTAAGGGGTTAATCATCCATTTGCAAGTGGGTGCAATGCTCTGCTAACTTGTTACATACACTGTAAAAATTTTGTTAGTGTAACTGCCTTTTTTCACTGTTATTTCAAATTTGGACAAAATTTGTGTTTCTTAAAGGCGCAGTAACGTTTTTTTATATTGCTTGTAAACTTGTTTTAAGTGTTTTCCAAGCTTGCTAGTCTCATTGCTAGTCTGTTTAAACATGTCTGACACAGAGGAACCTACTTGTTCATTATGTTTGAAAGCCATGGTGGAGCCCCATAGGAGAATGTGTACTAAATGTATTGATTTCACCTTAAACAGTAAAGATCAGTCTTTATCTATAAAAGAATTATCACCAGAGGGTTCTGTCGAGGGGGAAGTTATGCCGACTAACTCTCCCCACGTGTCAGACTCTTCGCCTCCTGCTCAGGGGACGCACGCTAATATGGCGCCAATTACATCAGGGACGCCCATAGCGATTACCTTGCAGGACATGGTTGCAATCATGAATAATACCCTGTCAGAAGTATTATCTAGATTGCCTGAATTAAGAGGCAAGTGCGATAGCTCTGGAGTTAGATACAGAGCGCGCAAATGCTGTAAGAGCCATGTCTGATACTGCGTCACAGTATGCAGAACATGAGGACGGAGAGCTTCAGTCTGTGGGTGACATCTCTGACTCGGGGAAACCTGATTCAGAGATTTCTAATTTTAAATTTAAGCTTGAGAACCTCCGTGTATTGCTTGGGGTATTAGCTGCTCTGAATGACTGTAACACAGTTGCAATTCCAGAGAAATTGTGTAGGCTGGATAGATACTATGCGGTGCCGGTGTGTACTGACGTTTTTCCTATACCTAAAAGGCTTACAGAAATTATTAGCAAGGAGTGGGATAGAGCCGGTGTGCCCTTTTCCCCACCTCCTATGTTTAGAAAAATGTTTCCAATAGACGCCACTACACGGGACTTATGGCAGACGGTCCCTAAGGTGGAGGGAGCAGTTTCTACTTTAGCAAAGCGTACCACTATCCCAGTTGAGGACAGTTGTGCTTTTTCAGATCCAATGGATAAAAAATTAGAGGGTTACCTTAAGAAAATGTTTGTTCAACAAGGTTTTATTTTGCAGCCCCTTGCATGCATTGCGCCTGTCACTGCTGCGGCGGCATTCTGGTTTGAGGCCCTGGAAGAGGCCATCCATACAGCTCCATTGGAGGAAATTATTGACAAGCTTAGAACGCTTAAGCTAGCTAACTCATTTGTTTCTGATGCCATTGTTCATTTAACCAAACTAACGGCTAAGAATTCCGGATTCGCCATACAGGCACGTAGGGCGCTATGGCTTAAATCCTGGTCAGCTGACGTTACTTCAAAGTCTAAATTACTCAATATTCCTTTCAAGGGGCAGACCTTATTCGGGCCTGGTTTGAAGGAAATTATTGCTGACATTACTGGAGGCAAGGGTCATACCCTTCCTCAGGACAGGGCCAAATCAAAGGCCAAACAGTCTAATTTTCGTGCCTTTCGAAATTTCAAGGCAGGAGCATCATCAACTTCCTCCGCTTCAAAACAAGAGGGAACTGTTGCTCATTCCAGACAGGCCTGGAAACCTAACCAGTCCTGGAACAAGGGCAAGCAGGCCAGAAAACCTGCTGCTGCCCCCAAGACAGCATGAAGGAACGGCCCCCTATCCGGAAACGGATCTAGTGGGGGGCAGACTTTCTCTCTTCGCCCAGGCGTGGGCAAGAGATGTTCAGGATCCCTGGGCGTTGGAAATCATATCTCAGGGATATCTTCTGGACTTCAAAGCTTCTCCTCCACAAGGGAGATTTCATCTTTCAAGGTTATCAGCAAACCAGATAAAGAAAGGGGCATTCCTAAGCTGTGTGCAAGACCTCCTAGTAATGGGAGTGATCCATCCAGTTCCGCGGACGGAACAGGGACAGGGGTTTTATTCAAATCTGTTTGTGGTTCCCAAGAAAGAGGGAACCTTCAGACCAATCTTGGATCTACGGATCTTAAACAAATTCCTCAGAGTTCCATCATTCAAAATGGAAACTATTCGGACCATCCTACCCATGATCCAAGAGGGTCAGTACATGACCACAGTGGACTTAAAGGATGCCTACCTTCACATACCGATTCACAAAGATCATCATCTGTTCCTAAGGTTTGCCTTTCTAGACAGGCATTACCAATTTGTAGCTCTTCCCTTCGGGTTGGCTACTGCCCGGAGAATCTTTACAAAGGTCCTGGGCTCACTTCTGGCGGTTCTAAGACCGCGAGGCATAGCGGTGGCTCCGTATCTAGACGACATCCTTATACAGGCGTCAAGCTTTCAAATTGCCAAGTCTCATACAGAGATAGTTCTGGCATTTCTGAAGTTGCATGGGTGGAAAGTGAACGTGAAAAGAGTTCTCTATCCCCACTCACCTTCCTAGGGACTCTTAGAGATTCTGTAGAGATGAAAATTTACCTGACGGAGTCCAGATTATCAACACTTCTAAATACTTGCCGTGTCCTTCATTCCATTCCACGTCCGTCAGTGGCTCAGTGCATGGAAGTAATCGGCTTAATGGTAGCGGCAATGGACATAGTGCCATTTGCGCGCCTGCATCTCAGACCGCTGCAATTATGCATGCTAAGTCAGTGTTATGGGGATTACTCAGATTTGTCCCCTCTACTAAATCTGGATCAAGAGACCAGAGATTCTCTTCTCTGGTGGCTATCTCTGGTACATCTGTCCAAGGTATGACCTTTCGCAGGCCAGATTGGACGATTGTAACAACAGATGCCAGCCTTCTAGGTTGGGGCGCAGTCTGGAACTCCCTGAAGGCTCAGGGATCGTGGACTCAGGAGGAGAAACTCCTCCCAATAAATATTCTTGAGTTAAGAGCAATATTCAATGCTCTTCTAGCTTGGCCTCAGTTAGCAACCCTGAGGTTCATCAGATTTCAGTCGGACAACATCACGACTGTGGCTTACATCAACCATCAAGGGGGAACCAGGAGTTCCCTAGCGATGTTAGAAGTCAAAGATAATTCGCTGGGCAGAGTCTCACTCTTGCCATCTGTCAGCGATCCACATCCCAGGCGTACAGAACTGGGAGGCGGATTTTCTAAGTCGTCAGACTTTTCATCCTGGGGAGTGGGAACTCCATCCGTAGGTGTTTGCTCAACTGATCCATCGTTGGGGCAAACCAGAACTGGATCTCATGGCGTCTCGCCAGAACGCCAAGCTTCCTTGTTACGGATCCAGGTCCAGGGACCCGGGAGCGACGCTGATAGATGCTCTAGCAGCTCCTTGGTTCTTCAACCTGGCTTATGTGTTTCCACCGTTTCCTCTGCTCCCTCGACTGATTGCCAAAATCAAGCAGGAGAGAGCATCAGTGATTCTGATAGCGCCTGCGTGGCCACGCAGGACCTGGTATGCAGACCTAGTGGACATGTCATCCTTTCCACCATGGTCTCTGCCTCTGAGGCAGGACCTTCTAATACAAGGTCCTTTCAATCATCCAAATCTAATTTCTCTGAGACTGACTGCATGGAGATTGAACGCTTGATTCTATCAAGGCGTGGCTTCTCCGAGTCAGTCATTGATACCTTAATACAGGCACGAAAGCCTGTCACCAGGAAAATCTACCATAAGATATGGCGTAAATATCTTTATTGGTGTGAATCCAAGAATTACTCATGGAGTAAGGTTAGGATTCCTAGGATATTGTCCTTTCTCCAAGAGGGTTTGGACAAAGGATTATCAGCTAGTTCTTTAAAAGGACAGATTTCTGCTCTGTCTATTCTTTTGCACAAGCGTCTGGCAGAGGTTCCAGACGTCCAGGCATTTTGTCAGGCTTTGGTTAGAATTAAGCCTGTGTTTAAAACTGTTGCTCCCCCGTGGAGCTTAAACTTGGTTCTTAAAGTTCTTCAAGGAGTTCCGTTTGAACCCCTTCATTCCATTGATATTAAACTTTTATCTTGGAAAGTTCTGTTTTTGATGGCTATTTCCTTGGCTCGAAGAGTCTCTGAGCTATCTGCCTTACAATGTGATTCTCCTTATCTGATTTTTCATGCAGATAAGGTAGTTCTGCGTACCAAACCTGGGTTTTTACCTAAGGTGGTTTCTAACAAGAATATAAATCAAGAAATTGTTGTTCCATCATTGTGTCCTAATCCTTCTTCAAAGAAGGAACGTCTCTTACATAATCTGGACGTAGTCCGTGCCTTGAAGTTTTACCTACAAGCTACTAAAGATTTTCGCCAAACATCTTCCCTGTTTGCCGTTTACTCTGGACAGAGGAGAGGTCAAAAAGCTTCGGCAACCTCTCTTTTCTTTTGGCTTTTGAGCATAATTCGCTTAGCCTATGAGACTGCTGGACAGCAGCCCCCTGAAAGGATTACAGCTCATTCTACTAGAGCTGTGGCTTCCACCTGGGCCTTTAAAAATGAGGCCTCTGTTGAACAGATTTGCAAGGCTGCGACTTGGTCTTCGCTTCACACCTTTTCAAAATTTTACAAATTTGATACTTTTGCTTCTTCGGAGGCTGTTTTTGGGAGAAAGGTTCTTCAGGCAGTGGTTCCTTCTGTTTAATTCTGCCTTGTCCCTCCCATCATCCGTGTACTTTAGCTTTGGTATTGGTATCCCATATGTAATGGATGATCCGTGGACTGGATACACTTAACAAGAGAAAACATAATTTATGCTTACCTGATAAATTTATTTCTCTTGTAGTGTATCCAGTCCACGACCCGCCCTGTCCTTTTAAGGCAGGTCTAAATTTTAATTAAAGTACAGTCACCACTGCACCCTATGGTTTCTCCTTTCTCGTCTTGTTTCGGTCGAATGACTGGATATGGCAGTGAGGGGAGGAGCTATATAGCAGCTCTGCTGTGGGTGATCCTCTTGCACTTTCATGTTGGGAAGGAGAATATCCCATAAGTAATGGATGATCCGTGGACTGGATACACTACAAGAGAAATAAATTTATCAGGTAAGCATAAATTGTTTTTTTGCAATGCACTGCAGTCCTTTTTGGCAACCATTGGGTTAAAATGTGCTGTTTGTCATTCCAGTCACTGATGGTGCCCACAAAACTGACAAATAATAGACCTTTATTTACCCAATCCAAAAGTTACAGGCACATGAAAAAGAGAATTTTTATTTTATTTTATATCCCTTTAAATAAGTGTTGACGCTGGTGCTTGCTGCACTCCAGTCTACAGCCCCATATATATTAGACTAATATCTGAAGATAGAACTCCCACAAACCTCTGATGCAAAATCCCTTCTATGGATGCCAGATTATTATTATTTTTTTCAGGTGACTTTTCTAAACCTTTATATATTACCAGTTACTGCTCCTTCAGCCTACGTCATTATTACCTAGCATTTATTTATCTTATGCCCCTGTAATAATAATTCATAAATAAATTAACAAAATGTATATTTACATGAGCTTATAAGTCTGTGTGTGCAAGTGTTGCATTTGTATAGCAAATTATGTGTTTAAATGTTTCATTAACCCCTTAATGACAACTGACGTACCAGGTACGTCATGCATTAACAAGCAGTTAATGACAATAGACGTACCTGGTACGTCAGTTGTCTAACAGAGTGCTGGAAGCGATCACAATCGCTTCCAGCAGCTCTGAGGGTGTTGCAGTGATGCCTCCATATGGAGGCATCCTGCAATACCCCTTTACAAGCCTCCGATGCAGAGAGAGCCACTCTGTGGCCCTCTCTGCACCGGAGTTTCGTTGGTGGGTGGGAGCAAGGCAGGGAGGTGGGTGGGCGGCCTGCCAAGGGCCTGTGATTTGGAGGGGGGCGGGATCGGAGGCCGGATCGGATGCGGCAGTGTCCGGGGGCGCGCGCGTGCACGTGGGCGGCGGGCGGGCGCGTGCACGGGGCGGGAGCGGGTGGGAACTGCTACACTACAGAAAACATGTATTTCAAAATTGGGAGAAAAGGGGGGATTTTAATTCAATAAATGATCGAAGGGTTCGGGGGGGGGAGCTACACTACAGAAAATGGGGAAAAAAGTCCAAAAAACAAAAAAAGCATATTTTTTTTAAGAAACTGGGTGCTGGCAGACAGCTGCCAGTACCCAAGATGGTGCCCATTAAGTTAGAGGGGGAGGGTTAGAGAACTGTTTGATGGGGGACCTGTGAGTTTGGGGGCTAAGGGGGGATTCTATACAGCAGCATATGTAAATATGCTATTAAAAAAACCCAAATATACCTTTTTATCTTAGTACTGGCAGACTTTCTGCCAGTACTTAAGATGGCGGGAACAATTGTGGGGTGGGGGAGGGAATATAGCTGTTTGGGAGGGATCAGGGGGTCTGATGTTTCAGGTGGGAGGCTGATCTCTACACTAAAGCTAAAATTAACCCTGCAAGCTCCCTACAAGCTACCTAATTAACCCCTTTACTGCTAGCCATAATACAAGTGTGATGCGCAGCAGAATTTAGTGGCCTTCTAATTACCAAAAAGCAACGCCAAAGCCATATATGTCTGCTATTTCTGAACAAAGGGGATCCCAGAGAAGCATTTACAACCATTCGTGCCATAATTGCACAAGCTGTTTGTAAATAATTTCAGTAAGAAACCAAAAATTTAGAAAAATGTAAAAAAAAAAAATAATTTGAACGTATTTGGCGGTGAAATGGTGGCATGAAATATACCAAAATGTGCCTTGATCAATACTTTGGGTTGTTTACTACACTACACTAAAGCGAAAATTACCCCAAAAAGCTCCCTACATGCTCCCTAATTAACCCCTTCACTGCTGGGCATAATACAAGTATGTGTGCAGTGGCATTTAGCGGCCTTCTAATTACCAAAAAGCAACGCCAAAGCCATATATGTCTGCTATTTCTGAACAAAGGGGATGCCAGAGAAGCATTTACAACCATTTTTGCCATAATTGCACAAGCTGTAAACAATTTCAGTGAGAAACCGAAAGTTTGTGAAAAAATTTGTTAAAAAGTGAACGATTTTTTGTATTTGATCGCATTTGGTGGTGAAATGGTGGCATGAAATATACCAAAATGGGCCTAGATCAATACTTTGGGATGTCTTCTAAAAAAAAATATATACATGTCAAGGGATATTCAGAGATTCCTGAAAGATATCAGTGTCCCAATGTAACTAGCAGTAATTTTGAAAAAAAGTAGTTTGGAAATAGCAAAGTGTTACTTGTATTTATGGCCCTATAACTTGCAAAAAAAGTAAAGAACATGTAAACATTGGGTATTTCTAAACTCAGGACAAAATTTAGAAACTATTTAGCATGGGTGTTTTTTGGTGGTTGCAGATGTGTAACAGATTTTGGGGCTAAAAGTTGGGGAAAAAAAGTGTTTTTTTCTCCAACATAGGTGTGTCCGGTCCACGGCGTCATCCTTACTTGTGGGATATTCTCTTCCCCAACAGGAAATGGCAAAGAGCCCAGCAAAGCTGGTCACATGATCCCTCCTAGGCTCCGCCTACCCTAGTCATTCTCTTTGCCGTTGTACAGCACTGTTAATTTCGTCGACTAAAACTTGACTAAAATGAGCACAAAACTAAAGAAATTCTGATGACTAAAATACGACTAAAACTAAAATGGCATTTTAGTCAAAAGACTATGACTAAAACTAAATCAAAATGGCATTTTAGTCAAAAGACTATGACTAAAACTAAATCAAAATTTGCTGTCAAAATTAACAGTTTCTAAATCTGTGTCTATACTGCATGTTTAAACCTTAATACAATTAATAATATTAGGTGTTATGTTTATTCCTGGAGTATATAATGAGTTTGGAAATTATAGAGAAATGCATAAATAATACATTACACTTTAACTAAACCCCTTAGATTTTAGTCAAATAAAATCTACTGGAGATTTAGTCGACTAATATCAACTGAAGAGTTAGTCGACTAAAATTAGACTAAAACTAAAACAATTCAGATGACTAAAATACGACTAAAACTAAAATGGCATTTTAGTCAAAAGACTAAAACTAAGACTAAATTGAAATTTGCCGTCAAAATTAACACTGTTGTACAGGCAACATCTCCACGGAGATGGCTTAGAGTTTTTTAGTGTTTAACTGTAGTTTTTATTATTCAATCAAGAGTTTGTTATTTTGAAATAGTGCTGGTATGTACTATTTACTCAGAAACAGAAAAGAGATGAAGATTTCTGTTTGTATGAGGAAAATGATTTTAGCAACCGTCACTAAAATCCATGGCTGTTCCACACAGGACTGTTGAGAGCAATTAACTTCAGTTGGGGGAACAGTGAGCAGTCTCTTGCTGCTTGAGGTATGACACATTCTAACAAGACGATGTAATGCTGGAAGCTGTCATTTTCCCTATGGGATCCGGTAAGCCATGTTTATTACGATCGTAAATAAGGGCTTCAAAAAGGGCTTATTAAGACTGTAGACTTTTTCTGGGCTAAATCGATTGATTATTAACACATATTTAGCCTTGAGGAATCATTTTATCTGGGTATTTTGATATAATAATATCGGCAGGCACTGTTTTAGACACCTTATTCTTTAGGGGCTTTCCCAAAGCATAGGCAGAGCCTCATTTTCGCGCCGGTGTTGCGCACTTGTTTTTGAGAGGCATGGCATGCAGTCGCATGTGAGAGGAGCTCTGATACTTAGAAAAGACTTTCTGAAGGCGTAATTTGGTATCGTATTCCCCTTGGGGCTTGGTTGGGTCTCAGCAAAGCAGATACCAGGGACTGTAAAGGAGTTAAAGTTCAAAACGGCTCCGGTTCCGTTATTTTAAGGGTTAAAGCTTCCAAATTTGGTGTGCAATACTTTTAAGGCTTTAAGACACTGTGGTGAAAGTTTGGTGAATTTTGAACAATTCCTTCATGTTTTTTCGCAATTGCAGTAATAAAGTGTGTTCAGTTTAAAATTTAAAGTGACAGTAACGGTTTTATTTTAAAACGTTTTTTGTACTTTGTTATCAAGTTTATGCCTGTTTAACATGTCTGAACTACCAGATAGACTGTGTTCTGAATGTGGGGAAGCCAGAATTCCTATTCATTTAAATAAATGTGATTTATGTGACAATGACAATGATGCCCAAGATGATTCCTCAAGTGAGGGGAGTAAGCATGGTACTGCATCATTCCCTCCTTCGTCTACACGAGTCTTGCCCACTCAGGAGGCCCCTAGTACATCTAGCGCGCCAATACTCCTTACTATGCAACAATTAACGGCTGTAATGGATAATTCTGTCAAAAACATTTTAGCCAAAATGAACACTTATCAGCGTAAGCGCGACTGCTCTGTTTTAGATACTGAAGAGCATGACGACGCTGATAATATTTCTGAAGGGCCCCTAACCCAGTCTGATGGGGCCAGGGAGGTTTTGTCTGAGGGAGAAATTACTGATTCAGGGAACATTTCTCAACAAGCTGAACCTGATGTGATTGCATTTAAATTTAAGTTGGAACATCTCCGCATTCTGCTTAAGGAGGTATTATCCACTCTGGATGATTGTGACAAGTTGGTCATCCCAGAGAAACTATGTAAAATGGACAAGTTCCTAGAGGTGCCGGGGCTCCCAGAAGCTTTTCCTATACCCAAGCGGGTGGCGGACATTGTTAATAAAGAATGGGAAAGGCCCGGTATTCCTTTCGTCCCTCCCCCCATATTTAAAAAATTGTTTCCTATGGTCGACCCCAGAAAGGACTTATGGCAGACAGTCCCCAAGGTCGAGGGAGCGGTTTCCACTTTAAACAAACGCACCACTATACCCATAGAGCAGTGCTTTCCAAACTGTGTGTCGGGACACACTAGTGTGTCGGCAGCAGTGTGTAGGTGTGTCCCTGCTTCAGCACTAATTTATTTAAATTTTTTTTTTTTGGTTTCTGACTTTCCACCTGCCTGCTACACATATCACATGGTTGACACGTGATTGATACCTAGTGAGTCACAGATCATCTTAACCTATTGGCGCAGCTCAGTTGGAACTAAAACTATTGCCATTGGTGGCTTTGGCGGCACATTGGCTCCTGACTGCACGTGTAGTCTCCTTAATCGGCTCGTGACTGCATGTGTAGCCAGTGAGTGGGACAGCAGTGTGTTTGCAGCGCGGGCAGTAGTCAATCGGACTCACTGAGCTCTGAGGGCGGCAGTTTAAACGCTGAGCTGAAGTCAGAAGTCAGTGTTTTTTTTTGCAGCTAGCTCCCAGTAGTGCATTGCTGCTCCTGCTCTTGATATATGGATAGGAATTGGAAGCTTAAAAAATGCTTGATGATGAAATGCGAGTGTCTTTATCTAACATTCCACCAAATATTCAGAAACTGTTCATCCCATCAACCTCATACATCCCATTAAAATAGTAAATAGCTTTTGGTGTTATTCTTGCACATACTTACTGTTACTTGTAAATACATTTTGTTATTATATATTTTATGTATGTGTCGTATCTCTTAAAACAAGTTTGTTTAACCTCCTTTTTGCTAGAACAACTGAATTACTGTGTCGCGAAATGATGTAGGTTTAAAAAGTGTGTCCCCAACATGAAAAGTTTGGAAAGCTCTGCCATAGAGGATAGTTGTGCTTTCAAAGATCCTATGGATAAAAAATTAGAAGGTTTGCTTAAAAAGATGTTTGTTCAGCAGGGTTACCTTCTACAACCAATTTCATGCATTGTCCCTGTCGCTACAGCCGCATGTTTCTGGTTCGATGAGCTGATAAAGGCGGTCGATAGTGATTCTCCTCCTTTTGAGGAGATTATGGACAGAATCAATGCTCTCAAATTGGCTAATTCTTTCACCCTAGACGCCACTTTGCAATTGGCTAGGTTAGCGGCTAAGAATTCTGGGTTTGCTATTGTGGCGCGCAGAGCGCTTTGGTTGAAATCTTGGTCGGCTGATGCGTCTTCCAAGAACAAGCTACTTAACATTCCTTTCAAGGGGAAAACGCTGTTTGGCCCTGACTTGAAAGAGATTATCTCTGATATCACTGGGGGTAAGGGCCACGCCCTTCCTCAGGATCGGCCTTTCAAGGCAAAAAATAAACCTAATTTTCGTCCCTTTCGTAGAAACGGACCAGCCCAAGGTGCTACGTCCTCTAAGCAAGAGGGTAATTCTTCTCAAGCCAAGCCAGCTTGGAGACCAATGCAAGGCTGGAACAAGGGAAAGCAGGCCAAGAAACCTGCCACTGCTACCAAGACAGCATGAAATGTTGGCCCCCGATCCGGGACCGGATCTGGTGGGGGGCAGACTCTCTCTCTTCGCTCAGGCTTGGGCAAGAGATGTTCTGGATCCTTGGGCGCTAGAAATAGTCTCCCAAGGTTATCTTCTGGAATTCAAGGGACTTCCCCCAAGGGGGAGGTTCCACAGGTCTCAGTTGTCTTCAGACCACATAAAAGGACAGGCATTCTTACATTGTGTAGAAGACCTGTTAAAAATGGGAGTGATTCATCCTGTTCCATTAAGAGAACAAGGGATGGGGTTCTACTCCAATCTGTTTATAGTTCCCAAGAAAGAGGGAACGTTCAGACCAATCTTAGATCTCAAGATCTTAAACAAGTTTCTCAAGGTTCCATCGTTCAAGATGGAAACCATTCGAACAATTCTTCCTTCCATCCAGGAAGGTCAATTCATGACCACGGTGGATTTAAAGGATGCGTATCTACATATTCCTATCCACAAGGAACATCATCGGTTCCTGAGGTTCGCATTCCTGGACAAACATTACCAGTTCGTGGCGCTTCCTTTCGGATTAGCCACTGCTCCAAGGATTTTCACAAAGGTACTAGGGTCCCTTCTAGCTGTGCTAAGACCAAGGGGTATTGCTGTAGTACCTTACTTGGACGACATTCTGATTCAAGCGTCGTCCCTTCCTCAAGCAAAGGCTCACACGGACATTGTCCTGGCCTTTCTCAGATCTCACGGATGGAAAGTGAACGTGGAAAAGAGTTCTCTATCTCCGTCAACAAGGGTTCCCTTCTTGGGAACCATAATAGACTCCTTAGAAATGAGGATATTTCTGACAGAGGCCAGAAAAACAAAACTTCTAGACTCTTGTCGGATACTTCATTCCGTTCCTCTTCCTTCCATAGCTCAGTGCATGGAAGTGATCGGGTTGATGGTAGCGGCAATGGACATAGTTCCTTTTGCACGCATTCATCTAAGACCATTACAACTGTGCATGCTCAGTCAGTGGAATGGGGACTATACAGACTTGTCTCCGAAGATACAAGTAAATCAGAGGACCAGAGACTCACTCCGTTGGTGGCTGTCCCTGGACAACCTGTCACGAGGGATGACATTCCGCAGACCAGAGTGGGTCATTGTCACGACCGACGCCAGTCTGATGGGCTGGGGCGCGGTCTGGGGATCCCTGAAAGCTCAGGGTCTTTGGTCTCGGGAAGAATCTCTTCTACCGATAAATATTCTGGAACTGAGAGCGATATTCAATGCTCTCAAGGCTTGGCCTCAGCTAGCGAGGGCCAAGTTCATACGGTTTCAATCAGACAACATGACAACTGTTGCGTACATCAACCATCAGGGGGGAACAAGGAGTTCCCTGGCGATGGAAGAAGTGACCAAAATCATTCTATGGGCGGAGTTTCACTCCTGCCACCTGTCTGCTATCAACATCCCAGGAGTGGAAAATTGGGAAGCGGATTTTCTGAGTCGTCAGACATTGCATCCGGGGGAGTGGGAACTCCATCCGGAAATCTTTGCCCAAGTCACTCAGCTGTGGGGCATTCCAGACATGGATCTGATGGCCTCTCGTCAGAACTTCAAAGTTCCTTGCTACGGGTCCAGATCCAGGGATCCCAAGGCGGCTCTAGTGGATGCACTAGTAGCACCTTGGACCTTCAAACTAGCTTATGTGTTCCCGCCGTTTCCTCTCATCCCCAGGCTGGTAGCCAGGATCAATCAGGAGAGGGCGTCGGTGATCTTGATAGCTCCTGCGTGGCCACGCAGGACTTGGTATGCAGATCTGGTGAATATGTCATCGGCTCCACCTTGGAAGCTACCTTTGAGACGAGACCTTCTTGTTCAGGGTCCGTTCGAACATCCGAATCTGGTTTCACTCCAGCTGACTGCTTGGAGATTGAACGCTTGATCTTATCGAAGCGAGGGTTCTCAGATCCTGTTATCGATACTCTTGTTCAGGCCAGAAAGCCTGTAACTAGAAAGATTTACCACAAAATTTGGAAAAAATATATCTGTTGGTGTGAATCTAAAGGATTCCCTTGGGACAAGGTTAAGATTCCTAGGATTCTATCCTTCCTTCAAGAAGGATTGGAAAAAGGTTTATCTGCAAGTTCCCTGAAGGGACAGATTTCTGCCTTGTCTGTGTTACTTCACAAAAAGCTGGCCGCTGTGCCAGATGTTCAAGCTTTTGTTCAGGCTCTGGTTAGAATTAAGCCTGTTTACAAACCTTTGACTCCTCCTTGGAGTCTCAATTTAGTTCTTTCAGTTCTTCAGGGGGTTCCGTTTGAACCCTTGCATTCCGTTGATATTAAGTTATTATCTTGGAAAGTTTTGTTTTTAGTTGCAATTTCTTCTGCTAGAAGAGTTTCAGAATTATCTGCTCTGCAGTGTTCTCCTCCTTATCTGGTGTTCCATGCAGATAAGGTGGTTTTATGTACTAAACCTGGTTTTCTTCCAAAAGTTGTTTCTAACAAAAACATTAACCAGGAGATTATCGTACCTTCTCTGTGTCCGAAACCAGTTTCGAAGAAGGAACGTTTGTTGCACAATTTGGATGTTGTTCGCGCTCTAAAATTCTATTTAGATGCTACAAAGGATTTTAGACAAACATCTTCCTTGTTTGTTGTTTATTCCGGTAAAAGGAGAGGTCAAAAAGCAACTTCTACCTCTCTCTCTTTTTGGATTAAAAGCATCATCAGATTGGCTTACGAGACTGCCGGACGGCAGCCTCCCGAAAGAATCACAGCTCATTCCACTAGGGCTGTGGCTTCCACATGGGCCTTCAAGAACGAGGCTTCTGTTGATCAGATATGTAGGGCAGCGACTTGGTCTTCACTGCACACTTTTACCAAATTTTACACGTTTGATACTTTTGCTTCTTCTGAGGCTATTTTTGGGAGAAAGGTTTTGCAAGCCGTGGTGCCTTCCATTTAGGTGACCTGATTTGCTCCCTCCCTTCATCCGTGTCCTAAAGCTTTGGTATTGGTTCCCACAAGTAAGGATGACGCCGTGGACCGGACACACCTATGTTGGAGAAAACAGAATTTATGTTTACCTGATAAATTACTTTCTCCAACGGTGTGTCCGGTCCACGGCCCGCCCTGGTTTTTTTAATCAGGTCTGATAATTTATTTTCTTTAACTACAGTCACCACGGTACCATATGGTTTCTCCTATGCAAATATTCCTCCTTAACGTCGGTCGAATGACTGGGGTAGGCGGAGCCTAGGAGGGATCATGTGACCAGCTTTGCTGGGCTCTTTGCCATTTCCTGTTGGGGAAGAGAATATCCCACAAGTAAGGATGACGCCGTGGACCGGACACACCGTTGGAGAAAGTAATTTATCAGGTAAACATAAATTCTGTTTTTCCATTTTTTCCTCATATTTTATATATTTTTTATAGTAAATTATAAGATATGATGAAAATAATGGTATCTTTAGAAAGTCCATTTAATGGCGAGAAAAACGGTATATAATATGTGTGGGTACAGTAAATGAGTAAGAGGAAAATTACAGCTAAACACAAACACCGCAAAAATGTAAAAATAGCCTTTGTCACAAACGGACAGAAAATGGAAAAGTACTGTTGTCATTAAGGGGTTAAAGGCATAGGAAAGTCAATTAAACGTGCATGATTCAGAAAGAGCATGTCATTTTAAGACACTTTTAAATTCACTTATATTTTCAAATGTTCTTTTTGTATCCCTTGTTGAAAAAGAATACTTATATATCCTACACTAGTGGGAGCTAGCTGCTGATTGGTGCCTGCACACATTTGTCTCTTGTGATTGGCAAACTAGATGTGTTCAGTTATCTGCCAGTAGTGCAATGTTGTTCCTTCAACAAAAGAATAACAAGATAATTAAGCAAATTGATAATATATGTAAATTGAAAAGTTGTTTAAAATTGTATGTTATTTCCAAATCATGAAAGAAAATGTTGGTTTCCTGTCCCTTTTAACAGTTGCCTGAAAGTTGTTATAGCCAAGACATTTGTAATAGTATAGCTTAAAAAAGGGGACATTTCTCCAACATAGGTGTGTCCGGTCCACGGCGTCATCCTTACTTGTGGGATATTCTCTTCCCCAACAGGAAATGGCAAAGAGCCCAGCAAAGCTGGTCACATGATCCCTCCTAGGCTCCGCCTACCCCAGTCATTCTCTTTGCCGTTGTACAGGCAACATCTCCACGGAGATGGCTTAGAGTTTTTTAGTGTTTAACTGTAGTTTTTCATTATTCAATCAAGAGTTTGTTATTTTCAAATAGTGCTGGTACGTACTATTTACTCAGAAACAGAAAAGAGATGAAGAATTCTGTTTGTATGAGGAAAATGATTTTAGCAACCGTAACTAAAATCCATGGCTGTTCCACACAGGACTGTTGAGAGCAATTAACTTCAGTTGGGGGAACAGTTTGCAGTCCTTTGCTGCTTGAGGTATGACACATTCTAACAAGACGATGTAATGCTGGAAGCTGTCATTTTCCCTATGGGATCCGGTAAGCCATGTTTATTTCGATTGTAAATAAGGGCTTCACAAGGGCTTATTTAAACTGTAGACCTTTTTTGGGCTAAATCGATTGATATTAACACTTATTTAGCCTTGAGGAATCATTTATTCTGGGTATTTTGATATAATAATATCGGCAGGCACTGTTTTAGACACCTTATTCTTTAGGGGCTTTCCCAAAGCATAGGCAGAGTCTCATTTTCGCGCCGGTGTTGCGCACTTGTTTTTGAGAGGCATGGCATGCAGTCGCATGTGAGAGGAGCTCTGATACTTATAAAAGACTTCTGAAGGCGTCATTTGGTATCGTATTCCCCTTTGGGTTTGGTTGGGTCTCAGCAAAGCAGATACCAGGGACTGTAAAGGGGTTAAAGCTTAAAATGGCTCCGGTTCCGTTATTTTAAGGGTTAAAGCTTCCAAAATTGGTGTGCAATATTTTCAAAGCTTTAAGACACTGTGGTGAAAGTTTGGTGAATTTTGAACAATTCCTTCATGTTTTTTCGCAATTGCAGTAATAAAGTGTGTTCAGTTTAAAATTTAAAGTGACAGTAACGGTTTTATTTCAAAACGTTTTTTTGTACTTTCTTATCAAGTTTATGCCTGTTTAACATGTCTGAACTACCAGATAGACTGTGTTCTGAATGTGGGGAAGCCAGAATTCCTATTCATTTAAATAAATGTGATTTATGTGATAATGACAATGATGCCCAAGATGATTCCTCAAGTGAGGGGAGTAAGCATGGTACTGCATCATTCCCTCCTTCGTCTACACGAGTCTTGCCCACTCAGGAGGCCCCTAGTACATCTAGCGCGCCAATACTCCTTACTATGCAACAATTAACGGCTGTAATGGATAATTCTGTCAAAAACATTTTAGCCAAAATGAACCCTTGTCAGCGTAAGCGTGGATGCTCTGTTTTAGTTACTGAAGAGCATGACGACGCTGATATTAATATCTCTGAAGGGCCCCTAACCCAATCTGAGGGGGCCAGGGAGGTTTTGTCTGAGGGAGAAATTACTGATTTAGGGAACATTTCTCAGCAGGCTGAATCTGATGTGATTACTTTTAAATTTAAATTGGAACATCTCCGCATTTTGCTAAAGGAGGTATTATCCACTCTGGATGATTGTGAAAATTTGGTCATCCCAGAGAAACTATGTAAAATGGACAAGTTCCTAGAGGTGCCGGGGCTCCCAGAAGCTTTTCCTATACCCAAGCGGGTGGCGGACATTGTTAATAAAGAATGGGAAAGGCCCGGTATTCCTTTCGTCCCTCCCCCCATATTTAAAAAATTGTTTCCTATGGTCGACCCCAGAAAGGACTTATGGCAGTCAGTCCCAAAGGTCGAGGGAGCGGTTTCTACTTTAAACAAACGCACCACTATTCCCATAGAGGATAGTTGTGCTTTCAAAGATCCTATGGATAAAAAATTAGAAGGTTTGCTTCAAAAGATGTTTGTTCAGCAGGGTTACCTTCTACAACCCATTTCATGCATTGTCCCTGTCACTACAGCCGCATATTTCTGGTTTGATGAACTGATTAAGGTGCTCGATAGTGACTCTCCTCCTTATGAGGAGATTATGGACAGAGTCAATGCTCTCAAATTGGCTAATTCTTTCACTCTAGACGCCTCTTTGCAATTGGCTAAGTTAGCGGCTAAGAATTCTGGGTTTGCTATTGTGGCGCGCAGAGCGCTTTGGTTGAAATCTTGGTCGGCTGATGCGTCTTCCAAGAACAAACTACTAAACATTCCTTTCAAGGGGAAAACGCTGTTTGGTCCTGACTTGAAAGAGATTATCTCTGATATCACTGGGGGTAAGGGCCATGCCCTTCCTCAGGATCGGCCTTTCAAGGCAAAAAATAGACCTAATTTTCGTCCCTTTCGTAAAAACGGACCAGCCCAAGGTGCTACGTCCTCTAAGCAAGAGGGTAATACTTCTCAGGCCAAGCCAGCTTGGAGACCAATGCAAGGCTGGAACAAGGGAAAGCAGGCCAAGAAACCTGCCACTGCTACCAAGACAGCATGAAATATTGGCCCCCGATCCGGGACCGGATCTGGTGGGGGGCAGACTCTCTCTCTTCGCTCAGGCTTGGGCAAGAGATGTTCTGGATCCTTGGGCGCTAGAAATAGTCTCCCAGGGTTATCTTCTGGAATTCAAGGGACTTCCCCCAAGGGGGAGGTTCCACAGGTCTCAGTTGTCTTCAGACCACTTAAAAAGACAGGCGTTCTTACATTGTGTAGAAGACCTGTTAAACATGGGAGTGATTCATCCTGTTCCATTGAGAGAACAAGGGATGGGGTTCTACTCCAATCTGTTCATAGTTCCCAAAAAAGAGGGAACGTTCAGACCAATCCTAGATCTCAAGATCTTAAACAAATTTCTCAAGGTCCCATCGTTCAAGATGGAAACCATTCGAACTATCCTTCCTTCCATCCAGGAAGGTCAATTCATGTCCACGGTGGATTTAAAGGATGCGTATCTACATATTCCTATCCACAAGGAACATCATCGGTTCCTAAGGTTTGCATTCCTAGACAAACATTACCAGTTCGTGGCGCTTCCTTTCGGATTAGCCACTGCTCCAAGGATTTTCACAAAGGTACTAGGGTCCCTTCTAGCGGTGCTAAGACCAAGGGGCATTGCGGTAGTACCTTACCTGGACGACATTCTGATTCAAGCGTCGTCCCTCCCTCGAGCAAAGGCTCACACGGACATCGTCCTGGCCTTTCTCAGATCTCACGGCTGGAAAGTGAACGTGGAAAAGAGTTCTCTATCCCCGTCAACAAGGGTTCCCTTCTTGGGAACAATTATAGACTCCTCAGAAATGAGGATTTTTCTAACAGAGGCCAGAAAGACAAAACTTCTGGACTCTTGTCGAATTCTTCATTCCGTTCCTCTTCCTTCCGTAGCTCAGTGCATGGAAGTGATCGGGTTGATGGTAGCGGCAATGGACATAGTTCCTTTTGCGCGCATTCATCTAAGACCATTACAACTGTGCATGCTCAGTCAGTGGAATGGGGACTATACAGACTTATCTCCAAAGATACAAGTAAATCAGAGGACCAGAGACTCACTCCGTTGGTGGCTGTCCCTGGACAACCTGTCACGAGGGATGACATTCCGCAGACCAGAGGGGGTCATTGTCACGACCGACGCCAGTCTGATGGGCTGGGGCGCGGTCTGGGGATCCCTGAAAGCTCAGGGTCTTTGGTCTCGGGAAGAATCTCTTCTACCGATAAATATTCTGGAACTGAGAGCGATATTCAATGCTCTCAAGGCTTGGCCTCAGCTAGCGAGGACCAAGTATATACGGTTTCAATCAGACAACATGACGACTGTTGCGTACATCAACCATCAGGGGGGAACAAGGAGTTCCCTAGCGATGGAAGAAGTGACCAAGATCATTCTATGGGCGGAGTCTCACTCCTGCCACCTGTCTGCTATCCACATCCCGGGAGTGGAAAATTGGGAAGCGGATTTTCTGAGTCGTCAGACATTGCATCCGGGGGAGTGGGAACTCCATCCGGAAATCTTTGCCCAAGTCACTCAACTATGGGGCATTCCAGACATGGATCTGATGGCCTCTCGTCAGAACTTCAAAGTTCCTTGCTACGGGTCCAGATCCAGGGATCCCAAGGCGGCTCTAGTGGATGCACTAGTAGCACCTTGGACCTTCAAACTAGCTTATGTGTTCCCGCCGTTCCCTCTCATCCCCAGGCTGGTAGCCAGGATCAATCAGGAGAGGGCGTCGGTGATCTTGATAGCTCCTGCGTGGCCACGCAGGACTTGGTATGCAGATCTGGTGAATATGTCATCGGCTCCACCTTGGAAGCTACCTTTGAGACGAGACCTTCTTGTTCAGGGTCCGTTCGAACATCCGAATCTGGTTTCACTCCAGCTGACTGCTTGGAGATTGAACGCTTGATTTTATCGAAGCGAGGTTTCTCAGATTCTGTTATCGATACTCTTGTTCAGGCCAGAAAGCCTGTAACTAGAAAGATTTACCACAAAATTTGGAAAAAATATATCTGTTGGTGTGAATCTAAGGGATTCCCTTGGGACAAGGTTAAGATTCCTAGGATTCTATCCTTCCTTCAAGAAGGATTGGAAAAAGGATTATCGGCAAGTTCCCTGAAGGGACAGATTTCTGCCTTGTCGGTGTTACTTCACAAAAAACTGGCAGCTGTGCCAGATGTTCAAGCCTTTGTTCAGGCTCTGGTTAGAATCAAGCCTGTTTACAAACCTTTGACTCCTCCTTGGAGTCTCAATTTAGTTCTTTCAGTTCTTCAGGGGGTTCCGTTTGAACCCTTACATTCCGTTGATATTAAGTTATTATCTTGGAAAGTTTTGTTTTTAGTTGCAATTTCTTCTGCTAGAAGAGTTTCAGAATTATCTGCTCTGCAGTGTTCTCCTCCTTATCTGGTGTTCCATGCAGATAAGGTGGTTTTACGTACTAAACCTGGTTTTCTTCCAAAAGTTGTTTCTAACAAAAACATTAACCAGGAGATTATCGTACCTTCTCTGTGTCCGAAACCAGTTTCAAAGAAGGAACGCTTGTTACACAATTTGGATGTTGTTCGCGCTCTAAAATTCTATTTAGATGCTACAAAGGATTTTAGACAAACATCTTCCTTGTTTGTTGTTTATTCAGGTAAAAGGAGAGGTCAAAAAGCAACTTCTACCTCTCTCTCTTTTTGGATTAAAAGCATCATCAGATTGGCTTACGAGACTGCCGGACGGCAGCCTCCCGAAAGAATCACAGCTCATTCCACTAGGGCTGTGGCTTCCACATGGGCCTTCAAGAACGAGGCTTCTGTTGATCAGATATGTAGGGCAGCGACTTGGTCTTCACTGCACACTTTTACCAAATTTTACAAGTTTGATACTTTTGCTTCTTCTGAGGCTATTTTTGGGAGAAAGGTTTTGCAAGCCGTGGTGCCTTCCATTTAGGTGACCTGATTTGCTCCCTCCCTTCATCCGTGTCCTAAAGCTTTGGTATTGGTTCCCACAAGTAAGGATGACGCCGTGGACCGGACACACCTATGTTGGAGAAAACAGAATTTATGTTTACCTGATAAATTTCTTTCTCCAACGGTGTGTCCGGTCCACGGCCCGCCCTGGTTTTTTAATCAGGTCTGATAATTTATTTTCTTTAACTACAGTCACCACGGTACCATATGGTTTCTCCTATGCTATTATTCCTCCTTAACGTCGGTCGAATGACTGGGGTAGGCGGAGCCTAGGAGGGATCATGTGACCAGCTTTGCTGGGCTCTTTGCCATTTCCTGTTGGGGAAGAGAATATCCCACAAGTAAGGATGACGCCGTGGACCGGACACACCGTTGGAGAAAGAAATTTATCAGGTAAACATAAATTCTGTTTTTTAAATGTTAAAAAAACATGTTTGACTCAATCAAATGGGGGGGGGGGGCGGTTGTTCCAGCTTTCTTTTAACAGAAATTTAAACCCTGCAGTCAGAGCAAAGGAAAAAAAGATTAACTACAGGCTTTTTTAATAAGCATGTCCTGGATTGCAAAATAGCATACATTTTTTTTTTTTGACAAAATGACAGTTTAAAAGAAAAAGGCTTTTTAAAACCACATTAATTCTGCTTGGAGATCTTCTACAATACAGTGGTTGATTGCTGATACGTACTGTGCATATATAAGAAATTGTTTTAAAGGGCCACTAAATGCAGTAGAATTGAATAATAAACAATACAAATAAAATGCAATAACACTTACTTTGAATTTGAAATGAACAGTAGAATATTTTTTCTTTTTTTTTTTATTGACTAGCTTTCTTTAACAACAACCAAATATACAAAGATCGGGAGACGCAGCTTTCCATTTAAATATTAAAGCCAGTTCCTTGTTTCAGATCCATACATTTTGTATAATACATAAAACAAATATCTAGAATAAGCAAATTCTTATATCAATTGTCAACAATTAATAATATTTGTTTAACAATGAGAAATCGTCACCCTAGTAGACCTTAAATAACATGAAGAGAGATAAGTATACTTTCTCCAACATAGGTGTGTCCGGTCCACGGCGTCATCCTTACTTGTGGGATATTCTCTTCCCCAACAGGAAATGGCAAAGAGCCCAGCAAAGCTGGTCACATGATCCCTCCTAGGCTCCGCCTACCCCAGTCATTCTCTTTGCCGTTGCACAGGCAACATCTCCACGGAGATGGCTAAGAGTTTTTTGGTGTTTAAAAATAAGCCAAATTTTCGTCCCTTTCGCAGAAACGGACCAGCCTCAAATTCTACACCCTCTAAGCAAGAGGGTAATAGTTCTCAAACCAAACCAGCCTGGAGACCGATGCAAGGCTGGAACAAGGGTAAGCAGGCCAAGAAACCTGCCACTGCTACTAAAACAGCATGAAGTGTTGGCCCCCGATCCGGGACCGGATCTGGTGGGGGGCAGACTCTCTCTCTTTGCTCAGGCTTGGGCAAGAGATGTTCAGGATCCTTGGGCGCTAGAAATAGTTTCTCAAGGTTATCTCCTGGAATTCAAGGAACTACCCCCAAGGGGGAGGTTCCACAGGTCTCAATTGTCTTCAAACCAAATAAAAAGACAGGCATTCTTACATTGTGTAGAAGACCTGTTAAGAATGGGAGTGATTCATCCTGTTCCATTAGGAGAACAAGGGATGGGGTTTTACTCCAATCTGTTCATAGTTCCCAAAAAAGAAGGAACATTCAGACCAATTTTAGATCTCAAGATTCTAAACAAATTTCTCAGGGTTCCATCGTTTAAGATGGAAACCATTCGAACAATTCTTCCTACCATCCAGGAAGGTCAATTCATGACCACGGTGGATTTAAAGGATGCGTATCTACATATTCCTATCCACAAGGAACATCATCGGTTCCTAAGGTTCGCCTTTCTGGACAAGCATTACCAGTTTGTGGCACTTCCATTCGGATTAGCCACTGCTCCAAGGATTTTCACAAAGGTACTAGGGTCCCTTCTAGCGGTGCTAAGACCAAGGGGCATTGCAGTAGTACCTTACTTGGACGACATACTGATTCAAGCGTCGTCTCTGTCAAAAGCAAAGGCTCATACGGACATTGTCCTAGCCTTTCTCAGATCTCACGGGTGGAAAGTGAACATAGAAAAAAGTTCTCTGTCCCCGTCAACAAGAGTTCCCTTCTTGGGAACAATAATAGACTCCTTAGAACTGAAGATTTTTCTGACAGAGGCCAGAAAATCAAAACTTCTAAGCTCTTGTCAAGTACTTCATTCTGTTCTTCTTCCTTCCATAGCGCAGTGCATGGAAGTAATAGGTTTGATGGTTGCGGCAATGGACAAAGTTCCTTTTGCACGAATTCATCTAAGACCATTACAACTGTGCATGCTCAGACAGTGGAATGGGGATTATACAGACTTGTCTCCGACGATCCAAGTAGATCAAAGAACCAGAGATTCACTCCGTTGGTGGCTGAACCTGGACAACCTGTCACAGGGAATGAGCTTCCGCAGACCAGAGTGGGTCATTGTCACGACCGACGCCAGTCTGGTGGGCTGGGGCGCGGTCTGGGAACCCCTGAAAGCTCAGGGTCTATGGTCTCGGGAAGAATCTCTTCTCCCGATAAACATTCTGGAACTGCGAGCGATATTCAATGCTCTCAAAGCTTGGCCTCAACTAGCAAAGGCCAAATTCATAAGGTTTCAATCAGACAACATGACGACTGTTGCATATATCAACCATCAGGGGGGAACAAGGAGTTCCCTGGCGATGGAGGAAGTGACCAAAATAATTCAATGGGCGGAGAATCACTCCTGCCACTTGTCTGCAATCCACATCCCAGGAGTGGAAAATTGGGAAGCGGATTTTCTGAGTCGTCAGACTTTCCATCCGGGGGAGTGGGAACTCCATCCGGAAATCTTTGCCCAAATAACTCAATTATGGGGCATTCCAGACATGGACCTGATGGCGTCTCGTCAGAACTTCAAGGTTCCTTGCTACGGGTCCAGATCCAGGGATCCCAGGGCGACTCTAGTAGATGCACTGATAGCGCCTTGGACCTTCATCCTAGCTTATGTATTCCCACCGTTCCCTCTCATTCCCAGGCTGGTAGCCAGGATCAATCAGGAGAGGGCTTCGGTGATCTTGATAGCTCCTGCGTGGCCACGCAGAACTTGGTATGCAGACCTGGTGAATATGTCATCGGCTCCACCATGGAAGCTACCTTTGAGACAGGACCTTCTTGTTCAAGGTCCATTCGAACATCCGAATCTGGCTTCACTCCAACTGACTGCTTGGAGATTGAACGCTTGATTTTTTTTTTGACTCTTGTTCAGGCTAGAAAGCCTGTAACTAGGAAAATTTACCATAAAATATGGAAAAAATATATTTGTTGGTGTGAATCTAAAGGATTCCCATGGAACAAGATAAAAATTCCTAAGATTCTATCCTTTCTACAGGAGGGTTTGGAGAAAGGATTATCTGCAAGTTCTTTGAAGGGACAGATTTCTGCTTTATCTGTTTTACTTCACAAAAAACTGGCGGCTGTGCCAGATGTTCAAGCTTTTGTTCAGGCTCTGGTTAGAATCAAGCCTGTTTACAAACCTTTGACTCCTTGGAGTCTCAATTTAGTTCTTTCAGTTCTTCAAGGGGTTCCGTTTGAACCCTTACATTCCGTAGATATTAAGTTACTATCTTGGAAAGTTTTGTTTTTGGTTGCAATTTCTTCTGCTAGAAGAGTTTCAGAGTTATCTGCTCTGCAGTGTTCTCCTCCTTATCTGGTGTTCCATGCAGATAAGGTGGTTTTGCGTACTAAACCTGGTTTTCTTCCGAAAGTTGTTTCTAACAAAAACATTAACCAGGAGATAGTTGTGCCTTCTTTGTGTCCGAATCCAGTTTCAAAGAAGGAACGTTTGTTACACAATTTGGATGTAGTTCGTGCTCTAAAATTCTATTTAGAGGCTACAAAGGATTTCAGACAAACATCTTCTTTGTTTGTTGTTTATTCTGGTAAAAGGAGAGGTCAAAAAGCAACTTCTACCTCTCTCTCTTTTTGGCTTAAAAGCATCATCCGATTGGCTTATGAGACTGCCGGACGGCAGCCTCCTGAAAGAATCACAGCTCACTCCACTAGGGCTGTGGCTTCCACATGGGCCTTCAAGAACGAGGCTTCTGTTGATCAGATATGTAAGGCAGCGACTTGGTCTTCACTGCACACTTTTACCAAATTTTACAAATTTGATACTTTTGCTTCTTCTGAGGCTATTTTTGGGAGAAAGGTTTTGCAAGCCGTGGTGCCTTCCATCTAGGTGACCTGATTTGCTCCCTCCCATCATCCGTGTCCTAAAGCTTTGGTATTGGTTCCCACAAGTAAGGATGACGCCGTGGACCGGACACACCTATGTTGGAGAAAACAGAATTTATGCTTACCTGATAAATTACTTTCTCCAACGGTGTGTCCGGTCCACGGCCCGCCCTGGTTTTTTTAATCAGGTCTGATGAATTATTTTCTCTAACTACAGTCACCACGGTATCATATGATTTCTCCTATGCATATTCCTCCTTTACGTCGGTCGAATGACTGGGGTAGGCGGAGCCTAGGAGGGATCATGTGACCAGCTTTGCTGGGCTCTTTGCCATTTCCTGTTGGGGAAGAGAATATCCCACAAGTAAGGATGACGCCGTGGACCGGACACACCGTTGGAGAAAGTAATTTATCAGGTAAGCATAAATTCTGTTTTCTTTCATGTAATTAGCAAGAGTCCATGAGCTAGTGACGTATGGGATATACATTCCTACCAGGAGGGGCAAAGTTTCCCAAACCTTAAAATGCCTATAAATACACCCCTCACCACACCCACAATTCAGTTTTACAAACTTTGCCTCCCATGGAGGTGGTGAAGTAAGTTTGTGCTAGATTTCTACGTTGATATGCGCTTCGCAGCAGGCTGAAGCCCGGTTTTCCTCTCAGAGTGCAGTGAATGTCAGAGGGATGTGAAGAGAGTATTGCCTATTTGAATACCATGGTCTTCCTCTAGGGGATCTATTTCATAGGTTCTCTGTTATCGGTCGTAGAGATTTCTTCTCCTACCTCCCTTTTCAGATCGACAATATACTCTTATATACCATTACCTCTACTGATTCTCGTTTCAGTACTGGTTTGGCTATCTACTATATGTAGATGAGTGTCTTAGGGTAAGTAAGTCTTATTTCTATTTATGACACTCAAAGCTATGGTTGGGCACTTTATATGTAAAGTTATAAATATATGTGTTTAAACTTATATTTGCCATGATTCAGGATAATCGGTATTCCTTCATTCAGACTGTCAGTTTCATTTTTTTGGGAAAATGCGTATAAATTTTATTTTTCTTACCTTAAAATTTTCAATTGACTTTTTTTCAAAATTGCGGGCTGTTAGGCTTGTGGGTGCAGAAAATGCTTCTATTTATTGCGTCATTTTTGGCGCAAGACTTTTTTGGCGCAAAAATTAAGTCATTTCCAGCATCATAGTTTGCGCCGGAACTTTTCACGTAATTGCGTCATTTTTTGACGTATGTGTATTGCGGATGTTTTTTTTGGCGCAAGAAATATGGGCGTCATTCTTGGCGCCAAAATATGTGGGCGTTATACTTAGCTCCAAAAATGTGGGCGTCATACTTGGCGCCAGTTTTTTTCACATTATTTCAGTCTCACTTTTTAGTTGCTTCTGGTTTTATAGAGGCTTGTTTTTCATTTTGCATTTTTTCCCATTCCTGAAACTGCCATTTAAGGAATTTGATAATTTTGCTTTATATCTTGTTTTTTTCTTTTACATATTGCAAGATGTCACTACCTGACCCTGGATCAAAATCTACTTCTGGAACAGCGCTGCCTGATGTCGGTTCTACCAAAGCTAAGTGCATTTGTTGTAAACTTTTGGTAACTGTTCCTCCGACTGTAGTTTGTGTTAGTTGTCATGATAAGCTATCAAACGCAGATAGCATTTCCATTAGTAATAATCCATTACCTGTTGTTGTTGTTCCTTCAACATCTAATGTTCAGGATGTTCCTGTTAATGTTAAAGAATTTGTTTCTAATTCTATTCGGAAGGCTCTGTCTGTTATTCCTCCTTCTAGTAAACGTAAGAGGTCTTTTAAAACTTCACATATTTCAGATGAATTTTTAAATGACCGCCATCATTCTGACATATCTATTTCTGATGAGGATCTATCTGGTTCAGAAGATTCTACCTCAGATATTGACACTGATAAATCTTCATATTTGTTTAAGATGGAGTTTATTCGTTCTTTACTTAAAGAAGTGTTGATTGCATTAGATATGGAGGAGTCTAGTCCTCTTGATATTAAAACTAATAAGCGTTTAAATTCAGTTTTTAAACCATGTAGTTATTCCAGAAGTTTTTCCAGTTCCTGATGCTATTTCAGAAGTAATTTCTAGGGAATGGATTAGTCTGGGTACTTCATTTACTCCTTCTTCTCCAAGGTTCAAGAAATTGTACCCTTTGCCATCTGATAGATTAGAGTTTTGGGAGAAAATCCCCAAAGTTGATGGGGCTATCTCTACTCTTGCTAAACGTACTACTATTCCTACGGCAGATAGTACTTCATTTAAAGATCCTTTAGATAGGAAGCTTGAATCCTTTCTAAGGAAGGCTTATTTATGTTCAGGTAATCTTCTTAGACCTGCTATTTCTTTGGCTGATGTTGCTGCAGCTTCAACTTTCTGGTTGGAGGCTTTAGCGCAACAAGTGTCAGACCATAATGCTTATAGCATTGTTAAACTTCTTCAACATGCTAATAACTTTGTTTGTGATGCCATTTTTTATATCATTAGAATTGATGTCAGGTATATGTCTTTAGCTATTTTAGCCAGAAGAGCTTTATGGCTTAAGTCTTGGAATGCAGATATGACTTCTAAGTCAACTTTGCTTTCTCTTTCTTTCCAAGGTAATAAATTATTTGGTTCTCAGTTAGACTCAATAATTTCAACTGTTACTGGGGGGAAGGGAGCCTTTTTGCCTCAGGATAAAAAAATCTAAGGGTAAATATAGGGCTACTAATCGTTTTCGTTCCTTTCGTCAGAATAAGGAACAAAAGCCTGACCCTTCCCCTAAAGGAACAGTTTCCGTTTGGAAACCTTCTCCAGTCTGGAATAAATCCAAGCCTTTTAGAAAGTCAAAACCAGCTCCCAAATCCTCATGAAGGTGCGGCCCTCATTCCAGCACAGCTGGTAGGGGGCAGGTTACGATTTTTCAAAGATGTCTGGATCAATTCCATTCAAAGTCTTTGGATTCAGAACATTGTTTCACAAGGGTACAGAATAGGTTTCAAGGTAAGACCGCCTGTGAGAAGATTCTTTCTCTCACGCATTCCAGTAAACCCAGTAAAGGCTCAAGCGTTTCTGAAATGTGTTTCAGACCTGGAGTCAGCTGGGGTAATTGTGCCAGTTCCAGTTTTGGAACAGGGGCTGGGGTTTTATTCAAATCTGTTCATTGTTCCAAAGAAAGAGAATTCTTTCAGACCAGTTCTGGATCTAAAAATATTGAATCGTTATGTAAGGATACCAACATTCAAAATGGTGACTATAAGGACTATTCTGCCTTTTGTTCAGCAAGGGCATTATATGTCCACAATAGACTTACAGGATGCATATCTTCATATTCCAATTCATCCGGACCACTATCAGTTCCTGTATTGCGGTATTTCCTTATTTGGACGATATCTTGGTACTTACTCAGTCTTTACATTCTGCAGAATCTCACACAAATCAACTTGTGTTGTTTCTTCAAAGACATGGTTGGAGGATCAATTTACCAAAGAGTTCCTTGATTCCTCAGACAATGGTAACCTTTTTGGGTTTCCAAATAGATTCAGTGTCCATGACTTTGTCTCTGACTGAGAAAAGACGTCTGAAATTGGTTTCAGCTTGTCGAAACCTTCAGTCTCAATCTTTCCCTTTGGTAGCTTTGTGCATGGAAATTTTAGGTCTCATGACTGCTGCATCGGACGCGATCCCGTTTGCTCGTTTTCACATGAGACCTCTCCAGCTTTGTATGCTGAATCAATGGTGCAGGGATTATACAAAGATATCACAATTAATATCCTTAAATCCCAATGTTCGATCTTCTCTGACTTGGTGGTTGGATCTCCATCGTTTAGTTCAAGGGGCCTCTTTTGTTCGTCCAACCTGGACTGTGATCTCAACAGATGCGAGTCTTTCAGGTTGGGGAGCTGTATGGGGATCTCTGACAGCGCAGGGGGTTTGGGAATCTCAGGAGCCGAGATTACCAATCAACATTTTGGAACTCCGTGCGATTTTCAGAGCTCTTCAGTTCTGGCTTCATCTGAAGAGAGAATCGTTTATTTGTTTTCAGACAGACAATGTCACAACCGTGGCATATGTCAATCATCAAGGGGGGGACTCACAGTCCTCAGGCTATGAAAGAAGTCTCTCGGATACTTGTTTGGGTGGAATCCAGCTCCTGTCTAGTTTCTGCGGTTCACATCCCAGGTATAGACAATTGAGAAGCGGATTATCTCAGTCGCCAGACGTTACATCTGGGCGAATGGTCTCTTCACCCAGAGGTATTTCTTCTGATTGTTCAAATCTGGGGACTTCCAGAAATAGATCTGATGGCCTCTCATTTAAACAAGAAACGTCTCAGGTATCTATCCAGATCCAGGGATCCTCAGGCGGAAGCGGTGGACGCGTTGTCACTTCCTTGGAATTATCAACCTGCTTGTATCTTTCCGCCTCTAGTTCTTCTTCCAAAAGTGATTTCCAAAATCCTAATGGAGCATTCGTTTGTACTACTGGTGGCTCCAGCATGGCCACACAGGTTTTGGTATGCGGATCTCGTTCGGATGGCCAGTTGCCAACCTTGGACACGTCCATTAAGACCAGACCTTCTATCTCAAGGCCCCTTTTTCCATCAGGATCTCAAATCATTAAATTTGAAGGTATGGAGATTTAACGCTTAATACTTAGTCATAGAGGTTTCTCTGACTCAGTGATTAATACTATGTTACAGGCTCGTAAATCTGTGTCTAGAAAGATCTATTACCGAGTCTGGAAGACTTGCATTTCTTGGTGTTCCTCACATAAATTCTCTTTGCATTCTTTTAGAATTCCTAGAATTTTACAGTTTCTTCAGGATGGTTTGGAAAAAGGTTTGTCTGCAAGTTCCTTGAAGGGACAAATCTCTGCTCTTTCTTTTCTTTTTCACAGAAAGATTGCTAATCATCCTGATATTCATTGTTTTGTACAGGCTTTGGTTCGTATCAAGCCTGTCATTAAGTCAATCTCTCCTCCTTGGAGTCTTAATTTGGTCCTGAGGGCTTTACAGGCTCCTCCGTTTGAACCTATGCATTCTCTGGATATTAAATTACTTTCCTGGAAAGTTTTGTTCCTTTTGGCCATCTCTTCTGCTAGAAGAGTTTCTGAGTTATCTGCTCTTTCTTGTGAATCTCCTTTTCTGATTTTTCATCAGGATAAGGCGGTGTTGCGGACTTCATTTAATTTTTTACCTAAAGTTGTGAATTCTAACAACATTAGTAGAGAAATTGTTGTCCCTTCTTTGTGTCCTAATCCTAAGAATTCTCTGGAGAGATCTTTACATTCTTTGGATGTAGTAAGAGCTTTGAAATATTATGTTGAAGCTACTAAAGATTTCAGAAAGACTTCTAGTCTATTTGTTATCTTTTCTGGTTCTAGGAAAGGTCAGAAGGCTTCTGCCATTTCTTTGGCGTCTTGGTTAAAGTCTTTGATTCATCATGCTTATGTGGAGTCGGGTAAATCCCCGCCTCAAAGGATTACGGCTCATTCTACTAGGTCAGTTTCTACTTCCTGGGCTTTTAGGAATGAAGCTTCTGTTGATCAGATTTTCAAAGCAGCAACTTGGTCTTCTTTGCATACTTTTACTAAATTCTATCATTTTGATGTTTTCTCTTCTTCTGAAGCAGTTTTTGGTGGAAAAGTACTTCAGGCAGCCGTTTCAGTTTGATTCTTCTGCTTATAATTTCATTTTTTTTTTCATTATAAGATAAAAACGTTTTGATTTGGGTTGTGGATTATTTTTTCAGTGGAATTGGCGGTCTTTATTTTATACCTCCCTTTCTAGTGACTCTTGCGTGGAAGTTCCACATCTTGGGTATCTGCTATCCCATACGTCACTAGCTCATGGACTCTTGCTAATTACATGAAAGAAAACCTAATTTATGTAAGAACTTACCTGATAAATTCATTTCTCTCATATTAGCAAGCGTCCATGAGGCCCACCCTTTTTGTGGTGGTTATGATTTTTTTGTATAAAGCACAATTATTCCAATTCCTTATTTTTGATGCTTTCTCTCCTTTCTTATCACCCCACTTCTTGGCTATTCGTTAAACTGAATTGTGGGTGTGGTGAGGGGTGTATTTATAGGCATTTTAATGTTTGGGAAACTTTGCCCCTCCTGTTAGGAATGTATATCCCATACGTCACTAGCTCATGGACTCTTGCTAATATGAAAGAAATGAATTTATCAGGTAAGTTCTTACATAAATTATGTTTTCCCCTACCATTCCTCCCCCCCCCCTAAAAAAAAGGAAACCACATGGTGTATATCATTAAATGTAACATACAATTCACTGGTCAAACTCGGGATACAGCCATTCGCCTCTTAAGTTTGCTTCAAGTATGAAAATTGAATTTTTAAATGGATTGATAACTGTTTTCTTTCCTATGGCATGTCAAGTCCACGACGTCATTACAATTACTAGTGGAATATTCAACTTCTGGCCAGCAGGAGGAGGCAAAGAGCACCCCAGCATAACTTCCCTTACCCCTAATCCCCAGTCATTCTCTTAGATGGTGTCTGAAGATATATAATCCTTTTATGGGTATTTTTCCCAGGAAGCAAAGATTGGGGTCTAGCTGTGTCCATGTCCATCTCTTTAGTAAGAGTAGTGGTGGCTTTTAGCAGTTAGAAGGCGGCGAGGTAGTCTTGCTTTACTTCTAACACGTTTGCTATCCTTTTGCAGAAAGCCAGGGTTGGTTACTCTGTTCTTTCATTTACTACAGGTCCATGATAGGTAGTGGAGTACCTGTCACACTTAAGTAGCTGTTACCTGCCCTGCAGCTGGATCCACAGGTTAGTGCCTTTGCCTTCTAGGTACTGAAGGACATCACTTTAGAGGTTGACCCTCAGGTGGATCTTTTTTTGACATGGTTATCCTTTATTTGGTTAAGGGTACATTTTATGGGCAGTTTTACTGGCACTTGCTGCTTTACTGATACTTTTTCTGTCAAGAGGTTAATGCCTATTGTCATTAACATATATGTGAGAGACTTAAGAGACTTGGCTGAAGGGTTAATAAGGGATTTTTACTTTTCTATTTATAGAGCAGATGGGCTGTGGCAGAGAAAAGAGATCTAAATGACCTTTTACTTTGAAGAGCCGTTTGTAATTAACGTGCGCTTGTAATGGCGCAGTTTCATTTAGAGCTGTTTCTAATTAACAAACGCTTGTGATGGCGCAGTTTCATTTTTTTAGCCACTCACGTGACTTCCGCACTTCTGTTATATCGGAGCGGAGTTTAGTGAGTCTAACAATGTCGGCTTTGCGGCTTGTACTCGACGATTGGATCGTCTGCCAAAAGGAAAGGATTTCTACAGGAGAGTCTCCTTTTCCTCTTGCTAGTGGGTTATCAATTCATGTCACGGTAAAAGCCTCAGGCAGTTTTCCATTGGCCTTAAGGATATTCATTTTTGTGCTCTATCATTCTGTGGGAGCAATTTATTTATTTCAATTCTAAATTTGTCATATTTAGTGGGACCTGATGTCTGTAACTATGGAATCAGAACAGGATAAGTCAATTTCTATGGATAAATGCTTACTATGTTTAGAGACCCAAATTGTCCTGCCTATGCAATTTTGTTCCTCATGCTTAGCTAAGACTCTAAAGATAAATTACTCCCTTCTGAGCCAATTGTCTCTCAGGATAATGCTGTTCGGGTTATGCCACAGCTTTCTCCTCAAACGTCCCAAGCCTTAATTGTTTCACATGCAGTGCCCTGTGGTTCTTCTCAGCATCCTGGGGGTGTTTTATTTGCCAGGAGATTTTGCTGCACAGATAACTTCTGCAGTTTTATCTGCTTTCCCTACTTCGGATAAGCGTAAGAGGAAATCTAGACATATTTTTGCTAGTAAGGTCTCTGACTCCTCTAAATCTGCATTGGTCAACCTTGCCCGAATGTTTTGAGAAAGGCCCTTTTTATAGGGCTGAAACGCGTAGACGTTATTCTGAACAGGATTTGTGAGGCTATTTATCATCCCAGGATCGTTTGTTAGGGTTAGTTTTATAATGATAGAACCCACCCCACATACACAATTTGTATATCGTTTGTTCTTTTCTTCATTTATATCTAAATCAGTATCTGGATATCAAGTTTTTAATACATATGGATATAGGATTAATTTAAGACAAATCAGGATATCCTCACATTCACCTTATAAGTTCTTTTTCTCTTTGGACATTTATTTGGATTTCATTGGGACTTGGATATTATTATTGAACATTAACCGTCTAAGAGATCTCTTATTCGTGATATGTATTGTGCCGGCACATATTATTAGTTGGCTAGATGCCACATTGTTTTATTGTCTATTGATTTCATATTGTTATAAATCTATTGTGTTATAGTCTATTAAATTGCATCTACTTTTCATTAGCTTTTTTATTAGTTATTTATAACATTTTTATATTGCACATCACAGCACCAAGTTTTTATACATGAACTTCACATAGTTATTTAACATCACATTTTTTTTCATCATAGAATTTTTACATCATAGTATTTAATATTATAACATAGTATTTAATATTGCTCATTAACTATATTTTTGCACAGACAATTATATTTGTTATATATATATTTTATTTCAACACTTATTCTCAAATTTTTTATCAATTATCACACAGTTTATATAACTATATTTAATATTTCTCATTTTTATTTTTATATTAGTGAGCTTTTCTGATCTCGAGATCATTACTGTTTTGTAGATTGTATTTCCCCACCTTACCTTAATGTCAATTTGGGTATTGTTTATATGGTCCTTCTAAGCCTATTTTAAGAATATATATATTTTTAACTAGGTGGTATTTATTGCTATCCGTTTCCCATTGCATATGCATTAGCACTTTCCAATAATCCCTCTGTACTATAATTGTATCCTAGTCAATTCATTACCTCTTATTTTTGGAATTTGTCATAGTATTATATCTTTTAGCACATATTGTTGTTCTATTATTCTATCTGTTGGACCTTCATTATTTAGGAGATTATATTCTCCATGATTAAATAATATCCCCTTACCGTATATAGGTCATTTGGGTTTATTTGATTACATATTGACAATAACCCATAAACAGTGACTTTTAAAGAACCTATTGCTACCTAACCTGTGTAATACTTTAGCCTTTTGGCGCTCCTATTTTCCTATATTTATAACTATCCTCAAGACCTTTTTAGGGAGTCTTTTTTTAGTGTAGCTTGTATTCTACCTAGGCACTGGTTACAAAATATCAATTATTATTGAGGATACTTCAGTAGCTTCGGAAGGTGAGTTAATTTCAGATTTAAGCTTGAACATCTCCGGTTGCTACTGAAGGAGGTACTAGCTACTTTGGACGACTCTGAACCTTCGGTTGCTGTCAACTCTAAAAAGTCTTCTAAACTTAATAGAGTTTATGATTCTCTCTCTTCTGAGGATGTTTTTCCTGTTCCAGACTAGATGTCTGAAATTATAGTTCAGGAATTGGATAAGCAAGGGGTTCCTTTTTCCTCTTCCCCTGTTTTTAAAAAGAAGTTTCCTGTGGCTGACTTCATTCGTGACTCATGGCGCACTGTGCCTAAAGAGCTCTGGTTGAAATCCTGGTTGGCTGATGTAACTTCAAAAGTCAAGCTTTTGTCTTTACCTTATAAAGCCAAGACTTTATTTGGACCTGGTCTGGCTGAAATTATTTCTGAAATTACAGGTAGAAAGGGATCTTTCCTTCCTCAGGACAAGAAGAATAGACCTAAGGGTCTCCAGAATTCAAATTTTCGCTCCTTTCGTAACTTTAAAGGACCGAAGTCTTCCTCCTCTTCTTCCAGAGCAATCCAAGACTTCTTGGAGGTCCAGTCAGCCTTGGAATAAGGGGAAGCAAAACAAGAAGCCTTCCACTGATTCTAAATCGGCATGAAGGATCTGCCCCTGATCCAATTTTTTTGATATCAAGTGAAGGGCAGGCTTTCTCTTTTTCAGCAAGCTTGGATACGCAATGTCCCAGATTCGTGGGCTGTGGACATAGTATCCCAGGGTTACAGAATAGGATTCAAGTCTTGCCCTCCAAGGGGCAGATTTCTCCTGTCAAGACTATCCACAAACCCAGTAAAGAGGGAGGCCTTCATAAACTGCGTAAAGGACCTATCCTCCCTGGGAGTAATTGTTCCAGTTCCTGTAGAAGAACAGGTACAAGAATTATATTCAAATCTCTTTGTGGTTCCCAAAAAGGAGGGAACTTTCCGTCCCATTCTAGACCTAAAGTGCCTCAACAAATTCCTCAGGGTTTTGTCCTTCAAGATGAAAACTATTAGTTCCATTCTTCCATTGATTCAGGAAGGTCATTTCATTCCAACCATAGTTCTGAAGGATGCGTATCTACATGTTCACATTCACAGGGATCATCGCTAGTTTCTAAGGTTTGCCTTTCTAGACAAGCATTTCCAGTTTGTTGCACTAATGTTTGGTCTTGCCACGGCTCCCAGAATATTCACAAAGGTTCTGGGGGCTCTATTGGCAGTGATCAGATCCCAGGGAATTGCTGTGGAGCCTTATCTAGACGATATCTTGGTTCAGGCGTCATCTTTTCAACTAGCGAAATCTCATACAGAGATTTTGTTGTCTTTTCTACATTCCCACGGGTGGAAAGTGAATCTGGAAAAGCGTTCTCTAGTTCCAGCTACAAGAGTCTGTTTTCTAGGGACAATCATAGATTCCCTGTCCATGAAGATTTTCCTGACGAACGTCAGAAAATCCAAACTTCTTGCTTCTTGCCTTTCTCTCCAGTCTGCTATTCATCCAACAGTGGCTCAGTGCATGGAGGTTCCATCTGCGACCGCTGCAGCTTTGCATGCTTAGTCAATGGAACGGAGACCATTCAGATTTATCGCAATGGATAAATCTGGATTGCCTAACAAGAGACTTTCTCTCGTGGTGGATTTCACAGGAACATCTGTCTCGGGACACTTGCTTCCTGAGACCTTCTTGGGTGATTGTGACTACGGACTCCAGCCTGTTAGGCTGGGGAGCTGTTTGGGGTTCTCTAAAAGCTCAGGGCCTGTGGTCTCGGAAGAGTCTTCTCTTCCCAGAAACATCTTGGAGTTGAGAGCAATCTTCAATGCCTTGACAGCTTGGTCTCAATTATCTTTAGTCCGGTTTATCAGATTCCAGTCGGACATCACCACCTCAGTGGCTTAGATCAACCACAAGGGAGGAACTCTGAGTTCCTTGGCCATGAAGGAGGTGACTTGCGTTCTGCAGTGGGCACAAGCTCACGATTGTCTCCTATCTGCCATCCACATTTCAGGAGTGGACAATTGGGAGACAGATTTTCTGAGGATTTATATTTATAGAAACCAGATTATGAATCAAATGATGAATGCTGTTATAATAGTCTTTACAAAGATCACAAAAATATACCTTTAAAATTTACCTTATTCACAATAATCCCATTTAAATACCACAATAAAATACTAGAATCTTCTGTTATTAACCAATAACTCTAGTTCAGTGTCCAATATGGATTACCAACTTACTATGCTTAATTAATAACTACCAGGGATTTAATCACAATAACCAGTTTATGTTTTCAGTTCTGAAAGAGTTCACTATAATGACTGACTTATAAATCTGGAGTTTAAAACCCTGTCAAGCAAATAAATTATGTAGCAATAATGACTAGTTAAGACTACACAGGACTATGGATATAACTTAAAATACAAATTGTGCCCTTTTAAAATTACTAACTGCAATCTAGTTATAGTTACCAAATACCTTTTGATTTAAAAAAAAAAATATATATATATATATATATATATATATATATATATATATATTTATCAATCGCGTATACTTTACCCCAAATAACCAAATCAATGTTTCAGCTTCCAGAGTTTCTCCAATAAGTCCAATTTCACCTCCTAAATTAAAAGAGGTAATTTTTGCAAGATGGATGAAAATTAGGCCCAGATTTGCTTTAGAGAGACTGGATTCCTAGGCAACAGTTTGGTAGTCAAAAACTCAGCAGCAAAGACCAAGCCTCTTTTTTTTTTTCTCTCTTGCATGGGGTTATATCACTTGATATACCCCACTCCTTTTTATTCTAATCATTGGTGAAATTGGAAATGCCCCACGGAAGCTTGTCTTGTTATAGGCCCCTTGAGCTGAACATCTCTTGGTTATTTGGGGGACGCCTCACTGAGTAGCCATTTATCTTTTGGCTAAGATACCATCTCTGACCTATAGGGGCAGCAGGCACCCAGAAATGCAGTTTTATCATCAAATATTGCTGCAGTTTAACTATAAAAGAAAAATGTTTATCAAATACTTTAATTTCCAGTATCAATCACTTACAATTTTAATACAGATGGGACCATACATTTCCCTTTTTTTTTATTATTTTAATATGAAACATGAGTATCATATTTTATAAGCTGCCTTAAACGTTGCATTTTTTTTGAGGGACTAGTTGTATCAATCAATGAAATATATATGTCTAATCTGACTTATTCTGTGTATCATCTTATTTTATATACTGGCACATATTTCATTTCCTAGTTGCATCTTATATCATAGATATACATGAGTATTATAGTTATTTATTAATACATGTCTCTTTGTCAACTCATAGCATCTTATTTAGAAATATCATCTTCATATCATTTCTTCCTTGTAATTTTCACTAGATTTCTGGAAAACAGAGAAAAAATTTATTTATCTTGAAATAACTTGAGTATTTATATATATACTAATGTAGTTATTCGTTTAATTTATTACAAATCTGAAATGCATTTCTCAGATCCATGGAATTATACATATTTAAACAGTATTGAAAATTATACCAGTTGTACTTTAAAATGAATTTAACAGCTACAATGCAACATGCTTCTTCTTAGCTCAGTACAGATGTGTATCTAACACAGCAGGGGTAATCAACACTTGTTGTTTTCCATTTGAGACGTATGTCTGAGCTTCGTGTATTCAAACACAGCAGGGGTAATCAACTTTTGAATATACTTAAGCCTCAAAAGGATTTTTCCAACAGACAAACCATGTCTGTTTATCTCCACATGAGGTCATTACCTGATAATCTCTTATTTCAGAGAGGAAATGTCAGGAAATCAAACTTGAAAAACAGCAGCCATATAGTGAACATCTCTTTGAAATAACTGCCTGAACTAATGAGACCAAATGTTTTCCCTTTGTTTTCATTTGGATGTATTGTAATCGGGAAAAAGGTGGGTTGGGGCTGGTCTGTTATGAGACCAATTCACATCAAATTAGGTTTTAGCTATAAAAATTAGATTCTACGATACATCTGTAGTTTATTTAATGTTACTCACAGATACCCTGACACTACTTTTCTAAGGTGGATGGTGCTATCTCTACACTTGCTAAACGTACTGCTATACCTCTTGGGGATAGTTCTTCGTTCAGAGAGCCGATGGATAAAAAAATGGAAACCTTTCTGAGAAAGATGTTTCAACATACAGGATTTTTGTTTCAACCGGCGGCTGCAGTTGCCGGAGCAGCTACCTACTGGTGCGACTCTTTGTCTGAACTCATTGAGGTGGAGTCTCCCCTCGAGGATATTCAAGACAGAATTAAAGCTCTGAGAATTGCTATTTCTTTTATCTGTGATGCGAACATGCAAATTATTCGCCTAAATGCAAAGGCCTCTGGCTTTGCGGTGCAAGCCCGCCAGGCGCTCTGGTTGAAGTCTTGGTCTGCTGATATGACTTCTAAGTCCAGACTCCTTTCTCTTCCCTTCAAGGGAAAGATTTTATTTGGTCCAGGCCTAAACTCCATTATTTCTATAGTTACAGGAGGCAAGGGTGCCTTCCTACCGCACAATAAGAAGAACAAGTCTAAGGGACGACAATCTTCTTATTTTCGTTCCTTTCGTTCGGACAAATCCCAACGACAACAATGCTCCTCCAAGCCCGAGCAACCCAAGAATACTTGGAAGCCGGCTCAGTCCTGGAATAAATCCAAGCAGAATAAGAAGCCCGCCGAAAACAAATCGAATGAAGGGGCGGCCCCGATCCGGGATTAGATTGTGTAGGGGGCAGACTGTCTCTTTTCTCCAACATAGGTGTGTCCGGTCCACGGCGTCATCCTTACTTGTGGGATATTCTCTTCCCCAACAGGAAATGGCAAAGAGCCCAGCAAAGCTGGTCACATGATCCCTCCTAGGCTCCGCCTACCCCAGTCATTCTCTTTGCCGTTGTACAGGCAACATCTCCACGGAGATGGCTTAGAGTTTTTTAGTGTTTAACTGTAGTTTTTATTATTCAATCAAGAGTTTGTTATTTTGAAATAGTGCTGGTATGTACTATTTACTCAGAAACAGAAAAGAGATGAAGATTTCTGTTTGTATGAGGAAAATGATTTTAGCAACCGTCACTAAAATCCATGGCTGTTCCACACAGGACTGTTGAGAGCAATTAACTTCAGTTGGGGGAACAGTGAGCAGTCTCTTGCTGCTTGAGGTATGACACATTCTAACAAGACGATGTAATGCTGGAAGCTGTCATTTTCCCTATGGGATCCGGTAAGCCATGTTTATTACGATCGTAAATAAGGGCTTCAAAAAGGGCTTATTAAGACTGTAGACTTTTTCTGGGCTAAATCGATTGATTATTAACACATATTTAGCCTTGAGGAATCATTTTATCTGGGTATTTTGATATAATAATATCGGCAGGCACTGTTTTAGACACCTTATTCTTTAGGGGCTTTCCCAAAGCATAGGCAGAGCCTCATTTTCGCGCCGGTGTTGCGCACTTGTTTTTGAGAGGCATGGCATGCAGTCGCATGTGAGAGGAGCTCTGATACTTAGAAAAGACTTTCTGAAGGCGTCATTTGGTATCGTATTCCCCTTGGGGCTTGGTTGGGTCTCAGCAAAGCAGATACCAGGGACTGTAAAGGGGTTAAAGTTCAAAACGGCTCCGGTTCCGTTATTTTAAGGGTTAAAGCTTCCAAATTTGGTGTGCAATACTTTTAAGGCTTTAAGACACTGTGGTGAAAATTTGGTGAATTTTGAACAATTCCTTCATGTTTTTTCGCAATTGCAGTAATAAAGTGTGTTCAGTTTAAAATTTAAAGTGACAGTAACGGTTTTATTTTAAAACGTTTTTTGTACTTTGTTATCAAGTTTATGCCTGTTTAACATGTCTGAACTACCAGATAGACTGTGTTCTGAATGTGGGGAAGCCAGAATTCCTATTCATTTAAATAAATGTGATTTATGTGACAATGACAATGATGCCCAAGATGATTCCTCAAGTGAGGGGAGTAAGCATGGTACTGCATCATTCCCTCCTTCGTCTACACGAGTCTTGCCCACTCAGGAGGCCCCTAGTACATCTAGCGCGCCAATACTCCTTACTATGCAACAATTAACGGCTGTAATGGATAATTCTGTCAAAAACATTTTAGCCAAAATGAACACTTATCAGCGTAAGCGCGACTGCTCTGTTTTAGATACTGAAGAGCATGACGACGCTGATAATATTTCTGAAGGGCCCCTAACCCAGTCTGATGGGGCCAGGGAGGTTTTGTCTGAGGGAGAAATTACTGATTCAGGGAACATTTCTCAACAAGCTGAACCTGATGTGATTGCATTTAAATTTAAGTTGGAACATCTCCGCATTCTGCTTAAGGAGGTATTATCCACTCTGGATGATTGTGACAAGTTGGTCATCCCAGAGAAACTATGTAAAATGGACAAGTTCCTAGAGGTGCCGGGGCTCCCAGAAGCTTTTCCTATACCCAAGCGGGTGGCGGACATTGTTAATAAAGAATGGGAAAGGCCCGGTATTCCTTTCGTCCCTCCCCCCATATTTAAAAAATTGTTTCCTATGGTCGACCCCAGAAAGGACTTATGGCAGACAGTCCCTAAGGTCGAGGGAGCGGTTTCCACTTTAAACAAACGCACCACTATACCCATAGAGGATAGTTGTGCTTTCAAAGATCCTATGGATAAAAAATTAGAAGGTTTGCTTAAAAAGATGTTTGTTCAGCAGGGTTACCTTCTACAACCAATTTCATGCATTGTCCCTGTCGCTACAGCCGCATGTTTCTGGTTCGATGAGCTGATAAAGGCGGTCGATAGTGATTCTCCTCCTTTTGAGGAGATTATGGACAGAATCAATGCTCTCAAATTGGCTAATTCTTTCACCCTAGACGCCACTTTGCAATTGGCTAGGTTAGCGGCTAAGAATTCTGGGTTTGCTATTGTGGCGCGCAGAGCGCTTTGGTTGAAATCTTGGTCGGCTGATGCGTCTTCCAAGAACAAGCTACTTAACATTCCTTTCAAGGGGAAAACGCTGTTTGGCCCTGACTTGAAAGAGATTATCTCTGATACCACTGGGGGTAAGGGCCACGCCCTTCCTCAGGATCGGCCTTTCAAGGCAAAAAATAAACCTAATTTTCGTCCCTTTCGTAGAAACGGACCAGCCCAAAGTGCTACGTCCTCTAAGCAAGAGGGTAATTCTTCTCAAGCCAAGCCAGCTTGGAGACCAATGCAAGGCTGGAACAAGGGAAAGCAGGCCAAGAAACCTGCCACTGCTACCAAGACAGCATGAAATGTTGGCCCCCGATCCGGGACCGGATCTGGTGGGGGGCAGACTCTCTCTCTTCGCTCAGGCTTGGGCAAGAGATGTTCTGGATCCTTGGGCGCTAGAAATAGTCTCCCAAGGTTATCTCCTGGAATTCAAGGGACTTCCCCCAAGGGGGAGGTTCCACAGGTCTCAGTTGTCTTCAGACCACATAAAAAGACAGGCATTCTTACATTGTGTAGAAGACCTGTTAAAAATGGGAGTGATTCATCCTGTTCCATTAAGAGAACAAGGGATGGGGTTCTACTCCAATCTGTTTATAGTTCCCAAGAAAGAGGGAACGTTCAGACCAATCTTAGATCTCAAGATCTTAAACAAGTTTCTCAAGGTTCCATCGTTCAAGATGGAAACCATTCGAACAATTCTTCCTTCCATCCAGGAAGGTCAATTCATGACCACAGTGGATTTAAAGGATGCGTATCTACATATTCCTATCCACAAGGAACATCATCGGTTCCTGAGGTTCGCATTCCTGGACAAACATTACCAGTTCGTGGCGCTTCCTTTCGGATTAGCCACTGCTCCAAGGATTTTCACAAAGGTACTAGGGTCCCTTCTAGCTGTGTTAAGACCAAGGGGCATTGCTGTAGTACCTTACTTGGACGACATTCTGATTCAAGCGTCGTCCCTTCCTCAAGCAAAGGCTCACACGGACATTGTCCTGGCCTTTCTCAGATCTCACGGACGGAAAGTGAACGTGGAAAAGAGTTCTCTATCTCCGTCAACAAGGGTTCCCTTCTTGGGAACCATAATAGACTCCTTAGAAATGAGGATTTTTCTGACAGAGGCCAGAAAAACAAAACTTCTAGACTCTTGTCGGATACTTCATTCCGTTCCTCTTCCTTCCATAGCTCAGTGCATGGAAGTGATCGGGTTGATGGTAGCGGCAATGGACATAGTTCCTTTTGCACGCATTCATCTAAGACCATTACAACTGTGCATGCTCAGTCAGTGGAATGGGGACTATACAGACTTGTCTCCGAAGATACAAGTAAATCAGAGGACCAGAGACTCACTCCGTTGGTGGCTGTCCCTGGACAACCTGTCACGAGGGATGACATTCCGCAGACCAGAGTGGGTCATTGTCACGACCGACGCCAGTCTGATGGGCTGGGGCGCGGTCTGGGGATCCCTGAAAGCTCAGGGTCTTTGGTCTCGGGAAGAATCTCTTCTACCGATAAATATTCTGGAACTGAGAGCGATATTCAATGCTCTCAAGGCTTGGCCTCAGCTAGCGAGGGCCAAGTTCATACGGTTTCAATCAGACAACATGACAACTGTTGCGTACATCAACCATCAGGGGGGAACAAGGAGTTCCCTGGCGATGGAAGAAGTGACCAAAATCATTCTATGGGCGGAGTTTCACTCCTGCCACCTGTCTGCTATCCACATCCCAGGAGTGGAAAATTGGGAAGCGGATTTTCTGAGTCGTCAGACATTACATCCGGGGGAGTGGGAACTCCATCCGGAAATCTTTGCCCAAGTCACTCAGCTGTGGGGCATTCCAGACATGGATCTGATGGCCTCTCGTCAGAACTTCAAAGTTCCTTGCTACGGGTCCAGATCCAGGGATCCCAAGGCGGCTCTAGTGGATGCACTAGTAGCACCTTGGACCTTCAAACTAGCTTATGTGTTCCCGCCGTTTCCTCTCATCCCCAGGCTGGTAGCCAGGATCAATCAGGAGAGGGCGTCGGTGATCTTGATAGCTCCTGCGTGGCCACGCAGGACTTGGTATGCAGATCTGGTGAATATGTCATCGGCTCCACCTTGGAAGCTACCTTTGAGACGAGACCTTCTTGTTCAGGGTCCGTTCGAACACCCGAATCTGGTTTCACTCCAGCTGACTGCTTGGAGATTGAACGCTTGATCTTATCGAAGCGAGGGTTCTCAGATCCTGTTATCGATACTCTTGTTCAGGCCAGAAAGCCTGTAACTAGAAAGATTTACCACAAAATTTGGAAAAAATATATCTGTTGGTGTGAATCTAAAGGATTCCCTTGGGACAAGGTTAAGATTCCTAGGATTCTATCCTTCCTTCAAGAAGGATTGGAAAAAGGTTTATCTGCAAGTTCCCTGAAGGGACAGATTTCTGCCTTGTCTGTGTTACTTCACAAAAAGCTGGCCGCTGTGCCAGATGTTCAAGCTTTTGTTCAGGCTCTGGTTAGAATTAAGCCTGTTTACAAACCTTTGACTCCTCCTTGGAGTCTCAATTTAGTTCTTTCAGTTCTTCAGGGGGTTCCGTTTGAACCCTTGCATCCCGAAACCAGTTTCGAAGAAGGAATGTTTGTTGCACAATTTGGATGTTGTTCGCGCTCTAAAATTCTATTTAGATGCTACAAAGGATTTTAGACAAACATCTTCCTTGTTTGTTGTTTATTCCGGTAAAAGGAGAGGTCAAAAAGCAACTTCTACCTCTCTCTCTTTTTGGATTAAAAGCATCATCAGATTGGCTTACGAGACTGCCGGACGGCAGCCTCCCGAAAGAATCACAGCTCATTCCACTAGGGCTGTGGCTTCCACATGGGCCTTCAAGAACGAGGCTTCTGTTGATCAGATATGTAGGGCAGCGACTTGGTCTTCACTGCACACTTTTACCAAATTTTACAAGTTTGATACTTTTGCTTCTTCTGAGGCTATTTTTGGGAGAAAGGTTTTGCAAGCCGTGGTGCCTTCCATTTAGGTGACCTGATTTGCTCCCTCCCTTCATCCGTGTCCTAAAGCTTTGGTATTGGTTCCCACAAGTAAGGATGACGCCGTGGACCGGACACACCTATGTTGGAGAAAACAGAATTTATGTTTACCTGATAAATTACTTTCTCCAACGGTGTGTCCGGTCCACGGCCCGCCCTGGTTTTTTTAATCAGGTCTGATAATTTATTTTCTTTAACTACAGTCACCACGGTACCATATGGTTTCTCCTATGCAAATATTCCTCCTTAACGTCGGTCGAATGACTGGGGTAGGCGGAGCCTAGGAGGGATCATGTGACCAGCTTTGCTGGGCTCTTTGCCATTTCCTGTTGGGGAAGAGAATATCCCACAAGTAAGGATGACGCCGTGGACCGGACACACCGTTGGAGAAAGTAATTTATCAGGTAAACATAAATTCTGTTTTTTTTTTTTTTTGTTTGTTTTTTTCAGACGCCTGGTTCAAGGACGTACAGGAACTGTGGGTCCTGGAGGTGGGATCTCAGGGATACAAGATAGGCTTAAAATCTCATCCGCCAAGGGGCAGATTCCTTCTCTCGAATCTGTCTACCAGACCAGAAAAGAGGGATGCCTTTCTAGGATGCGTCCAGGTTCTATCCTCCTTAGGAGTTGTTGTCCCGGTCCCTATCGATTAAAGAGGTTTGAAGTTTTATTAAAACCTTTTCGTGGTCCCAAAGAAGGAGGGAACTTTCCGCCCAATTCTGGACCTAAAGTGCTTAAACAAATTTCTCAGTGTCCCTTCTTTCAAGATGGAGACGATAAGGTCCATCCTTCCTTTAATTCAGGAAGGACAGTTTATGACCACTATAGATCTGAAGGACGCTTACCTTCATGTTCCAATCCACAGGGAACACTTTCAGTTCCTGAGGTTTGCATTCCTGGACCAGCACTTCCAGTTCATTGCCCTTCCGTTTGGCCTAGCTACTGCTCCAAGAATATTTACGAAGGTTCTGGGTGCTCTTCTCACCGTTGCCAGAACTCAGGGTATTGCAGTAGCCCATACTTGGACGATATTCTGATGCAAGTACCATGCTTTTGTCTTGCGGAAGAATTCTCGGAGTCCCTTTTCAGTCTTCTTCGATCACATGGATGGAAGATAAACTTGGAAAAGAGTTCTTATCCCAAGTACCAGGGTGGAATTCCTGGGTACTATAATAGACTCCATATCCATGAGGATATTTCTAACAGATCAGAGGTGTTGCCAGCTAACTTCGGCATATCTTGGCCTCCGGACCTCCTTGAGTCCCTCTGTGGCTCAGTGTATGGAGGCGATTGGTCTCATGGTGTCCTGCACGGATATCGTTCCTCTTTCCAGGTTTCGTCTCAGACCTTTACAACTGTGCATGCTGAGGCAGTGGAACGGCAATCATTCAGCTCTCTCTCAACAGATTGTATTAGACAGCCGGTCGAGAGAATCGCTCTCTTGGTGGCTCAGTCCAGATCATCTATCCCGAGGGACATGCTTCTTAAGACCATCCTGGGAGATTGTGACTATGGACGCAAGCCTATCCAGATGGGGAGCTGTTTGGGGTGCCAGGCAGGCACAGGGTTTGTGGACTCAGGAGTCCTCCCTCCGTTTAATATTTTGCAACTACGGGCAATCTTCAAGGCCTTGAAGGCTTGGCCACTTCTGGGTTCGTCCCAGTTTATTAGATTCTAATCAGACAATATAACCTCGGTGGCTTACGTCAACCATCATATGTAAGAGATATGCAGCAAGTGGGGGACACCAGAGATAGATCTCATGGCATCCCGTCTCAATACCAAGCTACCCAGGTACGGGTCGAGGTCGAGGGATCCCGAAGCGGATCTAATAGATGCACTAGCAGTGCCCTGGAGGTTCAAACTCCTTTCTTTTTCCTCCATTACCGCTTCTTCCTTGACTGGTGGCCCGCATCAAGCAGGAGCAGGTATCATTAATCCTGATTGCTCCATCGTGGCCGCGAAGGACATGGTTCTCAGATCTAGTGGGGATGTCCTCATCTCCTCTGTGGACGTTACCTTGTCGGAGAGACCTGCTGATACAAGGTCCATTTGTTAATCAAAATCTAGATTCTCTGAGGCTAACTGCGTGGAGATTGAACGCTTAGTCTTAGCCAAGAGAGGTTTCTCTGAGAGTGTCATTGATACTCTTATTCAAGCTTGTAAACCAGTTACTCGACATATCTACCACAAGGTGTGGAGGACCTTCTTATTCTGGTGTGAAGAGCGTGTTTTTTTTTTCTGGCACAGAGTTAAGGTTGCCAGGATTTTATCTTTTCTCCAGGATGGGCTGGAGAATGGCCTCTGCTAGTTCCCTGAGGGGACAGATTTCGGTCCCGTTGGTTTTATTGCACAAGAAACTGGCTGAGCTTCCAGATGTGCAGTCCTTTGTTAAGGCTCTGATTAGGATCAGACCTGTGTTTAGATCTGGGGCTCCTCCTTGGAGCCTAAATTTTGTTCTTAGTGTTTTGCAACAGGCTCAGTTGGAGCCTCTGCATTCTGTTGACATTAAATTGTTATCTTGGAAGGTTCTCTTTTTATTGGCTATTGCCTCTGCTCGCAGAGTTTGAGATCTCTGCTTTGCAATGTGAGCCCCCTTATCTGATTTTTCATGCAAATAAGGCAGTTTTACGTACTAAATTAGGTTTTCTTCCTAAAGTTGTGTCGGATTGCAACATCAATCAGGAGATTGTGGTTCCTTGTATCCTAATCCTCCATCGAAGGAACGCTTACTTCACATTTTGGATGTGGTTCGCGCCTTGAAGTTTTATCTTCAAGCTACTAAGGAGTTTAGACAATCTTCCCCAGTTTGTTGTCTATTCGGGGAAGAAGGCTACTTCGACTTCCCTATCTTTTTGGTTAAGGAGTGTCATCCACTTAGTTTGATGTTTTTGCTTCGACTGAAGCAGCTTTCAGGAGAAAAGTTTTGCAGTCTTTGGTGCCTTGCAGTCAATCTTCAGTGTGCGACGGACCATCGCATGAAGAAGAGCCTCCACGACGCTAAGGATCCAGGTATCGGGAACACAGCTCTGCACCTCCTCTTCGTGCCGTCATCACGAAGATGATGGATCCGTCTGGAAGAAGACCATCTCCGCCAGACTTCAGGAACATTGAGTACCTATTTGGAGTTTAGGTTTAGGCTTTTTTATTTTAATTTTTGGGGTGTTTTATTTTAGATTAGGATTTTTTTCGGGCTTAAAAAAGAGCAGATTGCTCTTTTAAGGGCAGTAAAAGAGCTGAATGCCCTTTTAAGGGCATTGCCTATACAAATACCCCTTTAGGGGCAAAGGGTAGTTTAATTTTTTTAGTGTTAGGTTTTTTATTTTGGGGGTTAGGTGGGTGGGGGGGGTGTTTACTGTTAGGGGATAAAATAGCTGTTTAATTTAAGACAGTGCCCTACAAAAAGCCCTTTTAAGCGCTATTAGTAGTTTAGATTAGGCAGTGTTTTTATTTTCGGGGGGCTTTTTTATTTTCATAGAGATTAGGTATATTTTTTTATTTTTAATAATTTTGTTTATTTTTTCGGTAATGTTAGACTTTTGTATTTTTTGTAATTAAATGTTAGTGTTTTTTTTTTTTTACTTTAATTGTAATTTAGGGGGTGTTAGGTTAGGGGGCTTAGTAATTAAATTAGTTATCTGCGTTGTGGTGGGGTTGGCGGTTTTGGGGTTAATATCTTAGGGTTATTGCTATGTGGGTAGTTGGCAGTTAAGGGGTTAATATTTTAATTATGATATTTGCAGGGTTAATTACTTTATTGTTTTGTGATGTGGGGCTTGACGGTTTAGGTGTTTAATACTTGTGCGGGGGGTTAGTTTTTTTTTTTTTTTTTTTTTGTTATACTTCGGTTTAGGCTTCGGGTTTGCCTACGCTGCATCCAGGTGGATTCCATAAATGGGCAGGGTGGTGAAAGAATCCACCAAAGGTGAATTCTTTCACCACCCTGCCATTTTTAGAATCCACCAGGATGCAGCTTTGCTGCATCCAGGTGCATTCTTTTGTTGCGCGCGCAGCCAACATTCTTTTGGCTGCCTCACACAGCAACATTTGTTGATGCATGCACAGCTGGCGACAGACACGTTACAAACACGATTATAGTATATTATTATTATCAGGTATTTGTAGAGCGCCAACAGGTTCCGCAGCGCTATGAACATGGGTGGTATATAAAAAATGATTACAGGGATCAAATGGGTGAAGGGTCCTGCCAAGAGTTGCACTGTTGTAGTCGGCTCTTATGAAGGTGGACTACAAACAGCTGGGCTCATAGGCTTACATGCTATGGGGTTTTACGGGGATAGCAGTGGAGATGGGAAGGTTAGTGTAAGTTGTAAGCGTCCCTGAATAGTAGAGTCTTCAGGGAGCACTTGAAGCTTTTAAAACTAGGGGAGATTCTTGTGGAGCGAGGCAGAGAGTTCCATAAGATGGGAGCCAGTCTTGAGAAATCTTGTAGACGGGAATGTGAGGAGGTAACAAGAGAGGAGGAGAGTAGGAGATCATGAGCAGAGCGAAGGGGACGGGAGGGGTCTAGTATAGATACAAACACATTTTACAGTGTAAAACAGCATTTTATATAATATGCACCAGGGTGGCAGTATCTCATTATACTTTATAAGAGATCTGCCCTATATCCTGCAGGAAGGTTTTGAGCTTGTGCTTTTATCCCCTGCTCCCTGCTCTTCATGAAAAAACAATAACTGCTCCAAGGTTATGTCACTGATTGTGTGAAACTTACCCCCCTCATACCAACCATTCAGGCTGTCTGTAACATGCTCATTGGCTACCCAAAAGTTACCCTGTAACATATAGGCCCTTACCTGGGTCTCAAACCCTTTCCCAAGATCACAAAACCATGCCTTTGCTCCTGATTTGTTTTTTAGTAGGCATTCAATAGTAATGGCCACAAAGTGCATTATACTATGTATTATTATATTAATTTGTTCACATTAATTTAACCTTTAATTGCATATCTGCATTTATATGCTATTTCATCTTGGAAGATACAGCAGCTATACCACAAGAACACAGAAAACCTATTCTCTGCTAATAATGTAGTTCAGGGATATGGAGAGAGAAATGTTCACACATTGAAATCTGACGGCACCCCATCCATAAATGGCAATCGCCTTTTACTGACTCTCATAGCTTGTTGGAGCACTTTCTCCTATTAGCGCAAGCTAGCCCACAATATGGTACAGGACAGTGTGACCCATCTCCTCTTTATGACAGCAAATGTATCATCTAGTCTGCTTTGATATATGCCAGAGGAGATTTTATATTAGGGGGCTCTAATGGAAGAATGCAGATCCTTCATAAATACTTTCCAGCTATTGCTATAGAAACAGTGAAATGCTCTAAGCTTCAAAGAAGACAATTAACCTTGGAATGTCAGTCTTTAAAGAATCATATTAACCTCTTCAGTACCATTATGAATGTAACAAATGAGATTCTCCTCAGCAAGGCAATTGGAACACAGAACTGTCTGATACTGAACCAACTTATTTTATTTATTATGACTTCTAAGTAGGCTGTCAGAATCAAATACAGTATTATAGTTTTTGAGTAAGCTATACTGTACCTGTTGGGATTTAACCTATCCTATTGATAAAAAAGCTATACTATTGTTATTGTGTCATTGCTGAAAAGAATCACATTACATATTTATGTTGAAATAAATGTTTGGGGCTATTCTAACATAAACAATAAATTTATTTTTCTTTCATGTAATTGGCAAGAGTCCATGAGCTAGTGACTTATGGGATATACATTCCTACCAGGAGGGGCAAAGTTTCCCAAACCTCAAAATGCCTATAAGTACACCCCCCACCACACCCACAATTCAGTTTTACAAACTTTGCCTCCTATGGAGGTGGTGAAGTAAGTTTGTGCTAGATTTCTATGTTGATATGCGCTTCTCAGCATGCTGAAGCCCAGTTCCTCTCAGAGTGCAGTGAATGACAGAGGGATGTGAAAGGGAGTATTACCTATTGAATGCAATGGTCATCCTAACTGGGATCTATTTCATAGGTTCTCTGTTATCGGTCATAGAGATTCATCTCCTACCTCCCTTTTCAGATCGACGATATACTCTTATATACCATTACCTCTACTGATTCTCGTTTCAGTACTGGTTTGGCTATCTACTTTATGTAGATGAGTGTCTTTTGGTAAGTATGTTTCCTTTTATATATGACACTCTCAGCTATGGTTTGGCACTTTATATGTAAAGTTCTAAATATATGTTTTATACTTATATTTGCTATGATTCAGGTTAATCAGTATATTTCCTTCTTACAGACTGTCAGTTTCATTTTTGGGAAATGCATATGAAAAAAAAAAATTCTTACCTGAAAATTTTTCAAATTTACTTTCTTTCTAAATTGCCGGCTGTTAGGCTCGCGGGAGCGCAAAATGCTATACTTTATTGCGTCATTTTTGTCGCAAGACTTTTTTGGAGCGAGAATCACGTTTGTTGACGTTATAACGTCATTTTCGGCGTCTTAGTTGGCACTGAGAGTTTTCATGTAGTTGCGTCATCTATGATGCTCGTGTTTGTTGCAGACGTTTTTGGCGCCAAAAAATATTTGTCAGCTTGGGCGTCATACTTGGCGCCAGATTTTTTGATATTATTTAAGTCATTATTTCTTTTTGCTTCTGGTTTCCAGAGGCTTATTCTGTTTGCATTCTTTCCCATTCCTGAAACTGTCATATAAGGAAATTGATCATTTTGCTTTATACTGTATGTTGTTTTTTCTATTACATATTGCAAGATGTCTCAAGCTGACCCTGTTTCAGAATCTACTACTGGAATCCTGCTGCATGATGTCGGTTCTACCAAAGCTAAGTGCATTTGTTGTAAACTTATGGTAACTGTTCCTCCGGCTGTAGTTTGTGTTAGTTGTCATGATAAACTTTTAAAAGCAGACAATATTTCCATTAGTAGTAATCCATTACCTGTTGTTGTTCCTTCAACATCTAATGTTCAGGATATTCCTGTTAATGTGAGAGAATTTGTTTCTAATTCTATTCAGAAGGCCCTGTCTGTTATACCACCTTCTAATAAACGTAAAGGGTCTTTTAAAACTTCTCATAAATTCGATGAATTTTTAAATGACCGACAGCATTCTGATTTATCTATCTCTGATGAGGATCTATCTGGTTCAGAAGATTCTGCCTCAGATATGGACACTGACAAAACTTCATATTTATTAAAAATGGAGTATATTCGTTCTTTATTAAAAGAGGTGTTGATTGCATTAGATATGGAGGAGACTAGTCCTCTTGATATTAAAACCAGTAAATGTTTAAATTCGGTTTTTAAACCTCATGTAGTTATTCCAGAGGTTTTTCCAGTTCCTGATGCTATTTCAGATGTAATTTCTAGGGAATGGAATAGTCTGGGTACTTCATTTAATCCTTCTTCAAGGTTTAAGAAACTGTACCATTTGCCGACTGATAGATTGGAGTTTTTGGAAAAGATCCCCAAAGTTGATGGGGCTATCTCTACTCTTGCAAAGCGTACTACTATTCCTACGGCAGATAGTACTTATTTTAAAGATCCTTTAGATAGGACGCTTGAATCTTATCTAAGGAAGGCTTATTTATGTTAAGGTCATCTTCTTAGGCCTGCTATTTCTTTGGCTGATGTTGCTACGGCTTCAACTTTTTGGTTGGAAACTTTAGCGCAACAAGTACCAGATCCTAATGTGTGTAGCATTGTTAAACTAATTCAACATGCTAATAATTTCATTTGTAATGCCATTTTTGATATCATTAGAATTGATGTCAGGTATATGTATTTAGCTATTTTAGCTAGAAGAGCTTTATGGCTTAAAACTTGGAATGCAGATATGACTTCTAAGTCAACGTTGCTATCTCTTTCTTTCCAAGGTAATAAATTATTTGGTTCTCAGTTGGATTCTATTATTTCAACTGTTACTGGGGGGAAGGGAGCCTTTTTGCCTCAGGATAAAAAATCTAAGAGTAAATTTAGGGCTGCTAACCGTTTTCGTTCCTTTCATCAGAATAAGGAACAGAAACCTGACCCTTCCCCTAAAGGAACGGTTTCCAAGTGGAAGCCTTCTCCAGTCTGGAATAAAACCAAGCCTTTTAGAAAATCAAAATCAGCCCCCAAGTCCGCATGAAAGTGCGGCCCTCATTCCAGCGCAGCTGGTAGGGGGCAGACTAAGATTTTTCAAAGATGTTTGGATCAATTCAATCCAAAGTCATTGGATCCTGAACATTGTTTCTCAAGGGTACAGAATAGGTTTCAAGGTAAGACCGCCTGTGAGAAGTTTCTTTCTCTCACGCATTCCAGTGAACCCAGTAAAGGCTCAGGCTTTCCTGAAGTGTGTTTCAGACCTGGAGTTATCCGGGGTAATTGTGCCAGTTCCATTTCCGGAATGGGGTCTGGGGTTTTATTAAAATCTGTTCATTGCTCCAAAGAAAGAATTCTTTCAGACCAGTTCTGGATCTAAAAATTTTGAATCGTTATGTAAGAATACCAACATTCAAAAAGGTGACTATAAGGACTATTCTCCCTTTTGTTCAGCAAGGGCATTATATGTCCACAATAGACTTACAGGATGCATATCTTCATATTCCGATTCATCCAGATCACTATCAGTTCCTGAGATTCTCTTTTCTAGACAAGCATTACCAATTTGTTGCTCTTACTTTTGGCCTAGCAACAGCTCCAAGGATCTTTTCAAAGGTTCTCGGTGCCCTACTCTCTGTAATCAGAGAGCGGGGTATTGCGGTGTTTCCTTATTTGGATGATATCTTGGTACTTGCTCAGTCTTTACATTCTGCAGAATCTCACACAAATCAACTAGTGTTGTTTCTTCAAAGACATGGTTGGAGGATCAATTTACCAAAAAGTTCCTTGATTCCTCAGACAAGGGTAACCTTTTTAGGATTCCAAATAGATTCAGTATCCATGACTTTGTCTCTAACAGACAAAAGACGTCTGAAATTGGTTTCAGCTGGTCGGAACCTTCAGTCTCAATCATTCCCTTCAGTAGCTATGTGCATGGAGGTTTTAGGTCTCATGACTGCAGCATCGGACGCGATCCCCATTGCTCGTTTTCACATGAGACCGCTTCAGCTTTGTATGCTGAGCCAATGGTGCAGGGATTATACAAAGATATCACAATTAATATCCTTAAATCCCAATATTTGACTATCTTTGACTTGGTGGTTAGATCACCATCGTTTAGTTCTGGGGGCCTCTTGTTCGTCCAACCTGGACTGTGATTACAACAGATGCAAGTCTTTCAGGTTGGGGAGCTGTCTGGGGATCTCTGACAGCGCAGGGGGTTTGGAAATCTCAAGAGGCGAGATTACCAATCAATATTTTGGAACTCCATGCGATTCTCAGAGCTCTTCAGTTTTGGCCTCTTCTGAAGAGAGAACTGTTTATTTGTTTTCAGACAGACAATGTCACAACCGTGGCGTATATCAATCATCAAGGTGGGACTCACAGTCCTCAAGCTATGAAAGAAGTATCTCGGATACTTGCATGGGCGGAATCCAGCTCCTGTCTAATCTCTGCGGTCCATATCCCAGGTATAGACAATTGGGAAGCGGATTATCTCAGTCGCCAGACTTTACATCTGGGAGAATGGTCTCTTCACCCAGATGTGTTTCTTCAGATTGTTCAGATGTGGGGGCTTCCAGAAATAGATCTGATGGCTTCTCATCTAAACAGGAAACTTCCCAGGTATCTGTCCAGGTCCAGGGATCCTCAGGCAGAAGCAGTGGATGCGTTGTCACTTCCTTGGAATTATCAACCTGCTTATGTCTTTCCGCCTCTAGTTCTTCTTCCAAGAGTGATTTCCAAAATCATAATGGAGCGTTCATTTGTACTGCTGGTGGCTCCAGCATGGCCACACAGGTTTTGGTATGCGGATCTTGTTCGGATGTCCAGTTGCCAACCTTGGCCAATTCCGTTAAGGCCGGACCTACTGTCTCAAGGTCCATTTTTCCATCAGGATCTCAAATCCATTAAATTTGAAGGTATGGAGATTGAGCGCCTAGTGCTTAGTCATAGAGGTTTCTCTGACTCAGTGATTAATACTATGTTGCAGGCTCGCAAATCTGTGTCTAGAAAGATTTATTACCGAGTCTGGAAGACTTACATTTCATGGTGTTCTTCTCATAAATTCTCTTGGCATTCTTTTAGAATTCCTAGAATTTTACAGTTTCTTCAGGATGGTTTGGATAAGGGTTTGTCTGCAAGTTCCTTGAAAGTACAAATCTCTGCTCTTTCTGTTATGTTTCACAGAAAAAATTCTAATCTTCCTGATATTCATTGTTTTGTTCAGGCCTTGGTTTGTATCAAGCCTGTCATTAAGCCAATTTCTCCTCCTTGGAGAATTAATTAGGTTTTGAGGGCTTTACAGGCTCCTTCGTTTGAGCCTATGCATTCTCTGGACATTAAATTACTTTCTTGGAAAGTATTGTTCCTTTTGGCCATCTCTTCTGCTAGAAGAGTTTCTGAATTATCTGCTCTTTCTTGTGAGTCTTCTTTTCTGATTTTTCATCAGGATAAGGCGGTTCTGAGGACTTCATTTAAATTTTTACCTAAACTTGTGAATTCCAACAACATTAGTAGAGAAATTGTTGTTCCTTCGTTGTGTCCTAATCCTAAGAATTCTTTAGAAAGATCTTTACATTCTTTGGATGTGGTAAGAGCTTTGAAATATTATGTTGAAGCTACTAAAGATTTCAGAAAGACTTCTAGTCTATTTGTTATCTTTTCTGGTTCTTGGAATGATCAGAAGGCTTCTGCCATTTCTTTGGCGTCTTGGTTAAAGCTTTTGATTCATCATGCTTATTTGGAGTCGGGTAAATCCCCGCCTCAGAGGATTACGGCTAATTCTACTAGGTCAGTTTCTACTTCCTGGGTTTTTAAGAATGAAGCTTCTGTTGATCAGATTTGCAAAGCAGCAACTTAGTCTTCTTTGCATACTTTTACTAAATTCTATCATTTTGATGTTTTCTCTTCTTCTGAAGCAGTTTTTGGTAGAAAAGTACTTCAGGCAGCTGTTTCAGTTTGATTCTTCTGCTTATAATTTCAGTTTTTTTCATTATAAAGATTGAAACTTTTTGATTTGGATTGTAGATTTTTTTTTTTTCAGCGGAATTGGCTGTCTTTATTTTTATCCCTCCCTCTCTAGTGACTCTTGCGTGGAGTTCCACATCTTGGGTATTTGCTATCCCATACGTCACTAGCTCATGGACTCTTGCCAATTACATGAAAGAAAACATAATTTATGTTTACCTGATAAATTAATTTCTTTCATATTGGCAAGAGTACATGAGGCCCACCCTTTTTGTGGTGGTTATGATTTTTGTATAAAGCACAATTATTCCAATTCCTTGTTGATGCTTTCGCTCCTTTCTTATCACCCCACTTCTTGGCTATTCGTTAAACTGATTTGTGGGTGTGGTGAGGGGTGTATTTATAGGCATTTTGAGGTTTGGGAAACTTTGCCCCTCCTGGTAGGAATGTATATCCCATACGTCACTAGCTCATGGACTCTTGCTAATATGAAAGAAATTAATTTATCAGGTAAGTTCTTACATAAATTGGTATTTTAAAGAAAAAGTAAAACAATATAAGGCATTATTATAGGTTAACTTAAAGTTTATGAAACCCACATTTATTCTTTAATTATTCAGATAGAGCATGCTATTTTAAGCAACTTTTTAATTTACTCCTATTATCACTTTTTCTTCATTCTCTTGGTATCTTTATTTGAAAAGCAGGAACATAAGCTTAGGAGCCGGCCCATTTTTGGTTCAGAACCTGGGTAGCACTTGCTGATTGGTGGCTACATTTAGACACTAATCGGCAAGCGCTACCCACGTGCTGAACCACAAATGGGCCGGCTCCTTCTTTTCAAATAAAGATACCAAGAAAACAATAAAAAATGTAACATTAAATTAGAAAGTTGCTTGAAATTGCATGCTCCATCTGAATCATGAAAGAAAAAAATGGTTTTCATATCCCTTTTAATGGAATCTCAGCTTCTTTTTATATTTATAGACATGTACTTGATTCTAACACGCATAGCAATAAGGAAGATGAAAACTGTAGATTTTGAATTCAAATAAAAAGTAAAGGTTCTGTTGTACATAAACGAGAGCCTTCAAAATGTAATGTTAATACTTCAGAGCATGCCGTTATGACCAACTTCCAATTGAATTCAGTTATCACATTTGCTGCATTCTCTTGGTATCCTCTGTTGAAGAGTAAACCTAGATAGGCTGATAGAAGCTCAGGAGTGTGTACATGTCTTTAGTATTCTAGGGAAGCGGGTTTGCAATAATGTTTATAGCAATGTTTTACATAGTTACAAACAGTGCTGCCAGATGGGTAAAGACACGTGCATGCTTCTGATCTCGCCCAGGATTGCTCTTTTTAACAAAGGTTACTAAGAGAACTAAGTCAAATCGAGTATAGAAAGAGGTTTAAAATGCCATGCTCTAGTCTATCCAATTCATTACATTGTTATGTTATTGTCCCTTTAACTCACAATACTATATTTTTAATGTTCTTAAAGGGATATTAAACAGTGCTCCTTTGTTAAATCAAAGGAAGCATAAAAAGAAACAGATTGTGTTAAAAAAAAAAACAGCAAAATGTTCTTGCAAAATTAGCACTTCACATTTCTCACTGTAGCCCTGTCCCCACTGTGATGAGTGCAATACTTTAGAAACATAAGGTTTATTTCTGCCAGTTCTTTTGAGCATGAGCAAATCTGACTCCCTGTTTATCTAGTCTATTCATTTTATACTAAACCAACTGTGGAAGTTTTATGACATCATGCTAGATAAGCTTCCTGTAGAGACCACAGGCTGTGACAGGAAGTAATGGACACTGCACAAATTAAGTTTACAAAAAGAAGATAAAATGTATTTAAATGGATGAATAATAACTTTTGCGCTGCTAATGTATTTTTTTTATTAGACTGTCCCTTTAAACTGTGACCTGAGTAATTGAGGCCTGTATCTTATAGCACTAAAACATTTGAAATCTTTATCAAAGTGACCAATGTAAAAAAGATAGAGTGATATTGTTGAGAGAGCATGTGTCATCTGTTACAGCTGAAGGTTTAGCGCCCTGTTGTGTGTTTTTTTCTTGTTTCTTTCTGTTGCCTAACGTGTGTTCACTGCTAATGCAGAGAAAGAAGGACCAGAAAAAAAGAAGATGAAAAAGGAATCCGGAAGCAAGAAGTCAACACCAGTGAATATCTTATTTGGGTATCCTTTATCTGAGCGCAAGCAGATGGCCCTTCTCATGCAGATGACTGCCAGAGACAACAGTCCAGGTATTGAGTGTCTATGTCTCCTTATTCTGGGGGGGTTGAATAACTAAAAAAACAAACACTGTAGTCTTTGATCTCAATGAGGGTCAGTTATTTTATATTTTGTTTGCCACTTTCTGTCCACGCTTATTTTCTCCTCACTTTGTTTGCTTTTCTGTTGTTTTCAAGCTATGTGTTGAAGAATTTTTACAAATTACTTTTAAAAAAAAAAGTTATTCACCAACACACCTTAAAGGGACAGTGTACAATAGATTGTTCTTTACATAAATGTTTTGTAGATGATCCATTTATATAGCAAATATAGGAGTGTTTTTTGTTAGCACAATGTTATTTAAAAATAAGCAAAACTATTTATTGATGATTTTCTACAGACTTCTAACCAAGCCCCAGTATCGGATGTAGACCCCCCTGTTTGCTCCTGTTTGTATAATGGGTCTTTTCATATTCAGTGGAGGGGGGGGTCTGCTCTTCCTCCTTTCTCAATCCCTTTTAGTGGGTGTCCCAGCCAAACCTCATCAACAGAGCTAAACTGGGAGCTTCTAAGTAAGTTTTTCAAAGGTTTTATACTGGATTTTTAGATCAGTATCTGTGCATATTCTAATTTATAGAAGTATTTATTACATGCAGTTTTATGAAAATTGGTGTACTGTCCCTTTATTTTTTTTATATTATTTTCTTTATCGTTTTTTCTTTCTTCTTGACAATAATGCATTTTTAAACTACCTGAAGTCTGTAAATACACCTTGAGATTACAGAAAGAATATGCTGCATGGAATGCTAGATACCGAACATTACATTTTTTAATTTTTTTTTAAGGAAGAAAACGGTCAAAACAGTAGTTAATGGTATATAAGTTGTCCAAAAGCCTTTTCTTAAATACTTTATTTTATATGTAAAAAAAAAAAGTTTACCCTACATTTAAAGGGGCATTGAGGTGTTATGTTTTTCTCCCCTTTAATGTGTTCCCAATTATTTATTTTATCGGTCTTAGTGTAATAAATTGTTTACAAATAGCTCCTATGTCTTTATTTTGTCATTTGAAATGACAGCTCTTGCCAGTTGTATCCCTGCTTATACTGCAGTATTGGTTATAGAAAGGCTATTTAAACAAAATTCAGTAGCAAAAATCAACCTCACAATTGGGGTAGTAGAAATAGAGAGAGCCCAGCCCATTTGAAAGGGTGTTTATGTGCCTTTATTTGTCTACCCATTGGAAATTAAAATGTCACTACATAATATTGACCTTTTTGTATATATAGATATGAGATCTTTTGAATATAAAGATATATTTTATAGTGCAGTATCTCTTTAAATCCTGTGCAAATTTTTTTTCAAAATCTGCATGCAACAACACTTCACTAATTTAAATATTAACATAAATAAAACTTGAACTTTAAGTGCACCTCTCTGTATTGCCCTCTGTTGGATTAAAACTGTAGCTGTTTACATCTCCTATCTTGTTGCTGAGCCAGATCACCACTACAAAGAAATGCTGCATTTAAAATGCTTTCACAAGCCAGTATGTATATACTGCCTAATTACAAGTGTTAGTAACAAGATTGGAATAAATGACGTTATCTTGGTAAAAATTACTCTTCTCTTCTTGCAAAAATAAGGAAATGACAAACGTTCATCTCTATATATCACAAATACACTAATCTCTTGCCTTGCTCACATTTATATGGCTCCTAAATCTGAAATAAATGTATCATGCCCTGTACGCCAAACTTAATAACTCCAAAATATATAATCTAAACATCATTTTACCAAAGTGTAAATAAGAAAAAAATCTTTGGTGATATTTAGCTTGAAACAGAGGGAAAGGGCAAAATCTTAAAACACCATTTTACCATATAATGAAAAATCCTTTCATTGCCTTGTTAAATGGGATTTTAAAAAATCCATCATGTACATCAATATTTACCTTTGTGGTTCAGATAGATATTACAATTTTACACAAAGTTCGAATTTACTTATGTTATCTAATTTGCTTAGTTCTCTTGGTATCATTTGTTGAAAAGCATACCTAGGTAGGCTTAAGCGCAAACTGCTGATTGGTGGCTGCACATATATGCCTCTTGCCATTGGTTTTCCAATGTGTTCAGCTAGCTCCTACTATTGCATTGCTGCACGTTTAACAAAGGATACCGAGAGAATGAAGCAGAATTGTTAATAGAAATAAAATGGAAAGTTGTTTAAAAGTGTATGTTCTATCTGAATCTCGAATGAGTTATATTTTATGTTTACTATCCCTTTAAAGACTGCATATTAATTTATGGATATTAAACTCCCAATAATATATTTCCTAAACATGTCTATTTCTCTCCTCCAGAGGGCTCATTTGAGTTTGCTGACTAACCAGAAGTGCACATAGCAAATATATTTAAGGGTTGATTTATCAAAGACTTCACAAGCCTTTTGACCCCCTACGACTGCAGGTTCTCACAAGAGAACCTGCAGTCCGTATTTAACAAGCAGCAGTCATCAGACCGCTTTTTTCTTAACCTTTCGCCACCTCTAAGGTGGCGAATTTCATTCTTCCCGGTCTCGATCGACCGGGGAGATTGACAGCTCCTGCCCACGCTTGATTGGCTGTGCGCGGGCAGGGGGCGTATATACCCGCCGCAGCTTGATAAATCGACCCCTTAGTTCCATTTTTTTTTTACTGGAACCACAAAAACTATGCCAGTCTACACAGTTCTACCTTTTCCCTGGTGCCGCTATAAATAGTGCAAAGGGACAAATTACCCGTGGACCGCCAGTTTGCCATCCCTGATTTACATGGAAAAATCACAATTGAGGAAACATGTTTACAATTATTTTATTTGTGTGAGTGAACAAAAATTAAGTTTCAGATTTTTTTTTTTTTTTTTTTAATATAGATTTTGAAACCAACTGGGAGTGCACAACTGGTTGGTGGGATAGAAACTCACTATCTGATATAAAAACTCACTCCCTCCATGCTATTATCAGACAGTGACAGCCCCCATAAGCACAAAAACACACATTTAAAAAAAAAAAAAAAAAAAACTATAATAATTTATAGATGAAACAAAAACATGACTTTATTGTTCCTGGAGAGTATGTGTACCCTAGAAATAAGTTTAGAGCCACACTGCCACCATCTGGTGGTGAACAGGAAGTAAAAAAAAAATATATTAATAAGTCTTTGTAAATATAATACCATTTCAATACTGTTTCTTTTGGGCTTAAAAGAAGTAGAATATACATTTTATTACCCTGATAGCCAAGCAGGTACTTTTAGTTTATTATAAAAGAGAGGAGTTTATATAATTTGGAATGTAAGATTTGGGAGCAAAAACATTTCCCTAACTACATCATGTGGTAATGTACTGTCAGTACGTGAAACTGAATGTATTTTGTGTCTAGGACATATGGATGCAATTTACTTAGAGGTTTGCCCAATTCTCAGATTACATCTTTGAAAAAACAGGGAATGCATAGGATTCATGATCTTTACATTCAACAAAAATTGTTAGTCCCAGACTCCCAGAGAGAGACTATATGGATATCTCACACCCACCGTCTTGGCTAAATTTGAGTGTAATTGAATATATAGCTTTTTATTGGGCCTGGACAAAGTTAATGGAGCCTACAAACTGGGAGAAGTATTGGTTGGCAGGTAATATATTTATTTAAAAATAAAAAACATTTCCTTCTAGTGAAGAACATAGGAATGTTAAGTATTCCTAATGCATCTTCAGCTTTAGCGCAGTTGATCTTTAGCAATAAATATAAAAGGCTTTCTTTAGCAATGCTCTTAGAAGTCAATGGGTAGTAGGAGTTGGCGTGTTTACAATATGCAAAATCCTGAAGTTAACGCACCTGAGTCTTTCACTCGCACGCTAGCTTTTTACTATAAACTTGTAATACAAATGCTAATCCTGCTGCGCTAAATTTTTTTTTACTTTGAGCGCAGTTAGTGTCTGAGCGAAGAAAAGAAAATTAAATGTGCCACTTGCAATCTAGCCCAAAATGTTTAATTGGGTGTAGTAAAATAATATTGTTACATGTTTTCTTTGTTTATTTTACAGCTTTTCCTGTAATGTATCTAACATGTTTTACCCAATGCTGGAGTGTATCCCGCATGTTCCAGAACTGTGACCCTGCAACAATCTTCACATTGATTACTGTTGCAGGTGCTCATTTATATCAGTACCTATTTAACCTTGAAAAGTGAGATAATCTAAATACACTAAAGAAACTTGTTAGATTTATGGTGATGTTACTAATGAAATGACCTTTTAAATGATTTTAAAGTGTGTATTTGGTATGCAGGTGTTTTTGCAGTCAGAATCTGTGATATATATATATATATATATATATATATATATATATATATATATATATATATATATATATATATATATATATATATACAGGGCATATGAATAGACCGGTCCGGTCGCCAATGGCGACCTAAATTTCTTGCGGGCAAGTAAAATTTTTAAGTTACCAGCCCGAGCGGCGACCTGACATTTTAAGGGGGATATAAGAAGCAATAATAAAAAATGTAAATTTGCCTTTCAAATATGCGCACACAAGGGAAAGGAGGGTAGAAAGGGGAGGTTCTTTCTGTTAAATGCATTCAAAGACCTCCCCTTATCTTCATGGCTCTTGGTCTCTTCCTTGTCAGTTGCTACTTCCCACCCCTAAGGTTGTCTGCGCGGGAAGACATCCTGCTAGAGCGGTGAGTGTTTCTTCTCTGTGTGTGTATTAATGAAGTATGGGTTAAAGTGACTATATAGTTATGGTAGGCAGCTTGCTCATGTACATTATGCCGACGTACTCCAGGGTCCTCTGCAGAACTGCAGCACAATGTACATGAGCAAACTGCCTACTATAACAATATAGAGCACTGCACAATTTTTCTGGACGCTACTTTTGCTTCAAAAACTGATTTTACCAATTTGTAGAGAACATACCATCTCCATGCACCCATTCAAATCTCCTAGTGCGGCACTGACAGTTGCGCTAGTAGTTGAAAGGCAGCCGGGCAGAAAGGGGGAAAAAAAGTGTTTTTAACATGCTCGTTATGCCAAAGCTCTATAGGTTGAAGGGTGGCAGCATTAAATATACTTAGTCAATCGTGACCCCACATATACTGAAGTAAAAAAAAAAAACAGCTCAATTATATCTCTTTTTTTTTTTTACCCTTAGTGGAAAATAAGTCAAGATAGTACATACAGTATTACAAAGATAGTATCCCTGTTTTTTTGTAGTTGGTGATAGAAAAATATTTTCTAAAGTTAAATCCTTTTTATTAATACTCTAGTCCCAAGTAGTAAGCAGCTTGCAAAGCATTCAAATTGGGACCTCTGTCTGCAATGCTTTGTGAGATTACAATAACACTATTTATATTGCCTGTTTAAATAAGATATATACACGCTACATGCAGATATACACGGGCGACTAAAGTTTCTTGCGGGCTGGTAAGTTTTGTGATTTACTTGCCCGGTGGGCGAGGGCAGTTTTTGGGTATTCATAGGCCCTGATATATATATATATATATAGTGAGAGAGTAATGTATACGACTATCATGTCTTTCAATATTGGGTGTCACAGTGTGGTTCAGTAATGGCCTATATATAATTCTGTGGTGGTTGTTTTTATTGTATAGATTCCACCCCAAGCCATCCTTCTCAAGCAACACCAACTCAGAAGAAAACGCCAACATCCTCTAGTCGACAGAAAGATAAAGTCAATAAAAGAAATGAACGTGGAGAAACTTCGTTACATATGGCAGCCATCAGGGGAGATATTAGCCAAGTCAAAGAGCTCATTCGTTTGGGGGCAAATGTTAATGTTAAAGATTTTGCAGGTGAGGAACCCTGACTGATGTTTCAGCAAAATGTGTGTAAATCACTGTTCCTGAAATAAAAGGAGAAAATAAATTCCTCTGGCTCTCAATAAGTAGCTGATCATTATTCTATGCTTTGTGGCATCTGAGGGTAGGGTTGTCACCTCGGCCATGTTTTCCTGGACACTTATGAGTTACACATGCTGCATGGTAAGGAGGGCGAACATGTATTGTGCCTCTGGACATCACATGAATAGTGCTGATGAACAGCACAATAAGTTCCTCCCTACACACCCTGCAGCATGTGTTACTCGTAAGTGTCCAGGAAAACATGGCCGAGGTGACAACCCTATCTGAGGGTCTGAATCGTATTCTATATATTGCTTCTCTCTAATCAAATACAACCGTCATCATTTCTCATAAGACATTTAATTTAAAAAAAATCTTTTTATCATTAACCCTTTCGCTGCTAAGCCTTTTTTACACCCCAGTGCTGAGCCAATTTTGAGCTTCTTTTGTTACATACATTTAAACCCTATTGTAAGTCAAATTGCAGTAAGAGACCACCACACATTCTATATTGTTGTAGTTTTTTTTCCCAGTAGGCCCAGCAGATAAACAATGTACCATTATTATATTTCTATTTCATGGCATGTGTGATAACTGTTAAAAAAAAATGTATATTTTTGCTTAGGTTTTAGTAAATAATATTGAAAATGGACAGGTGACCACTGCTGTTACTGTGATCTTATGAGTTAATTGTCATTGAGGGTAGGTACATGTGAAAAAGGGGCCCATACAGGCGTTTTGGGTTATAATAGATTAGAGAGGCCCCATTGTGTAGTACAGAAATAAATGCACTTTTTTTTCTTGCAATGTGTTCACTGTTACCACAGTGATCACCTGACTATACAGACAAAATTTATATCTTTTTTTTTTTTTTTAAGAGAGGGACTTGTGTACTATAAAATAAACTTTATTAGGTGTCTCCCTACATACCACATGTTAATGTAATATCCCCAAGCAAATCCTCATGTGTTTTTTTAACTTCATTTTTATAAGATCTTTTGTGTGGTATTATGATTTGAAAGAGCAGACGAGTCTCTTTCAAATGAGGGATCTTGGACGGTTGTAGCTGCTAAGGGAACTGAAGTTTGAAAATTTTTCCTCCCCATCCAGTTCCCTTGCAGCTACCGGTGCATCCTGGTTCAGCCCCCTTAATGACATTGCATGTAGCCTGGGAGTGCTGTGCACTAGGCCACCAACGATCCCCGGGCTGTAGTGAGAGGGATCACTGAAAACAGTGTTTCTTTCATGTAATTGGCAAGAGTCCATGAGCTAGTGACGTATGGGATATACAATCCTACCAGGAGGGATAAAGTTTCCCAAACCTCAAAATGCCTATAAACACACCCCTCACCACACCCACAATTCAGTTTTACAAACTTTGCCTCCCATGGAGGTGGTGAAGTAAGTTTGTGCTTAGATTCTACGTTGATATGCGCTTCTCAGCATTTTGGAGCCCGATTCCTCTCAGAGTACAGCGAATGTCAGAGGGTTGTGAAGGGAGTATCACCTATTGAATGCAATGTTTTTTCCTCACAGGAGATCTATTTCATAGGTTCTCTGTTATCGGTCGTAGAGATTCATCTCCTACCTCCCTTATTCAGATCGACGATATACTCTCATATTCCATTACCTCTACTGATAACTGTTTCAGTACTGGTTTGGCTATCTGCTATATGTGGATGGGTGTCTTTTGGTAAGTATGTTTTCATTATTACTTAAGAGACTCTCAGCTATGGTTTGGCACTTTATGTATTTATATAAAGTTCTAAATATATGTATTGTACTTATATTTGCCATGATTCAGGTTTTCAGTATATTTCTTTTTTGCAGACTGTCAGTTTCATATCTGGGAAATGCTTTTTTATGAAAAAATGTATTTCTTACCTGGGGTATAGTCTCTTTTTCAAATTGACTGTCTTTTAAATTTGCGGGCAGAATTAGGCTCGCGGGGGCGCAAAATGCCAAAGTTTATTGCGTCATTCTTGGCGCAAATTTTTTTGGGCGCAAAGCTACGTTCGTTGACGCAAAATCATCATTTCCGGCATCTTAGTTGACGCCGAGTTCTTCACAAGGTTGCGTCATCTATGACGCGAGAGTGTCGTTTACGGACGTTTTTGGCGCCATAAAATATTTTTCTGTTTGTTGTGTGTCATACATGGTGCCAAATATTTTCATTATTTAAGACCCCATTCCTATTTGCCTCTTGCCTTTTTTCTATGGAAATCGATAATTTTGCTTTATATTTTGTTTTTTTTCTATTACATTTGCAAGATGTCTCAATCCTGTTTCAGAAATCACTGTTGGAACCCTATGGCCTGATAACAGTTCTACCAAAGCTAAGTGCATTTGTTGTAATCTTGTGGAGGTTATACCTCCAGCTGTGGTTTGTAATAGTTGTCATGATAAACTTTTACATGCAGAGAATGTATCCATCAGTAGTAGTTAATTACCTGTTGCTGTTCCCTCAACATCTAATGCACAAGATATACCTGTAAATTTAAAATAACTTATTTCTGATTCTATTCAGAAGGCTTTGTCTGCCATTCCACCTTCTAATAAAAGTAAAAGGTCTTTTAAAACTTCTCATAAGGTTGCTGAAATTTCAAATGACCAGCAACATACTGAATTATCCTTCTCTGATGAGGATCTATCTGATTCAGAAGATCCTGCCTCAGATATTGACACTGACAAATCCTCTTATTTATTTAAAATGGAGTGTATTTTTTCTTTGTTAAAAGAAGTGTTGATTACATTAGATATGGAGGAAACTAGTCCTCTTGATATTAATACTAGCAAACGTTTAAATTCGGTTTATAAACCTCCTGTGGTTATTCCAGAGGTTTTTCCAGTTCCTGATGCTATTTCTGATATGATTTCTAAATAATGGAATAGGCCTGGTACTTATTTTATTCCTTCTTCAAGGTTTAAAAAATTGTATCCTTTGCCAGCAGTTAGATTGGAGTTTTGGGAAAAGATCCCCAAAGTTGATGGGGCTATCTCTACTCTTGCTAAACATACTACTATTCCTACGGAGGATAGTAATTTTTTAAAGATCCTTTAGATAGGAAACTTGAATCTTATCTAAGGAAAGCTTATTTATATTCAGGTCATCTTCTTAGGCCTGCAATTTCTTTGGCTGATGTTGCAGCTGCTTCAACTTTTTGGTTGGAAAATTTAGCGCAACAATTATCGGATCATGATTTGTCTAGCATTGTTAAGTTGATTCAACATGCTAATAATTTCATTTGTGATGCCATTTTTTATATTATCAAAATTGATGTTAAATCTATGACTTTAGCTATTTTAGCTAGAAGAGCTTTGTGGCTCAAATCTTGGAATGCTGATATGACTTCTAAATCCAGATTGCTATCTCTTTCTTTCCAAGGTAATAAATTATTTGGTTCTCAGTTGGATTCAATAATTTCAACTGTCACTGGGGGAAAGGGAGTTTTTTTGCCTCAGGATAAAAGACCTAAGGGTAAATCTAAAGCTTCTAACCGTTTTTGTTCCTTTCGACAAAATAAGGAACAGAAACCAAATCCTTACCCCAAGGAATCTGTTTCCCATTGGAAGCCTTCTTCAAATTGGAATAAATCCAAGCCATTTAAGAGATCACAGCCAGCCCCCAAGTCCGCATGAAGGTGCGGCCCTCATTCCAGCTCAGCTGGTAGGGGGCAGATTAAAAATTTTCAAAGATGTTTGGATCAATTCGGTCCAAAATCATTGGATTCAGAGTATTGTCTCTCAGGGGTACAGAACAGGATTCAGAGTAAGACCTCCTGTGAGAAGATTTTTTCTCTCATGCATTCCAACAAACCCAGTAAAGGCTCAGGCTTTCCTGAAGTGTGCTTCAGACCTGGAGTTGTAGCCACACAGGTTACTTAATTAGCATACACCTGTAGGTGTTTAACCAATTATCATACATGTTCAGGCCAGGTAACCACTCACCTACCCCATCTACTGGTAAATCCTGAGCACTGCAAGTTCAATGTATCAAAATAGAAAATATACAAAAAACTGTTTAAAAACATTAAGAAAAATACTTTTGTACACTGTACTGAATTGAATAAACTACATAAATACTGATACATCGTAATCTTTATTCATTCCAAAAGGCCTCATTGAGTTAAGTGTAGATATCCAAAACAATTCTTTTCTTTTTAATAATAATTCCCTATTGCCCCCTCTTCTAGGCAGTTTAATGTGGTCAATGATCTGCCATCTTAATTGGCTGATAGAGTGCCCTGCTTCCAGGAAATGAGATGAAACAGGCGCATCTTTATTATTGCACCTAATGTTTGATTTATGTTCAGTGATACGATCACGTATCCTCCTTGTGGTCTCTCCTAAATAAATCCTGGAACCCGGGCACTTTATCAGATAAATCACATAACTTGAGTTAAAGAAATCTCTAATATTATACAATTTACCAGTTCTCGGGTGTGCAAACTTATCTCCTTTAATTAAAGAATTACAATTAGAGCATCACAAACAGGGATAGCAACCTAAATTTTTCTTGATTATGTAGCCTGTTTCCATTTTGGACTGGCTACCTATATCAGCTTTTGTAAGGATATGTTTAATATTACGATTTCTCTTATATGCCATTATAGGAGGGTCTTTAAAGCAGGGTAAGTCTTTGTTGCAGTCTCGGTACTCGTTGCAGTCTCTTGGTACTCGCTCAGTCTTTACGTTCTGCAGAATCTCACACGAATAAACTTGTGTTGTTTCTTCGAAGACATGGTTGGAGGATCAATTTACCAAAAAGTTTTTTGATTCCTCAGACAAAGATAACCTTTTTAGGTTTCCAGATAGATTCAGTGTCCATGACTTTGTCTCTAACAGACAAGAGACGTTTAAAATTGGTTGCAGCCTGTCGGAACATTCAGTCTCATTCATTCCCTTCAGTAGCTATGTGCATGGAAGTTTTAGGTCTCATGACTGCAGCATCGGACACGATCCCCTTTGCTCATTTACATATGAGACCTCTCCAGCTTTGTATGCTGAACCAATGGTACAGGGATTATACAAGGATATCACAATTAATATCCTTAAATCCCAATGTTCGACTTTCTCTGACTTGGTGGTTAGATCACCATTTGTATAATTCTAGGGGCCTCTTTCGTTCGTCCACCCTGGACTGTGATCACAACAGATGCGAGTCTTTCAGGTTGGGTAACTGTTTGGGGATCTCTGACAGCACAAGGGGTTTGGAAATCTCAAGAGGCGAGATTACCAATAAATATTTTGGAACTCCGTGCAATTCTCAGGGCTCTTCAGTTTTGGCCTCTGTTGAAGAGAGAACCGTTCATTTGTTTTCAGACAGACAATATCACAACTGTGGCATATGTCAATCATCAGGGTGGGACTCACAGTCCTCAAGCTATGAAAGAAGTATCTCGGATACTTGTTTGGGCGGAATACAGCTCCTGTCTAATTTCTGCGGTTCATATCCCAGGTATAGACAATTGGGAAGCAGATTACCTCAGTCGTCAGACTTTACATCCGGGAGAATGGTCTCTCCACCCAGATGTGTTTTCTCAAGTTGTTCAGATGTGGGGGCTTCCAGAAAAAGATCTGATGGCATCTCATCTAAAAAAGAAGCTTCCCAGGTACCTGTCCAGGTCCAGGGATCCTCAGGCGGAAGCAGTGGATGCATTGACACTTCCTTGGTGTTATCAACCTGCTTATATTTTCCCGCCTCTAGTTCTTCTTCCAAGAGTGATCTCCAAAATCATCATGGAGCAATCGTTTGTGCTGCTGGTGGCTCCAGCATGGCCTCACACTTTTGGTATGCAGATCTTGTTCGGATGTCCAGTTGCCAACCTTGGCCACTTTCATTAAGGCCAGACCTTCTATCTCAAGGTCCGTTTTTCCATCAGGATCTCAAATCATTAAATTTGAAGGTATGGAAATTGAACACTTAGTGCTTAGTCATAGAAGTTTCTCTGACTCATTGATTAATACTATGTTGCAGGCTCGTAAATCTGTTTCTAGAAAGATTTATTATCGAGTTTGGAAGACTTACATTTCATGGTGGTGTTCTCATAAATTCTCTTGGCATTCTTTTAGAATTCCTAGAATTTTACAGTTTCTTCAGCATGGTTTGGATAAAGGTTTGTCAGCAAGTTCCTTGAAAGGACAAATCTCTGCTCTTTCTGTTTTATTTCACAGAAAGATTGCTAAACTTCCTGATATTCATTGTTTTGTGCAAAATTTGGTTCGCATCAAGCCTGTCATTAAATCAATCTCTCCTCCTTGCAGTCTTAATTTAGTTTTGAAGGCTTTACAGGCTCCTCCGTTTAAACCTATGCATTCTTTGGACATTAAACTACTTTCTTGGAAAGTGTTGTTTGTTTTGGCCATCTCTTCTGCAAGAAGAGTTTCTGAATTATCCGCTCTCTTTTGTGAATCTCCTTTTCTGATTTTTCATCAGAATAAGGCAGTTTTGCGGACTTCATTTAAATTCTTACCTAAGGTTGTAAATTCTAACAACATTAATAGAGAAATTGTTGTTCCTTCCTTGTGTCCTAATCCTAAGAATTCTTTGGAGAGATCTTTAAATTCTTTGGATGTGGTGAGAGCTTTGAAATATTATGTTGAAGCTACTAAAGACTTCAGGAAGACTTCTAGTCTATTTGTTATCTTTTCTGGTTCCAGGAAAGGTCAGAAGGCTTCTGCTGTTTCCTTGGCCTCGTGGTTAAAACTTTTGATTCATCACGCTTATTTGGAGTCGGGTCAAGCCCCGCCTCAGAGAATTACAGCTCATGCTACTAGATCAGTTTCCACTTCCTGGGCTTTTAAGAGTAAAGCTTCAGTTGATCAGATTTGTAAAGTTGCTACTTGGTCTTCTTTGCATACATTTACTAAATTCTACAATTTTGATGTATTTGCTTATTCAGAAGCAGTCTTTGGTAGAAAAGTTCTTCAGGCAGCTGTTGCAGTTTGATTTTTATGCTTTCGATTTAAGTTTTTTTCCTCACATTTATGAGAATTAACTTATATTTTGGGTTGTGGATTAATTTTTTCAGCGGAAAATGGCTGTTTTTATTTTTATCCCTCCCTCTCTAGTGACTCTTAAGTGGAGTTCCACATCTTGGGTATTTCTATCCCATACGTCACTAGCTCATGGACTCTTGCCAATATGAAATAAATGAATTTATCAGGTAAGTTCTTACATAAATTGTTTTTCCTACATACATGCATAACTCAATGCTTTTCTTTACTGTTATACAGCGAGTTACGTACAGTGTATTTTAAATTAATTTATTATTTTATGTGATCTTCAAATTCTCCACAGAAAATGTTGCCAGCTGGGTGGCATTATGAAGTAGCCAGGTGGGGGCACTGTAATATTTTCTAATAATATATAATTTTCTGCTATCCAAAGCACAAATTAATTGCGTAATTTAACTTAAATGTATTTGATAATTTGTGCAAAAAAATGTAACATCTAATTTTATCTTAGTAAAATGAGGAGTAAAATCATTCTGGTGGTACACCTGCTAAAAAGGTCCTGGGTAGAGCACTTAAATCCACCACACTAAACCAGTGTTTAATATGTCCCCACATCAGGCTGGACACCGCTACATGAAGCTTGCAATATGGGCTATTACGATGTTGCAAAAGTTTTGATAGCAGCAGGAGCTGATGTAAATACACAAGGACTTGATGATGATACACCGCTCCACGATGCTGCCAGTAGTGGCCATAGAGAAGTAAGTATATAATCATGGTGGTGCTTGTTAATGTTAGATTTTGTATAAAATGTAACTTCTGTTCATAGAAGCAGGGCCACCCAAACTATGGCCCATAGGCCCTTAGCACCACTGAGCAGAAAACAGACATCAATAATTTATTGGAAAATCAGTTCCACAATTCTTGTTTAAATGAAGTATGTGTATTAGTGCTACATTTTTTAATTCATTAATGGTAACAAAACTTTCCTATGCAAATTTGTAGCTAAAATAATTATTATGATTACATTTTATTGTGAGGCATTCTGTTTAGCATAAGTCTGAGTATAATGCAATGCAGCCCCAACCAATCCTATAATTAGCAATCGTTCCTTTGTACGAAAAAAATGGATTCCTCTTTTGTACATTTATTATAGATTTAAAATTGATTCTTGCTTCATTCTTTTCCTGTTTCTATAAAAAAGCAAACAATAATTGAGAAAGTATTTGTTCGTCAAAAATTTTTCTTGTCTTTCTTTTCTTTCTTTTCTTTTTTTAAATAATTTAAAAACAACTTAAAGGAATAGAAAATGCAAAAAATGTTTTGACCTATACAAAAATGCGTCTAGTAAAAGTTATTTCTCAGCAACATATGCATATATGCGATGAGAGCCCCGTGCACCAGCATTCAAACACCACTGCTTCTCAGAGAGAGTAGTGTCTTGTATGACCCAAATTAAATCTTCCCTGAGGCAATACACACTACCAACAGCTCTCTGAGCAGACAGTGTTTGTATCCTGATCCTCTAGTCACACATAGCATATGTGCATATGCTACTGAAATAGTAATACATTTTACTAGAAGCCATTTTGCTAATGGAGGTATATTTAAAAAATGCTACTGTTTAGAATTGAAATAAACTCTTGCAAATTTCAGTATTACCCTTTATACCCCTTTAAGCGTGTTATTAGTTACTGGATCTCCTCTGTTTCCTTACTTATACAGTGTGATTTAGTCTTGCATTTAGTTAACACATACCAAGAACTACGTATGTGCTTTACTGAAACTAAATGCTCTGGTTACATGGAAGTTTTGACAAACAAGATATAGAAAAGAAGTGTTTTTATACATCATAATTAAATGAGCTTTAATATTACCTACAAGGAAAGCCCCACTATATTTTATTTCTCTTGTTAAGTGTATCCAGTCCACGGATCATCCATTACTTGTGGGATATTCTCCTTCCCAACAGGAAGTTGCAAGAGGATCACCCACAGCAGAGCTGCTATATAGCTCCTCCCCTCACTGCCATATCCAGTCAACTAAGATGGAGGTCGTAAGAGGACTGTGGTGTTTTATACTTAGTTAATTTCTTCAATCAAAAGTTTGTTATTTTTAAATGGTACCGGAGTGTACTGTTTATCTTAGGCAGTATTTAGAAGAAGAATCTGCCTGCGTTTTCTATGATCTTAGCAGAAGTAACTAAGATCCTTTGCTGTTCTCACATATTCTGAGGAGTGAGGTAACTTCAGAGGGGGAATAGCGTGCAGGTTTTCCTGTAATAAGGTATGTGCAGTTAAAATATTTTTCTAGGGATGGAATTTGCTAGAAAATGCTGCTGATACCGAAGTAATGTAAGTAAAGCCTTAAATGCAGTGATAGCGACTGGTATCAGGCTTATTAATAGAGATAAAACTTATTGGGGCCTAGTTTTTGCCACATGGCTGGCTTGAATTTTGCCTAGAAACAGTTCCCTGAGGCTTCCCACTGTTGTAATATGAGTGGGAGGGGCCTATTTTAGTGGGGGTTTTTTTGCACAGTAAAAATTACAGACAGACATCCAGCTTCTTCCTGCATGATCCAGGACTTCTCTGAAGGGCTCAAAAGGCTTCAAAAGTTGTATTGAGGGAGGTAAAAAGCCACAGTAGAGCTGTGGCAGTTGTTGTGACTGTTTAAAAAACGTTTTTGTCATTTGTTATTCCGTTTTTGGTATTAAGGGGCTAATCATCCATTTGCAAGTGGGTGCAATGCTCTGCTAACTTATTACATGCACTGTAAAAATTTCGTTAGTGTAACTGCATTTTTTCACTGTTATTTCAAAATTTGGGAAAATTTGTGTTTCTTAAAGGTGCAGTAACGTTTTTTATTTTGCTTGTAAACTTGTTTTAAAGTGTTTTCCAAGCTTGCTAGTCTCATTGCTAGTCTGTTTAAACATGTCTGACACAGAGGAACCTACTTGTTCATTATGTTTGAAAGCCATGGTGGAGCCCCATAGGAGAATGTGTACTAAATGTATTGATTTCACCTTAAACAGTAAAGATCAGCCTTTATCTATAAAAGAATTATCACCAGAGGGTTCTGTCGAGGGGGAAGTTATGCCGACTAACTCTCCCCACGTGTCAGACCCTTCGCCTCCCGCTCAGGGGACGCACGCTAATATGGCGCCAATTACATCAGGAACGCCCATAGCGATTACCTTGCAGGACATGGCTGCAATCATGAATAATACCCTGTCAGAGGTATTATCTAGATTGCCTGAATTAAGAGGCAAGCGCGATAGCTCTGGGGTTAGGAGAGATACAGAGCGCGCAAATGCTGTTAGAGCCATGTCTGATACTGCGTCACAGTATGCAGAACATGAGGACGGAGAGCTTCAGTCTGTGGGTGACATCTCTGACTCGGGGAAACCTGATTCAGAGATTTCTAATTTTAAATTTAAGCTTGAGAACCTCCGTGTATTGCTTGGGGAGGTATTAGCTGCTCTGAATGACTGTAACACAGTTGCAATTCCAGAGAAATTGTGTAGGCTGGATAGATACTATGCGGTGCCGGTGTGTACTGACTTTTTTCCTATACCTAAAAGGCTTACAGAAATTATTAGCAAGGAGTGGGATAAGACCCGGTGTGCCCTTTTCCCCACCTCCTATATTTAGAAAAATGTTAATAGACGCCACTACACGGGACTTATGGCAGACGGTCCCTAAGGTGGAGGGAGCAGTTTCTACTTTAGCAAAGCGTACCACTATCCCGGTTGAGGACAGTTGTGCTTTTTCAGATCCAATGGATAAAAAATTGGAGGGTTACCTTAAGAAAATGTTTATTCAACAAGGTTTTATTTTACAGCCCCTTGCATGCATTGCGCCTGTCACTGCTGCGGCGGCATTCTGGTTTGAGGCCATCCAGACAGCTCCATTGAATGAAATTATTGACAAGCTTAGAACGCTTAAGCTAGCTAACTCATTTGTTTCTGATGACATTGTTCATTTGACTAGACTAACGGCTAAGAATTCCGGATTCGCCATCCAGGCGCGTAGGGCGCTATGGCTTAAATCCTGGTCAGCTGACGTGACTTCAAAGTCTAAATTACTCAACATTCCTTTCAAGGGGCAGACCTTATTCGGGCCTGGCTTGAAGGAAATTATTGCTGACATTACTGGAGGGCAAGGGTCATACCCTTCCTCAGGACAGGGCCCAATCATAGGCCAAACAGTCTAATTTTCGTGCCTTTCGAAATTTCAAGGCAGGAGCAGCATCAACTTCCTCCGCTTCAAAACAAGAGGGAACTGTTGCTCATTCCAGACAGGCCTGGAAACCTAACCAGTCCTGGAACAAGGGCAAGCAGGCCAGAAAGCCTGCTGCTGCCCCCAAGACAGCATGAAGGAACGGCCCCCTATCCGGAAACGGATCTAGTGGGGGGCTGACTTTCTCTCTTCGCCCAGGCGTGGGCAAGAGATGTTCAGGATCCCTGGGCGTTGGAGATCATATCTCAGGGATATCTTCTGGATTTCAAAGCTTCTCCACAAGGGAGATTTCATCTTTCAAGGTTATCAGCAAACCAGATAAAGAAAGAGGCATTCCTAAGCTGTGTGCAAGACCACCTAGTAATGGGAGTGATCCATCCAGTTCCGCGGACAGAACAAGGACAGGGATTTTATTCAAATCTGTTTGTGGTTCCCAAGAAAGAGGGAACCTTCAGACCAATCTTGGATCTAAAGATCTTAAACAAATTCCTCAGAGTTCCATCATTCAAAATGGAAACTATTCGGACCATCCTACCCATGATCCAAGAGGGTCAGTACATGACCACAGTGGACTTAAAGGATGCCTACCTTCACATACCGATTCACAAAGATCATCATCGGTTCCTAAGGTTTGCCTTTCTAGACAGGCATTACCAATTTGTAGCTCTTCCCTTCGGGTTGGCCACTGCCCCGAGAATTTTTACAAAGGTTCTGGGCTCACTTCTGGCGGTTCTAAGACCGCGAGGCATATCGGTGGCTCCGTATCTAGACGACATCCTGATACAGGCGTCAAGCTTTCAAATTGCCAAGTCTCATACAGAGATAGTTCTGGCATTTCTGAGGTCGCATGGGTGGAAAGTGAACGTGGAAAAGAGTTCTCTATCACCACTCACAAGAGTCTCCTTCCTAGGGACTCTTATAGATTCTGTAGAGATGAAAATTTACCTGACGGAGTCCAGGTTATCAAAACTTCTAAATGCTTGCCGTGTCCTTCATTCCATTCCACGCCCGTCAGTGGCTCAGTGCATGGAAGTAATCGGCTTAATGGTAGCGGCAATGGACATAGTGCCATTTGCGCGCCTGCATCTCAGACCGCTGCAATTATGCATGCTAAGTCAGTGGAATGGGGATTACTCAGATTTGTCCCCTCTACTAAATCTGGATCAAGAGACCAGAGATTCTCTTCTCTGGTGGCTTTCTCAGGTCCATCTGTCCAAGGGTATGACCTTTCGCAGGCCAGATTGGACGATTGTAACAACAGATGCCAGCCTTCTAGGTTGGGGTGCAGTCTGGAACTCCCTGAAGGCTCAGGGATCGTGGACTCAGGAGGAGAAACTCCTCCCAATAAATATTCTGGAGTTAAGAGCAATATTCAATGCTCTTCTAGCTTGGCCTCAGTTAGCAACACTGAGGTTCATCAGATTTCAGTCGGACAACATCACGATTGTGGCTTACATCAACCATCAAGGGGGAACCAGGAGTTCCCTAGCGATGTTAGAAGTCTCAAAGATAATTCGCTGGGCAGAGTCTCACTCTTGCCACCTGTCAGCGATCCACATCCCAGGCGTAGAGAACTGGGAGGCGGATTTTCTAAGTCGTCAGACTTTTCATCCGGGGGAGTGGGAACTCCATCCGGAGGTGTTTGCTCAACTGGTCCATCGTTGGGGCAAACCAGAACTGGATCTCATGGCGTCTCGCCAGAACGCCAAGCTTCCTTGTTACGGATCCAGGTCCAGGGACCCGGGAGCAACGCTGATAGATGCTCTAGCAGCTCCTTGGTTCTTCAACCTGGCCTATGTGTTTCCACCGTTTCCTCTGCTCCCTCGACTGATTGCCAAAATCAGACAGGAGAGAGCATTGGTGATTCTGATAGCGCCTGCATGGCCACGCAGGACCTGGTATGCAGACCTAGTGGACATGTCATCTTTTCCACCATGGACTCTGCCTCTGAGGCAGGACCTTCTAATACAAGGTCCTTTCAATCATCCAAATCTAATTTCTCTGAGACTGACTGCATGGAGATTGAACGCTTGATCCTATCAAGGCGTGGCTTCTCCGAGTCAGTCATTGATACCTTAATACAGGCTCGGAAGCCTGTCACCAGGAAAATCTACCATAAGATATGGCGTAAATATCTTTATTGGTGTGAATCCAAGAGTTACTCATGGAGTAAGGTTAGGATTCCTAGGATATTGTCCTTTCTCCAAGAGGGTTTGGACAAAGGCTTATCAGCTAGTTCTTTAAAAGGACAGATCTCTGCTCTGTCTATTCTTTTGCACAAGCGTCTGGCAGAAGTTCCAGACGTCCAGGCATTTTGTCAGGCTTTGGTTAGGATTAAGCCTATGTTTAAAACTGTTGCTCCCCCGTGGAGCTTAAACTTGGTTCTTAAAGTTCTTCAGGGAGTTCCGTTTGAACCCCTTCATTCCATTGATATTAAACTTTTATCTTGGAAAGTTCTGTTTTTGATGGCTATTTCCTCGGCTCGAATTGTCTCTGAGTTATCTGCCTTACATTGTGATTCTCCTTATCTGATTTTTCATTCAGACAAGGTAGTTCTGCATACCAAACATGGGTTTTTGCCTAAGGTGGTTTCTAACAGGAATCTCAATCAAGAGATTGTTGTTCCATCATTGTGTCCTAATCCTTCTTCAAAGAAGGAACGTCTTTTGCATAATTTGGACGTAGTCCGTGCCTTGAAGTTTTACTTACAGGCTACTAAAGATTTTCGTCAAACATCTGCCCTGTTTGTCGTTTACTCTGGACAGAGGAGAGGTCAAAAAGCTTTGGCAACCTCTCTCTCCTTTTGGCTTCGGAGCATAATACGCTTAGCCTATGAGACTGCTGGACAGCAGCCCCCTGAAAGGATTACAGCTCATTCTACTAGAGCTGTGGCTTCTACCTGGGCCTTTAAAAATGAGGCCTCTGTTGAACAGATTTGCAAGGCTGCGACTTGGTCTTCGCTTCACACCTTTTCAAAAATTTTTACAAATTTGACACTTTTGCTTCTTCGGAGGCTGTTTTTGGGAGAGGTTCTACAGGCAGTGGTTCCTTCCGTTTAAGTTGCTGCCTTGTCCCTCCCATCATCCGTGTACTTTAGCTTTGGTATTGGTATCCCACAAGTAATGGATGATCCGTGGACTGGATACACTTAACAAGAGAAAACATAATTTATGCTTACCTGATAAATTTATTTCTCTTGTAGTGTATCCAGTCCACGGCCCGCCCTGTCCTTTTAAGGCAGGTCTAAATTTTAATTAAACTACAGTCACCACTGCACCCTATGGTTTCTCCTTTCTCGTCTTGTTTCGGTCGAATGACTGGATATGGCAGTGAGGGGAGGAGCTATATAGCAGCTCTGCTGTGGGTGATCCTCTTGCAACTTCCTGTTGGGAAGGAGAATATCCCACAAGTAATGGATGATCCGTGGACTGGATACACTACAAGAGAAATAAATTTATCAGGTAAGCATAAATTATGTTTTTTTTATTGCAGTTATAGTTATGCAAATAACTAAAAATAACGTTATTGATCAGCTTGAATTTAAGTTTTCCCAGTGTAGTTGTGCAAAAAATATCTGCGTGAGTTTCTAAGTTTAGTTTGTTTAAAGGGACATTTAAACACTTTGAGATAGTAATATAAAATGATAAATTGTGTGTGTGTGTGTGTATGTATATATATTTTCTTCTTAAAAGGGAAGAGTCCACAGCTGCATTCATTACTTTTTGGAATTCAGACCTTGGCCACCAGGAGGAGGCAAAGACACCCCAGCCAAAGGATTAAATACCTCCCCCACTTCCCTCATCCCCCAGTCATTCTTTGCCTTTCATCACAGGAGGTTGGCAGAGAAGTGTACAGAAGTTTGAGATTGTCTCTTATGGAGGGTAGTACTCTTCGCAATGGGACTGAAGTTTTAAAGGGACAGTACAGGGAGTGCAGAATTATTAGGCAAATTAGTATTTTGACCACATCATCCTCTTTATGCATGTTGTCTTACTCCAAGCTGTATAGGCTCAAAAGCCTACTACCAATTAAGCATATTAGGTTATGTGCATCTCTGTAATGAGAAGGGGTGTGGTCTAATGACATCAACACCCTATATCAGGTGTGCATAATTATTAGGCAACTTCCTTTCCTTTGGCAAAATGGGTCAAAAGAAGGACTTGACAGGCTCAGAAATATCTGAGATATCTTGCAGAGGGATGCAGCACTCTTAAAATTGCAAAGCTTCTGAAGTGTGATCATCGAACAATCAAGCCTTTCATTCAAAATAGTCAACAGGGTCGCAAGAAGCGTGTGGAAAAACCAAGGCGCAAAATAACTGCCCATGAACTGAGAAAAGTCAAGCGTGCAGCTGCCAAGATGCTACTTGCCACCAGTTTGGCCATATTTCAGAGCTGCAACATCACTGGAGTGCCCAAAAGCACAAGGTGTGCAATACTCAGAGACATGGCCAAGGTAAGAAAGGCTGAAAGACAACCACCACTGAACATGACACACAAGCTGAAACGTGAAGACTGGGCCAAGAAATATCTCAAGACTGATTTTTCTAAGGTTTTATGGACTGATGAAATGAGAGTGAGTCTTGATGGGCCAGATGATTGGGCCCGTGGCTGGATTGGTAAAGGGCAGAGAGCTCCAGTCCGACTCAGATGCCAGCAAGGTGGAGGTGGAGTAATGGTTTGGGCTGGTATCATCAAAGATGAGCTTGTGGGGCCTTTTCGGGTTGAGGATGGAGTCAAGCTCAACTCCCAGTCCTACTGCCAGTTTCTGGAAGACACCTTCTTCAAGCAGTGGTACAGGAAGAAGTCTGCATCCTTCAAGAAAAACATGATTTTCATGCAGGACAATGCTCCATCACACGCGTCCAAGTACTCCACAGCGTGGCTGGCAAGAAAGGGTATAAAAGAAGAAAATCTAATGACATGGCCTCCTTGTTCACCTGATCTGAACCCCATTGAGAACCTGTGGTCGATCATCAAATGTGAGATTTACAAGGAGGGAAAACAGTACACCTCTCTGAACAGTATCTGGGAGGTTGTGGTTGCTGCTGCACGCAATGTTGATGGTGAACAGATCAAAACACTGACAGAATCCATGGATGGCAGGCTTTTGAGTGTCCTTGCAAAGAAAGGTGGCTATATTGGTCACTGATTTGTTTTTGTTTTGTTTTTGAATGTCAGAAAAATATATATTTGTGAATGTTGAGATGTTATATTGGTTTCACTGGTAAAAATAAATAATTGAAATGGGTATATATTTGTTTTTTGTTAAGTTGCCTAATAATTATGCACAGTAATAGTCACCTGCACACACAGATATCCCCCTAAAATAGCTAAAACTAAAAACAAACTAAAAACTACTTCCAAAAATATTCAGGTTTGATATTAATGAGTTTTTTGGGTTCATTGAGAACATGGTTGTTGTTCAATAATAAAATGAATACAACTTGCCTAATAATTCTGCACTCCCTGTATACACTCATTTTCATATAACTGCATGTTATAGACAGTACTATAAAGAATAAGATGCACAGATACTGATATAAAAATCCAGTATAAAACGGTTTAAAAACTTACTTAGAAGCTCTCAGTTTAGCTATGTTGAAAAGGTAGCTGGAAAGCCCACTGTGCAAGTGGGAAATAAGACACTCCCCCTTCGTTTGCATACGAAAAGACCCTTTACACAAACAGGAGCAAGCTGGAAAAGGTAGCTGACGGTATTCTCATAACACTTTGGGGCTTGGTTAGGAGTCTGAAAATCAGAGCAATGTTATTTAAAAATAAGCAAAACTATACATTTAAAAAAAAAACAACTTTATGGGCTATAAAAATAGATTATCTACAAAACATTTATGCAAAGAAAAAATTAGTGTATAATGTCCCTTTATGTAATCCTGTCAGCCTCTCAGTTGGAGTCCGGAGATGCAGGGAGAGTTTTCCTGCAAACCCATCCCGACTCATTTTAACAGCTCCTTGGTATTCAGTGATTCAGACCAATCTAGATTTGAAAATAGTTTAAACAATGAGTTATTTTCTCTACAGTTTGTATTTAGTGGAGGATTTTAAACTCACTTTTCGCCTCCCCATAATTTTTAATTGTTGTTGTATTTACCCAGAAATGAACTTTACCAAGCAGTGATTCAACCTACTACCAGCTGATGAGTGGCAATAACCACGAAACAGCTGATCTGGGATTGGTCTGAATCACTGTACTAACCCTAGCTAAGCGTAAAAGCTGTGTAATGCGGCAATGCTATGGCGTAAAGTGAAGTCTGCCTTAAAAAGCAGGCTAAAAGTAAAAAGGTGAGTCATTGTGAACCTCATTTGCATTTCTTACCCAGAATCCTTTGCTGCATTGGAAACCGTGTAATCGGAGAGTTTCTGTGGGAAAAGCAAGTCTTCTGACTTGTCTAGATTTGTAATTAGTTTACACAATGAGTTATTTTCTCTACATTTTGTATTTAGTGGAGGATTTTAAACTCCCTTTTCGTCTCCCCATATATATGTATGCATATATATATATATATATATATATATGTATGTGTGTGTATATAAATATATATATATATATATGTATGTATGTATGTATGTATACATTTATGTGTGTATATATATATGTATATACAGTATGTGTATATGTAGTAGGAGAGAGATGGGCAACACAAGATGTTTAATCACATCTATATCTGTGTGTACAACATTATATATATATATATATATATATATATATATATATATATATATATATATATATATATATATATATATATATATATATATATATATATATATAACATGGAAGGGAACTGCACTCCAAGACCGGATCAGGTACACATCCTGTGACTCAGCAACATCCAGCCCTGGGTGCTAAATAGCACTCCAAAAAAGCTGTGATGTCACCAGAGCCACAGGCAGTTAACCCCAGTCCGGAATGGGTGCAAGAAACAAGGGAGATTACAAATAAAAAGTAATACAACACATAGAAGCACCCAGCACTCACCAGCTAGCTCACAGCTAAGATAAAATCACAACTGGAAAGGTTAGTCACCGCATCTGGCCAAATGGGAAAGCTCAGGCACCATGTCAAGGTCCTTTCCTTGGCTCTGGTGACATCACAGCTTTTTTGGAGTGCTATTTAGCACCCAGGGCTGGATGTTGCTGAGTCACAGGATGTGTACCTGATCCGGTCTTGGAGTGCAGTTCCCTTCCATGTTTTGTATTTTCTATGGGTGATTACAGCCACCTGCGCACCCCTTCTTTGTTCTCAGTTTGTTTGGCTTTGTGAGCTCGCATGATGGTGTGGCTGTGTTAGGGACTCAGGCAATGGAAAGGACCTTGACGTGGTGCCTGAGCTTTCCCATTTGGCCAGATGCGGTGACTAACCTTTCCAGTTGTGATTTTATCTTAGCTGTGAGCTAGCTGGTGAGTGCTGGGTGTTTCTATGTGTTTTATTTATATATATATATATATATATATATATATATATATATATATATATATATATATATATATATATATATATATATATATATATATATATATATATATTTATTAATGGTGCCCCAGCACTCCAACCTTGGCACTGTATCAACCACCTGGGTGCATTCCTCAAAGTTCATATAGAATAAAGCTTGGAAATGAAGGTCACTCTCAGGACATTTTAGAGAACCACAATAGACATTTATTCAAAATCTCAACAGGTCATCAAAGAGTCAACGTTTCAGCTCTCTTTAGAGCCTTCTTTAAGACAAAATAAATCTTCGTTCGGCACGTAGCCGTGCTCACAAACAGGAAATTCGTTATAACGAATTTCCTGTTTGGGAGCATGGCTACGTGCTGAAGGAAGATTTATTTTGTCTTGAAGAAGGCTCTATCTCTCTTTTTGTATTTTTACACACACACACACACACACACATATATATATATATATATATATATATATATTCCATTCTGAAATTGCAGCTTTTCAGTTCCTCATAAAAATGTTAGTGTAGAACACTGTTATATTCCACACTTCTATTGGCTGCACACTGTAGTGACCTATTTATAACTGTCTCTAATTAGCCACAGCAGAGAATGTTACCTAAGTTACAACATGGCAGCTCCAATTGTTTTATAGACACTAAAACTTTACATTTATTTTGGCAATATTTAAACATCTAATGACATTTTAAAAAATACATGTACATGTTATTCTCAGACTAATCTTTTCTTTGAATGCATCATTCTATCTAGCATTTTTTTAGTGTTTAATGTCCCTTTGAACAGTTGCTCATTAGTATATTCCATGGTTATTTACAAACCGGTGTAGGTAAATACTGCTTTTACTGTATCTTTTACACATCATACTAAAATTAATATGACATTTAAACATAATCATTGTAATACATGCATGGTAACTGTATAACACAATGTAACAATAACCTTTACAGATTGTGAAATTGCTTCTTCGAAACGGAGGCAATGCATTTCAAGCAAACAAGCATGGAGCACGTCCTGTTGATGTAGCTGAGACAGAAGAACTGGAACTGCTATTAAAACGGAAAGTGCCAATCTCAGATGACGAAGAAAGTTATGCAGGTGAAAATATTTTTTTTGTTTGTACCACCCATCCATTTTTGTTCTGTATTTTTTTTTTTTTTTTTTTTTTTTTTAATATACACCCTAGTGGGTGGTACACCAAAACCTTCAGTTGGAGTGCTGGTGACTTTGCCACAAACGCAGTGACCTCAAAAAGGATAGTTTAGAGAACAAGGAAGCTAGCTAGGGGAGGTGATTAAATCCCCCTTGATCTCAGCTCCCTTAGCATCTACAATCAATTAAGACTCCTCATTTAAAAATTGCTTGTTCTTTCAAATGGTTTTGAAAGTCTCCCAAAAGTAAAAATAAATAAATGAAAATCAGAATATGGGGTTTAAATGGGGAGATTATTTTAGTGACACATAAACAAAATCTTTAATGTGTACTGACACCCAATATTGTTTTTTTTTTTATATTCAACAAGATTGTGTTTTATTTTAGTAAAAATGTAAATGTTGTCTTTATAATGTGCTTTTATTTCTACTCTGACATAAATGGGACCCTTTAGTTTTTATGATTACCCATAAAAGCCTGTATGAGCCCTTGATTACAATGTAGTAAGTTAATCAGTAATAAGTGGTCATCTGGTTATTTTCAATGTTTTTTACTAAAATCTTAAAACAAATATATATTTTGTATTCAAAATTTCTGTTGCAGCTTTCTCACATGGCATACAATATAAATATAATAATGGTATATTCTGAATCACTTAATGTACTTGGTGATTGTGAAAAAACTTTCTCCACCCATCTGTTTTGCAGTACCTTATTTTATCTATCACATCTGCTGAATCCAGTTAGGGACATATATATAACAAGGTTAGGCTTGTGAAGTCTGTCAGTTCTCAAAACTGGAAAGTAAATAAACATTTCTCTTGTAAGGTGTATCCAGTCCACGGATCATCCATTACTTGTGGGATATTCTCATTCTCAACAGGAAGTTGCAAGAGGACACCCACAGCAGAGGACTGAATACCGGATATCCGGCTTAACGAACCAAAAGTATTCAAATAAGGTTTTCAGACATGCGCACACCATTCCTTGAAAAAGCTCTTTTGCGTAACGTACGTCGGATACATTGTTCTTTGTTCTTTGGCGTCCTTCCAAGAATCTGCACACCAGTAAGGAGAGCAACATATACTGGACTCTTAAGGGGGAGGTTGTGTGGTTAAATTTCTGCACTCCTCACCTCGGTCTCTAGTATTGTGTATAAGCTCAACGTGAGCAATTACTTGATTGTATTGCCGATCCTATTGTATTTGGTGGTCTTTGCAGCTCTTGTGGCGCTTTTTATATTTATATTTTAAATAAATCTTTTTTATTCAAAATCCTGTTCAAGCAACTGTTTACATGAACTTTTATAAGTATTTAGGTTTCACACAAAAGTATACTTTATGATCACTTTTTGTTCACTACTTTATCACATTTATTTCACAGAGCTGTTATATAGCTCCTCCCCTAACTGCCATATCCAGTCATTCTCTTGCAACTCTCAACACGCATGGAGGTAGTAAGAAAGAGTGGTGAAATATAGTTAGTTTTTTATCTTCAATCAAACGTTTGTTATTTTAAATGGTACCGGAGTTGTACTATTTTATTCCAGGCAGTAAATAGAAGAAGAATCTGCCTGAGTTTTCTATGATCTTAGCAGGTTGTAACTAAGATCCATTGCTGTTCTCACATATGTCTGAGGAGAGAGGTAACTTCAGCGGGAGAATGGCGTGCAGGTTACTCTGCTATGAGGTATGTGCAGTTACAATTTTTTCTAGAAATGGAAAATGCTGCTGATACCGGATTAATGTAAGTTAAGCCTGAATACAGTGATTTAATAGTGACTGGTATCATGCTTACTCTCAGGGGTAATACCCTTATAAAATTGCAATATAAAATGTTTGCTGGCATGTTTAATCGTTTTTATATATGCTTTGGTGATAAAACTTTATTGGGGCCTAGTTTTTTTCCACATGGCTGGCTTAAATTTTGCCTAGAAACAGTTTCCTGAGGCTTTCCACTGTTGTAGTATGAGTGGGAGGGGCCTTTTTTAGCGCTTTTTTGCACAGTTAAAATTACAAACTGTGACATCCAGCTTCCCTCAGGAGTCCCCTGTATGCTATAGGACATCTCTAAAGGGCTCAAAGGCTTTCCAAAGTCGTTTATTGGGGAAGGTAGGGCCACAGCAGGCTGTGGCAGTTTGTTGTGTCTGTTAAACGTCTATATCGATTTTTTGATACTTTAATACAGGCACGAAAGCCTGTCACCAGGAAAATTTACCATAAAATATGGCGTACATATCTTTATTGGTGTGAATCCAAGGGTTACTCATGGAGTAAGGTCAGGATTCCCAGGATATTATCTTTTCTCCAAGATGGTTTGGAAAAAGGATTGTCAGCTAGTTCCTTAAAAGGACAGATTTCTGCTCTGTCTATTCTTTTGCTCAAGCGTCTGGCAGAGGTTCCAGACGTTCAGGCATTTTGTCAGGCTTGGGTTAGAATCAAGCCTGTGTTTAAACCTGTTGCTCCCCCATGGAGCTTAAATTTGGTTCTTAAGGTTCTTCAAGGAGTTCCGTTTGAACCTCTTCATTCCATAGATATCAAACTTTTATCTTGGAAAGTTCTTTTTTTGGTAGCTATTTCCTCGGCTAGTAGAGTCTTCGAGTTATCTGCTTTACAATTTGATTCTCCTTATCTGATCTTCCATACGGATAAGGTAGTCCTGCGTACCAAACCTGGGTTTTTACCTAAGGTGGTATCTAACAAGAATATCAATCAAGAGATTATTGTTCCATCCTTGTGTCCTAATCCTTCTTCAAAGAAGGAACGTCTATTACACAATCTGGACGTGGTTCGTGCTTTAAAGTTTTACTTACAAGCTACTAAAGATTTTCGTCAAACATCTGCTTTGTTTGTCGTCTACTCTGGACAGAGGAGAGGTCAAAAGGCTTCGGCAACCTCTCTTTCTTTTTGGCTAAGAAGCATAATCCGCTTAGCCTATGAGACTGCTGACCAGCAGCCTCCTGAAAGGATTACAGCTCATTCTACTAGAGCTGTGGCTTCCACTTGGGCCTTTAAAAATGAGGCTTCTGTTGAACAGATTTGCAAGGCGGCGAATTGGTCTTCGCTTCATACTTTTTCAAAATTCTACAAATTTGATACTTTTGCTTCGGAGGCTATTTTTGGGAGAAAGGTTTTACAGGCAGTGGTACCTTCCGTTTAAGTACCTGCCTTGTCCCTCCCTTCATCCGTGTACTTTAGCTTTGGTATTGGTATCCCACAAGTAATGGATGATCCGTGGACTGGATACACCTTACAAGAGAAAACACAATTTATGCTTACCTGATAAATTTATTTCTCTTGTGGTGTATCCAGTCCACGGCCGCCCTGTCATTTTAAGGCAGGTGATTTTTTCATTTAAACTACAGTCACCACTGCACCCTATGGTTTCTCCTTTCTCTGCGTGTTTTCGGTCGAATGACTGGATATGGCAGTTAGGGGAGGAGCTATATAACAGCTCTACTGTGGGTGTCCTCTTGCAACTTCCTGTTGGGAATGAGAATATCCCACAAGTAATGGATGATCCGTGGACTGGATACACCACAAGAGAAATAAATTTATCAGGTAAGCATAAATTGTGTTTTTATATTACACTCTCAAAGTATTTACTATCCCTTAAAGGATTTCTCAACTTCAGGAATAGTCTAGTTTACTGAATCTTAAAGGAACATGAAACCCATTTTTTTTTTTTCTTTCGTGATTTAGAAAGAGCATGCAGTTTTAAACAACTTTCCAATTTACTTATATTTTCTAATTTGCTTCATTCTATAGTATATCTAAATAGGCTCAGTAACTGCTGATTGGTGGCTGCACATAGATGCCTCATGAAATTGGCTCATCAATGTGTACTGTATTGCTATTTCTTCAACAAAGAATACCTAAAGAATGAAGTGAAATACATAAAAAAGTAAATTGGAATGTTGTTTAAAATTGTATTTCTTTCATGTAATTGGCAAGAGTCCATGTGCTAGTGACATATGGGATATACAATCCTACCAGGAGGGACAAAGTTTCCCAAACCTCAAAATGCCTATAAATACACCCCCTCACCACACCCACAATTCAGTTTTACAAACTTTGCTTCCTATGGAGGTGGTGAAATAAGTTTGTGCTAAGATTTCTACGTTGATATGCGCTTCTCAGCATTTTGAAGCCCGATTCCTCTCAGAGTACAGTGAATGTCAGAGGGATGTGAAGGGAGTATCACCTATTGAATTCAATGGTTTTCCTCACGGGGATCTATTTCATAGGTTCTTTGTTATCGGTCGTAGAGATTCATCTCCTACCTCCCTTTTCAGATCGACGATATACTCTCATATTCCATTACCTCTACTGATGACCGTTTCAGTACTGGTTTGGCTATCTGCTATATGTGGATGGGTGTCTTTTGGCAAGTATGTTTTTATTACTTAAGACACTCTCAGCTATGGTTTGGCACTTATGTATTTATATAAAGTTCTAAATATATGTATTGTACTTATATTTGCCATGATTAAGGTTTTCAGTATATTTCTTTTTTGCAGACTGTCGGTTTCATATCTGGGAAATGCTTTTTTATGAAAATTTCTTTCTTTTTTTTTTTTTTTTCTTTTTTTTAATAACTTTATTTATATCAAGGACAAAAAAGGTCCACCACATACATGACCACTCAAGGTAGAATGAAATAACAAGAAACTTCAGGTAGTTACACAATATTCATCATAACAATAGATACTTTCAATATGTCTTGTGGCAAGATCCCTAGTTAGCCATGTAAAGGTGCGGACCCAATCCGTCCTAAGGCATTTATATATACATAAAAAAGAAACAAAACAAAACTCACAGTGAACATATAAAAAATAATGAAAGTAAGTACATCCATTTAACACTTACCCGGAGTACCTCCAACTCACCCCCCACAGGTCTTCGAGAAGTACCTTTATTTGCCTTTGTACATTGGGACTTATGTAGCGCTAACCATCAGACAAGCACCAGTTACCCCTGAGGTTCTCATTTAGAATATAGGAGCTGTTTCTAAACGGGAAAATGACACTGTCCCTAACACTAGGTGGTAGGAAAAGCAGGTAAGCCTCCCATTTATGTAGAAATCTCTTAATTCGTTTCTCCATGTCCCCCTTTGTGTCTGCCTGTTCAACTAACATTTGAGAGTGTATCTTATTAATTAACTGCTGAAAGGGGGGGGTCCTCCTCTCACTCCACCCCGCCAGAATAAGTTGCCTAGCCAACATAAGAATAGTGGATATAAAAATGTCAAACCTGTATATTCTATCTCCTGGTATCAGGAATATGACATGCTGTGAGTGTCACCTGTTGTCTCGTCACTTTTGTTAACCAATACGAAATCCTGTGCCAGTATTTTTTCAGTTTGGGACAATCCCATAATAAGTGGGTCCAGTCAGGGTGCATGAATCTACATTAATTACAGATATCCTCAGCTCCTAGAACCCATTTGGAGCGAAGTTTGGGAGTGATATAGGATTGGTGCAGAAGTTTCATATGTGTTTCTCTTAATGTTGCAGAGATTGTACAAATATGAACCTTCTGAAAACTGGCTCTCAGAAGGTCAGGGTCCACAGAGAGGTCTCTATAGTCTGACCATTTCCTCAAGATTCCCTGCAAGGCTCGCTCTTCAAAGTGTTTAAGAAACAGGTCATAAGTATGTGAGAGCCTGTAGGATCCCAGTCTGGCCAGGGTACACAATTTATCAATAGCAGAAGGTCCGTTGGTTAGTAGTTTGTCAGATAGTAGTTTATACAGGTAGTGTCTGCTTTGGAAGTATGCAAATCTATGTGAGTTAGGGAGGTCATATGTGTTTTTTAGCTCCTGGAAGGGAATAATTTCCAAAGTTAATGGGTTAACTAGCTGATAAAGTCTAGTGAGACTCTTCTGTTGCCAAGTGGCAAACACCTCCGTTGTGTAGCCAGGTAAGAATTGTAAATTACCTTGAATAGGCAAGTATTTGCTCACTGAACTTTGTACCCCCAGCGATTTACAGATCTTGGACCAAGCCCTCAGGGGGTCCCTAAATAATATGTGAGTTTGTATATGTAGAGGAAGAGAGCGGAAGGTCGCGTGGGGCAGAAAAGCCAGATGTATCGGTCTGATCAGCCTGGTCTCTAGTTCAGGTATGGTGAAGTGACTATTCCCCACCAGCCAGTCTAATATAATTTTGGATAGAGCAGCCCAGTTAAACCAGAGAATATTCGGAAGACGCAGTCCCCCTTCACTCAATGGCATAAATAGGGCAGATTTGTTTATCCTATGTTTTTTACCTTGCCAAATGAAATGCCCCAGGGAGGCCTGAAGTGAGTCAGAGTCCCTTCGTGTCATGAGCAGGGGCAGCATCTGTAATGGGTAAAGGAGCTTGGGCAATGCCACCATCTTAAACAGGTGTATCCTACCCGCCAGGGATAGAGGAAGTTTCGCCCAGTGTAAGAGCAGCTGCTTGATGTTCGCCACATTACAAGTGAGATTAAGGTTATATAATTTGGAGGGGTCGACATGTATTTTAATCCCTAGGTTTTTAAATGAACCTTCCGTAACCCTAAGGCCAGTGTCTGTCAGTATAGTGTTATGGGAATTCTGCAGCCAAGTAACCTCTGATTTGTCAATATTGATTTTATAGCTTGAGAAAGAGACAAAACTTTCAATGATGTCCAGGAGGGGGCGTAAGTTATGTGGGTTGCCTACGAAGAGCAGCAATTCATCCGCGTACAGAGACAAGTGATGCCTGTGGCCAAGAATATCCAGGCGTTCTGAGTGCTGCCTGATGTATGAGGCCAGGGGCTCTATGGCCAGGTCAAACAGCAGGGGGGAAAGGGGGCAGCCTTGCCTAGTACCCCTCTGCAGTCCGAAAGATGGGGAGAGGCCGCCGTTTACTATCAGGGAGGCCTTGGGGTTAGTGTATAATCTGTGAAGGAAGTCATAAAAGTTTCCTGTAATCCCAAATCTTTCCAGCGACGTGTGTAAATGATCCCACTCTATCCTGTCGAATGCCTTCTCGGCGTCAAGAGACATGCATCATGTAATCTAGAGGGGACCTGAGAGCGAGCATTGTACCAGTAATGTGATGTTATTGCCAGGGTTTTTCTGATGTTGATCACGGAGGACCTGCCCTTGACAAAGCCGGTTTGGTCTGCGTGAACAACAGATGGCAAGACTCCAGCTAACCGATCCGCTAGGATCTTCGTCAATAGCTTGTAGTCCCCGTTGAGTAGGGAGATTGGTCGGTAAGACGACGTTTGGGTATGGTCTCTGTCAGGTTTGGGTATCAGACAGACGTTCGCCTCTGAGAAGCGAGCGTCCATCTGTGTAGAGCCCCCTAGGTATTCCGAATATAGGGAGGACAACGTAGGAGCTATTTCATCCCACAATAACTTAAAATATTTCGAGGGCAGCCCATCTGGGCCCGGGGCCTTCCCTAGTTTACTGTTTCGTATAGCTTTAATCACTTCCTGCACCTGTATCGGGGCATTAAGGCTTGATTTCTGCTCCTCAGAGATAGTTGGGAGCTCCACCGACCCCAAAAATTTTTGTTTTTCCTCATGATTAATCGGCTGGCTGGTATATAGGGTGGTGTAGTATCTCAAAAATTCTGCCATCATTTCTTTGGTGTTAGAGGTTAATGCAGACTGGGAGTTAATGGCTGCTATGTAGGATTTAGGCCTATATGAGTTTACCAATTTGGCCAGTAGTTTACCAGATTTATTGCCATGTCTGTAAAATTTACCTTTGCTATGTGTGTTAAACCTGATATCCTGTTGAGCCAGGAAGGTATCCCTTGTTTGTTTAAACTCATAGTACCTTTTCTTGGATGAGGGGGTGGGGTCATAGAGATAGTTATTATAGGCGTCAGTGAGTTGTGAGAGAAAATGGTTATCCATCTTTTTATTATTTTTGTTGTAATTAGCTGTAAATGAAGTGATGTGACCCCTCATCACTGCCTTAGAGGCGTGCCAAAATAAGTCGGGGGTGGTTCTGTGACTGTCATTGTCTGATATATAATGTAGCCAGGAAGATTTTAAGTGCTGACGAAAGTTCACGTCACAATAAAGGTTTGTGGGGAATTTCCATGATCTCTTCAAAGGTCTCTCAGGGGTGGGCTGTAGCCCTAGGGTAATCGGGGCATGGTCTGAAACTGTAACCTGCCCTATATCTGTGTAGTGAATCTGGGGCGTAAGCTCATTGGAAGTGAGAAAGTAGTCAATCCTTGACATAGTGTGGTGAGTTTTAGATAGGCAAGTGAAGTCCCTCCCATCTGGGTTCCTCACCCTCCAAACATCAGTCAGGTTCAAGGCTTCTTTGAATGAGTTAATCAGAGGCACTTCTCTCTTGTGCGTCACTAAATGTGTTTTAAGTGGTGTTTTAATTGCTGCAGGGTCTTTGAATCTGTCTAATGGAAGCGCCTGGGCTAAATTGAAATCCCCACCCATGATTATGGGGCTATTGTAGGCCGATAATTTTGCCAGAAGGGACAACCAAAAGTCTGGGTTAAAATTGTTGGGGCCATATACGTTGCAAATGGTGTATGTGAGTGTGTTAACATGCAAAAGAGAAATAATGTATCTACCTCTGTGGTCCAACTCGGTCTGCGTAAATGATATCGAGAGGCCCTTCCTGACTAGAATGGCCACTCCCCTCTTTCTGCCCTCAGATGGAGAACATAGAACCTGTCCCACCCAACGTATTTTTAATTTCTCATGCTCCTCGGCTGTTAATTTAGTTTCTTGCAACAGTGCTACATCTGTATGTAAGGAATTTAGGTGTCGCAAGATAATGCTTCTCTTTGCAGGCGAGGTAATGCCACCCACATTCCATGATGTTATCCTAATAGGTAAGGCCATGGTTATGGCATAGGATGGTTATGTGCAGGCGTGCATATGAATACATTTTAACTTGTGTGTAGGGTCCCTTGCTGGTAGGTAGTCTAGTGCGGGTGAGTAGTGTGTAATGAGCGAATAAGGAGGCAGAGTATCCCCAGGGTGAACCTAGTGTGGAGTAAAACTCACTGTGTAGAGGGGTAGACTGGCAAGGTTTCACAGAATGGATCACCATGGGGGGCGTAGCCGGAGGTCCCCGAGTATCCAACTGGTAGTGGCTGGAAGAGAAATAAGGGTCAGTACAACATGAACATATCGGCAGCCATGGTTCAACAGATGCAAAAAAAGAAAACAACTGGACATTACAAAATTCCCTGAATAATCTTAAACTAAATTTCTTTCCATGTAAGTACACAGCATGAGTATCAAGGTACGGGTTGGAACAAAGAACAAGGCAACAGGAAAGCCAAGCTGCGCGTAAGGCTGAGATTATGGCCTGAAGGTATTTGCCTCCCCCAGGAGTTAAAGCGGGGGGCCGGTGCTCCAATTCAGAACTTTTTGAGTTGGGTCGGCGGTTAAGGACTGGGGTGACCACCTCGCTATAGGGGCATGGTACCATACAGAAATCCCTGAGTAGTCTTGTACCCACCTCTTTGCTATTTAGGTAAACGAGGTAAATACACGTATTCAAGGTAGAACAGTAAACAAAATAACAGGGTAACCAATCTGGGTGTGGGGCTAAAGTTATGGGGTAAGGACAAAGGTCTGCCTCAGGAGCAGAAGTGGGGGGCTGCCATTGTTGGTGATAGCACCGTAGATTAAATTGGCGGCTAAGAGCTGGGAGGACCACCCCACCATAAGGGATCCAGTTGTGGAAGTAATCCCAGTCAAATATAAAAAGGAAAGGGAGGAGAATCGGCTGAAAAGAGATCTGCAAAAAAAGAACATTATACATTTTGTAACCAAACATGTATAGTAGTTAGAGATACAAACACTTAGCAGGAAACACATCAACCCTTGTCCTGTCTACGTTCAGAAGTCAGATAAGCCTGCACTGCAGCAGGAGAGTGGAAGATCTTAGGACCAGAGGGAGTCTGCAACTTGAGCTTAGCCGGGTATAACAGGGCAAAGTGGCGACCCTTTTCATGGAAGAGAGAGCAGAGTGGCGCAAAGTCTTTGCGCCTTCTGGTCACCTCCACAGAGAAATCCTGGAAGAGTAAGAGGCGATGATCTTCATATTTTATCTCCTTTGCCGCCCTGTATGCTCTCAGTATGGCCACCTTGTCCTGATAATTCAGGCATCTGAAGATTACTTGACGGGGTTTTTCTTTAGAATTATCCAGGTGTCTGTCAGGGCCAATGCGGTGCGCCCTCTCAATGTCCAGAGGTATAAAATCCTTAGGCATACCAAGGAGTGTGGGAAGTGTAGAGGTTGTAAAATCAAGCAGATCTTTATCCTTAACAGATTCTGGTATTCCTACTATTCTGAGGTTGTTTCGCCTGCTGCGATTCTCTAAGTCTTCGACTTTCTCCTGCAAGTATTGGTTCTGCTTCAGAAGATTCTTTAGAGAGATCTCAGCTTCCTGTTGCCTGTCTTCAACCCCAGAAATTCTCTGCTCCGCATTTGCAAGGTGGGTAGAAAACATCCTGACCTCGCTAGTTAGTGCGTCCACCCCGGCCTGCAAAGTGTCCATCTTGGGCAAGAAAAAAGCCTTAAGTTCATGCAGCGGAGTATTATTGTTATGATCTCCTGAAGGGCCTCCCTCCCCTTCTAACTGGGAGGTTTGAGCATGATTTTCAGCGGCTTGTTTGTGCCTTTTCTCTTGCGTTTTAGATCTGCAGCTCATGTTGGCAGGCCCAGGCTGGGATAGTCTCTGAAAATATTCGTCAACTTTCATATAATATATTGCAAAGAGGCAGTATAAGTAGCATGCAATCAGAGCCAGGTGCCCTGTACAAAGTTGAGCAATGAAATGGCCTCCTGAAAAATCTGGTGTTTAGTGATTGTGGAGCAGGCGTGGTGTTAGGATCAATCTTCTAGAAAAGTGCCGCTAGGCCACTAATGAGATAGATTACTGTTGCAAGTCTAAGTCAGCCATGTGTGTATCCAAGCAGCAGAGAAAATAAAAGCAGCCATGGTCAATCACCATCCTTCCTTCCCTCTGCAGCCATGCAAGAATTAGGGTGTATAATGGTGTAAAGCCCCAAATGTAAGGGTGGTAGTATTAGGTCTTAAACAGGTATGGCAGGCGTGTCACCCCTAACGTGTGCAAACCAAATTGATGGCAGGGTAAGCAAGCAAAAACAGAGCAGAGTCATTTATTCCACTCACACCACGTCTGGCTGCTCCTTCGTTTGCCTAATTGTTAGTCTCTATCTGCTCTAAGCAGCTTATAGGAGTGTCCAAGAGGAGTCCTGTAGGGGTTGTGCAGTTACTCACTCACTTTAGTCTCTGGTCCCATGGGCCCTGAATCATGGGGCTAAAGTTTTGCTCACAGGCCTCCTCACCTTCCTCAAAGCGACCGGTGCCGTCTGTGGTCGCAAGGAGCACCAACAGTGCTGCTAGCGGATGTTGTACCTTCAGCCTTACAGCGGTAATCTGCAGGGGGGGTGACTGGGGCCTGAGCCTGTAGAGAGGAGCTCCAGAGCTGCTGCCAAGATGGCGCCAGTTCGCGCCTTCACTTTTTTTGTGATCTGTCCTCCCGGGGACCAGGACCAGATGGCGGGTCCTGCACGTGTGGGTGATCAGCCGAGGCAATCTTGAGTGTGAGCCTGGCAAGATAGAAGTTGCGGGGGGGGGGGGAACAGCAGTAAAGGTGCCAGTTTGAGCTAAGAAAATGCGGAGCTCTTTACTTCTGCTGCTCCCCGGTCGCCCCGCCCACCGGAAGTTCGAAAATGTATTTCTTACCTGGGGAATAGTCTCTTTTTCAAATTGACTGTCTTTTAAATTCACGGGCAAAATGCCAACGTTTATTGCGTCATTCTTGGCGTGAGTTTTTTGGTGCGAAGTTATGGTAGTTGACGCAAATTCGTCATTTCCAGTGTCTTAGTTAACGACAAGTCTTTCACAAGGTTGCGTCATCTATGACGCAAGTGTGTCGTTTTCAGACGTTTTTGGCGCCAAAATTTTTTTTTCTGTTTGTTGTGGATCACCAAATATTTTCATTATTTAAGACCCCATTCCTATTTGCCTCCTGTTTTTTTTCTATGTCAGAGGGCTTTGCTGTTTGCAATTTTCCCATTCCTGAAAATGCCATATAAGAAAATTGATAATTTTGCTTTATATGTTGTTTTTTCTCTTACATTTGCAAGATGTCTCAATCTGTTCCTGTCTCAGAATTCACTGTTGGATCCCTGCTGCCTGATAACAGTTCTACTAAAGCTAAGTGCATTTAAGAGATCAAAGCCAGCACCCAAGTCCGCATGAAGGTGCGGCCCTCATTCCAGCTCAGCTGGTAGGGGGCAGATTAAAATTTTTCAAAGATGTTTGGATCAATTCAGTCCAAAATCATTGGATTCAGAGTATTGTCTCTCAGGGTACAGAATAGGATTCAGAGTAAGACCGCCTGTGAGAAGTTTTTTTTCTCTCACGCATTCCTGCGAACCCAGTAAAGGCTCAGGCTTTCCTGGAGTGTGTTTCAGACCTGGAGTTATCAGGGGTAATCATGCCAGTTCCGTTTCAGGAACAGAGTCTGGGGTTTTATTCAAATCAATTCATTGTCCCAAAGAAAGAAAATTCATTCAGACCAGTTTTGGATCTAAAGATTTTGAATCGATATGTAAGAGTACCAACTTTCAAGATGGTGGCTATAAGGACTATTCTGCCTTTTGTTCAGCAAGGGCATTATATGTCAACAATAGACTTACAGGATGCATATCTTAATATTCAGATTCATCCGGATCACTATCAGTTCCTGAGATTCTCTTTTCTAGACAAGCATTACCAATTTGTTGCTCTTCCTTTTTGGCCTTGCGACAGCTCCAGAATCTTTTCAAAGGTTCTCGGTGCCCTACTCTCTGTAATCAGAGAGCGGGGTGTTGCAGTGTTTCCTTATTTGGACTATATCTTGGTACTCGCTCAGTCTTAACGTTCTGCAGAATCTCACACGAATCAGCTAGTATTGTTTCTTCAAAGACAGGGTTGGAGGATCAATTTACCAAAAAGTTCTTTGATTCCTTAGACAAAGGTAACCTTTTTAGGTTTCCAGATAGATTCAGTGTCCATGACTTTGTCTCTATCAGACAAGAGACGTTTGAAATTGGTTGCAGCCTGTCGGAATCTTCAGTCTCAGTAATTCCCTTCAGTAGCTATGTGCATGGAAGTTTTAGGTCTCATGACTGCAGCATCGGACGCGATCCCCTTTGCTCGTTTTCATATGAGACCTCTCTTGCTTTGTATGCTGAACCAATGGTGCAGGGATTATACAAGGATATCACAATTAATATCCTTAAATCCCAATGTTGACTTTCTCTGACTTGGTGGTTAGATCACCATCGTATAATTCTAGGGGCCTCTTTCGTTCGTCGAACCTGGACTGTGATCACAGCAGATGCAAGTCTTTCAGGTTGGGGAGCTGTTTGGGGATCTCTGACAGCACAAGGGGTTTGGAAATCTCAAGAGGCGAGATTACCTATCAATATTTTGGAACTCCGTGGAATTCTCAGGGCTCTTCAGTTTTGGCCTCTGTTGAAGAGAGAACCGTTTATTTGTTTTCAGACAGACAATATCACAATAACAATGTCAATCATCAGGGTGGGACTCACAGTCCTCAAGCTATGAAAGAAGTATCTCGGATACTTCTTTGGATGGAATCCAGCACCTGTCTAATTTCTGCGGTTCATATCCCAGGTATAGACAATTGGGAAGCGGATTATCTCAGTCGTCGGACTTTACATCCGGGAGAATGGTCTCTCCACCCAGATGTGTTTTCTCAAATTGTTCAGATGTGGGGGCTTCCAGAAATAGATCTGATGGCATCTCATCTAAACAAGAAACTTCCCAGGTACCTGTCCAGGTCCAGGGATCCTCAGGCAGAAGCAGTGGATGCGTTGACACTTCAGTGGTGTTATCAACCTGCTTAAATTTTCCCGCCTCTAATTCTTCCAAGAGTGATCTCCAAAATCATCAAGTAGCAATCGTTTGTGCTGCTGGTGGCTCCAGCATTGTCTCCCAGGTTTTGGTATGTGGATCTTGTTCGGATGTCCAGTTGCGAACCTTGGCCACTTCCATTAAGACCAAACCCTCTATTTCAAGGTCCGTTTTTCCATCAGTATCTCAAATCATTAAATTTGAAGGTATGGAAATTGAACGCTTAGTGCTTAGTCATAGAGGTTTCTCTGACTCAGTGATTAATACTATGTTGCAGGCTCGTAAATCTGCTTCTTTATTATAGAGTTTGGAAGACTTACATTTCATGGTTTTCGCATAAATTATCTTGGCATTCTTTTAGAATTCCTACAATATTAGTTTCTTCAGGATGGTTTGGATAAAGGTTTGTCTGCAAGTTCCTTGAAAGGACAAATCTCTGCTCTTTCTGTTTTATTCCACAGGAAAATTGCTAAACTTCCTGATATTCATTGTTTTGTTCAGGCTTTGGTTCGTATCAAGCCTGTCATTAAATCAATCTCTCCTCCTTGGAGTCTTAATTTGGTTTTGAAGGCTTTACAGGTTCCTCCATTTGAGCCTATGCATTCTTTGGAAATTAAACTACTTTCTTGGAAAGTGTTGTTCCTTTTGGCCATCTCTTCTGCTAGAAGAGTTTCTGAATTATCTGCTCTTTCTTGTGATTTTCCTTTCCTGATTTTTCATCAGGATAAGGCAGTTTTGCGGACTTCATTTAAATTCTTACCTAAGGTTGTGAATTCTAATAACTTTTGTGTCCTAATCCTAAGAATTCTTTGGAGAGATCTTTACATTCTTTGGATGTGGTGAGAGCTCTGAAATAATATGTTGAAGCCACTAAAGATTTCAGGAAGACTTCTAGTCTATTTGTTATCTTTTCTGGTTCCAGGAAAGGTCAGAAGGCTTCTGCCATTTCTTTGGCATCGTGGTTAAAGCTTTTGATTCATCAAGCTTATTTGTAGTCGGGTCAAGCCCCGCCTCAGAGAATTACAGCTCATTCTACTAGATCATTTTCCACTTCTTGGGCTTTTAAGAATGAAGCTTCAGTTGATCAGATTTGCAAAGCAGCAACTTGGTCTTCTTTGCATACATTTACTAAATTCTACCATTTTGATGTATTTGCTTCTTCGGAAACAGTTTTTGGTAGGAAAGTTCTTCAAGCAGCTGTTTCAGTTTGATTCTTCTGCTTATGATTTAAGATTTTCTTTTTCTTTTTTTAGAATAAACTTATATTTGGGTTGTGGATTATTTTTTTCAGCGAAATGGCTGTTTCTATTTTGTCCCTCCCTCTCTAGTGACTCTTGCGTGGAGTTCCACATCTTGGGTATTGCTATCCCATACGTCACTAGCTCATGGACTCTTGCCAATTACTTGAAAGAAAACTTACCTGATAAATTCATTTCTTTCCTGTTGGCAAGAGTCCATGAGGCCCACCCCCTTTTTTATGGTGGTTATGAATTTTTTGTATAAAGCACAATTATTTCCAAATTCCTTTGTTGATGCTTTTTACTCCTTTCTTTATCACCCCACTTCTTGGTTATTCGTTAAACTGAATTGTGGGTGTGGTGAGGGGTGTATTTATAGGCATTTTGAGGTTTGGGAAACTTTGCCCCTCCTGGTAGGATTGTATATCCCATACGTCACTAGCTGATGGACTGTTGCCAATATGAAAGAAATTAATTTATCAGGTAAGTTCTTACATAAATTATGTTTTTCTATCTGAATCATGAAAGAACAATTTTGGGTTTCATGTCCCTTTAATTGAGTAATTGGTATGGAACAGATAAGAAAATCTGCCATATTTAAAGAATGATGGAATTTCTTCCCAATATATAGTATTTACTTTCCTTTATTTTACAGATTCAGAAGAACCACAGTTCATTAATCCATCAAGTGTTGACGAAAACTTAGATTCAGAAGGAGAAAAGGAATCTCTGAACAGTGAAAGTAAACATCTTGTGATCAAAGGAACACCTTGCACTTCAGGCCTTGATGAATATGAATTCAAAGATGATGAGGAGGATGAGGATAGTCCTGAAATACATAAAATGCTTGAGGAGAAACATGCATTTCGAAACAGCCTTAGAAATGATACTGTTGAAGAAATTACAAATACTGATTTCTTTGTAAAACAGGAAAAATTTGATTTTTCCAAACTATATACAAAAAGGAAACCAAAAGCATCTCGACTGATCTTCACAAGCTCCGACAGTTCAGATGATGACTTGCTTCCAGAAAAAATAAATCTGATCTCTGATAGTTTAAATGCAGACATCAGAACAAAAAAAGACTACAGCATTTTAAATGAACAGAAAGAAAAGGGCAAAGTGAAAAGAAAATTAAAAAATCAAAGTAAAAACAAAGAGAACCAAGAATTAAAGCAAGAAAGTGATAAAAAGGAAAATGGAGAGAAGCCCAGAGAAGAGGAGGTCTTTAGGAAATCTTTAAGCACGAAAGATGAAACTTCATTACAAATTTTTCAAATCACTCCAGGCAAATCTCCTAAGCACAGTTATACATTTATAGACAAGCAGACAACACCTCTGAAGCAAGACAATACTAAAATGTGTGTATCGCCATCTGCAGGCGCTGAAACATCATTGCAGAATGAGTTATTCCTATACGATCAAAATACTGAGACTGAATATGCACTGGAAAGTTCAAGCACCACATTTTCAAAATATAAAGAAAAAAGTAAGCACCAGAAAGAGCTTTTCATCGATTATGGGGAAAAAACTATTTCTAAATGCAAAGAAGAGGAGAAGAGTTCAACATTTGAGATCTCAGAGTGCGTGGTTAAAAAAACAGACAAAGAAGGCAAAGTTATGAAAAAGCACAAGATGAAGCACAAAGAAAAGGAGAAAGATCAAACAAGAAAAGAGCCTGTTGTAGAAAAGGAGAAAAACAAGTATAAAGATACCAATAAAAACATGCAAAGAAATATAGAGTTTGACAGAGAATTCTGGAAAGAAAACTTTTTTAAAAGTGATGAAAATGATGAGGATTTTTTAATTCTTGATTCAAAAAACACATCTGTGGAGAAGAAAGCAAAGTCAGAAAAGAATTATGTTAAAGAGGATAAGAATATGAAAGAAAATCACGTCTCCTTAGAAAATGTTAAGGATGAAAAGGATGACGCATTAAAAGAACATGACAGAATCCAAAAAGACGAAAAAGACTGTAATAATTGTTCACACTATCTTTTTTCAGAGAAAGATATTGATGCTTTTGCTTCAAATACATTAATAAAAGAAGAGCCTTTAAACACAGAAAAAGAAGCAGAAACAGAAAAAAGTCTGAAGGATAGTAAAGAAAAAAATGATAAAAAGTCTGCAGTGAAAGAAAAAGATCTAGACAAGCTAGAGAAAAAAAGCTCTGAAAAAGAGAAAAAAACTAAACCAGAACACAAAACAGAATCTCCGGAAGCCACAGAAAAGATCAAATCACATGTACAATTGTCTGAGAAGGTTCAAAAGGAAAATGATAAAATTAGGGCTTCAGTTATTAGCAAAAAAAATGATGAGAAAGAAAAATCAAAAGATAAAATTGAGAAAAAAATTGATAAAGGTGATAAGGACAAAAATTTGGGTGAACATAAAGGTCACACAGAGAAAAAAAACAAACACGCAGACAAAGATTTTGAGCTAAATAAACCAGATAAGAGTAAACATAGAGAGAAAGAGTATAGGAAAAAAGAGAAGCCCAGGGCAGGAGACTATTTTTCAGGGATAAATTTAAAGCATGGCCAAGAAGACCGAAAACAGAATAACACTGAAAGCAATAAAATATTGCATGAAAGACTTGTAATTATTAAAGAGAAACCTAAAGAGGAACTGCTCAAAATTACAGATTTTAAAGAAAAAGATAAAAAGGACAAAGAAAAAGACATTAATCGATATAAAGAGCGAGATAAACATAAAGATAAAACGCAAACTAATATATTGAAGTTAAATTTCAAAGAGACTGAGCCTGAGAAATGTAAGCCGAAATTGCAGGTTTCTAAAGATATTCGGCCAAAAGAAAAAAGGTTAGTAAATGACGATCTCATGCAAACCAGTTTTGAAAGAATGCTAAGCTTAAAAGACCTAGAAATTGAACAGTGGCATAAGAAACATAAAGAAAAAATAAAACAAAAAGAGAAAGAGCGACTTAAACATCGGAACAGCATTGAGATATGCAAAACAAAGGAAAAAGAAAAGCAGAAACATTCACTCACACCATCTAAAAACAGAGAGTTAATTAGATCAAAAAGTTCTGAGCTGTCAGAATCTTGCACAAAGGAGAAGCAGTTAAAAGATGCTACAAGTTGTAGATCACAGTCTGTGGATGCGAAAAATTTGTCACATTCTGGAAAGACACTTTTGGTTTTAGAAAATAATAATCTGCCTAGGTCTCCTAGGTCAGAAAGTGAAAAGACTGGTTTAAGCTCTAGATCTGTTTCAATGATATCTGTTGCCAGCTCAGAGGACTCTTGCCATGCAACTGTGACTACTCCTAGGCCTACAATAGAATATGATTCTGATTTTACTTTAGAAGGTTCTGACTCACAGATGTCTTTCTCACAGTCGCCTTTTTTACCTTGTGCAAAGTCACCAGCTATACATGATCGAGAGTTAGATGCCCTTACAGAGTTATCCGATCGTGTTAAGCCACCTGTGACAAATAGACTTCTGCCAAGCTATCTCAGATCAACATCTGTAGAAGATGTTAAACTGGCAATCAATGAATGTAGACCAGTAGTAGAGGTAAGAAGGTGTAGTATGTCAGCATTCTCTGATCAGGTGAAGCCTGCTCACACCATAATGGAATGTACTTTAGAAGAAAACACATCTGCTGCGCATACCCCTCCGAATAGGTGCACATCACCAAAACCTGAAGGGTTTCCTGCTTTAGAGAAGGACTTTCAAATCCGTTCCAGCATTCAACCTAGCAGCAAGAAATGTTTATCCTTCAGCAAAAACACCTTAGACATTGTGAATCAGGAAGCACAACCAATTTCTGAAACAAGTCCAACTCATAACTGCACAGATCCTCCTGTTACACAGTTAATTATGCCTTCTACTTTTGAGTCTGAGACTATAAAATCTGCAGTTTCTGAACCAAATTCTCCCATCATCATTAATCCAGAAAGCAAGTCTGCTCAAGAACAGCTGTGTTCGAAACAAGAAATTCTAAAGACAACAGCAGACGACTGCTCTGTTTTACTTGCTCAACAGCTATGTTCCTCTGTAACAAATGCTACAATTTTGGAAACCCAGGGCGACTCAAAAACTGCATTACCGAGTAATAATAAAGAAATGCAGCCCAATGTAAAAGAAGAACCATCTGCTAGTAGCAGTCCTATTAAAACAGATGAAGTGAAAGAAGCTGAACTTAAACACACTCAAACTGAAAACCATTCTGAATCAAATATAGCACATTCTGATAATGCTCAGACTGTTGAAAGGATAAAGATTTTGCTTACAGACTGTGCTATGGAAAAGACACCTAGTATAAGTGATGCTTCTCTGCAGGAAAGTACAGACCTGTGTAGGAAATATGTATCAAGCAGCCCTCAGTCTAAGGACAATGATGTCACAGAGAAAACCAATGACAGCCAGTCAGCCCCAAAGGAAGAAAATTCAGGTTCTGAAATAGAACCTGTACCCCAACTTGATAATAGTAAAAGTGACTGTGATGTATCTAAAGTTTACCCAGCTACAGAAATAATTAAAGAAAATGTACAGCAACAAGTAAGCCAGCAGGAAAATCCCAAACAAACAAAGGAAATTGTTTTACAAAAAGCTGAGCAACCACACCATACATTATCTGTTTTGGAAAGTAATCTGCCTCCATCAGTTCAAGAAGAGATACAAAAATTTAGCCAATCTATTAAGCTAGAAGTAGAAGAAAACACAGAGTACAAAGCAGAGCAGCAAGAAATTCCCCAAAGAATTACAAGAAACCGAGCCAATATGCTGGCCAATCAGAATAAGCAGGTACAGACTACTTATTTGAATGCTTCAGATAAAGACTCTGTAGAAACGTCCATATCACTAAGAGGAAGGATACGTTTGACTGAAGATGATGATGTTCAAGTGCATCATCCCCGCAAGAGAAAGATGTCACGTGTGCCGCAACCTGGGCATGTTAATTCCTCAATACAGCAAGCAAAGGAAAAGACCCAGCAGTCTCTAGCCGCGGTTGTTGATTCTTTGAAACTGGATGATATTCAACCGTACCAGTCAGAAAGAGCAAATCCTTACTTTGAATATCTGCATATAAGAAGGAAAGTAGAGGAAAGACGTAAAATGCTTTGTAGCGTAATTCCTCAGGCACCACAGTATTATGATGAATATGTAACATTTAATGGATCGTATCTTCTGGATGGAAACCCATTCAGCAAGCTTTGCATTCCAACAGTAAGTTAATGATTGTGAATCATTGTGAAATATTAGTTTTTTTATTATATTTATACACTAAAGCTATTTATAGAACCCTGATTGTTGGGAGTTAACGTATTCCATGGAGATTTTATTGTTGAGAAGATTTGAATTAGAAAAAGAGTATTGGGCAGAACAGATTGGCAACTCATAACATAAATGGCAGTGGATTAGTTTAATCAGTTTAAAGGGGTGTGCATTTGGCTCCTTTTTGAGGATCTGAATGTGGAAGATTGAGGCTGCTCGTGGGATCCGGCTCTTTCCGGAAACGTATTTGTCCTTGTGAAAGTGCAACACACTAGGATCTGTTGAAATCCAGATCCTAGTGTGTGTTAAAAGGGACATGAAACCCAAACTTTTTCTTTCATGATATAGAGCATGGGATTTTAAACACATTTCCAATTTATTTTTATTTTCTAATTTGTTTTGTTCTCTTAGTATTCTTTGTTGAAAGTGATATCTAGGTAGGCTCAGAAGCTGCTGATTGGTGGCTGCACATATATGGCTCATCTTATTGGCTCACCCAATGTATTAACTAGCTCACAGTAATTCATTGCTGCTGCTTCAACAAATGATTCCAAGAAAATGAAGCAAATTAGATTATGTAAGTAAATTAGAAAGTTGTTTAAAATGTTATGTTCTATCTGAATCATGAAAGAAAAATTTTGGGTTTCATGTCCCTTTCAACTTTCACAAGAATAAATGCGGCTCTGGAAAGAGCCAACTCCCATGATCATCTGCTGCCTTCTGCATTCGGATCATCGCCATAAAGGATCCAAATGCACACACCTACTAAAAAGCTTGGTTTGTCAAGGCTATCCTTATCAGTTATGCACCTCTGTTTTCACTACTTCTAGACAAGAGAACAAACATAGATTTTTATTGCAGTTGAGAACCAGAAGGGTTATCATGACTGCCCGTAAGAACATGACTTTTTAACGTTAAATGAACAATAAACACTAAGATGTTTTTTTTAAGACATAATTATAAATTCAAAGCCACGTGTAGCCTGAAATTAATAAGCAGGTATATGTTTGTTTGTGTGTGTGTGTGTGTGTGTGTATATATATATATATATATATATATATATATATATATATGTATATATATGTATGTGTATGTATATATATATATATATATATATATATATATATATATGTGTGTATGTATGTATGTGTATATATATATATATATATATATATATATATATATATATATATATATATATATATAGTTAACATGGATGATTGGCACCAGAAACAATCAGACTTAGTCAATACACACTTGCTATAATAAGGACAAGGGCAAGTGTGCAGTGCACAGAGGTATAAATACATATATTGTTAACACCAAGAAAAAAAAATTAGACCAACAGTGAGAGGTACAAAAAACAGATACCCTCAACTGATGATCTAAAAGTATACCATTGCCTGGCACAATACTAAGGTCATATTGTAGAAAACTCAGTAGATAACCACCAACGAATGCTCATAAACTAATCATTTAATACAGAAGTATTAACAGGAATGCTATATTGAAAAATAATAAACAACAAAATATTGCTTTGAATAAGCCACAAAAGCGGTATAAATAACACAATTCCACTGCAGATGAATATATTATATCACTTTAAGGGTACCCTTAATTAGAGAGTTATTAGGGAGCTCCCAAATGGTAGATAACACCTCTTCACCAGTGTCCAGGATAATGACACCACAGACGGAATATCCCAATGAAAATAATTGTCTCCACTTGTACAGGATTCATGGACAGTCCATGGTAAAAGCTTTAACCCAGATTAGTCGGCAAGCACATATAGCAGTTAATAGCAGTCTCCCCCAGTAAATGAAAATACTGTCAGTCTCAAGCGTAAGCTAGAACATAGGCAGGGCAGGTAGCAAAAACATATGCTTCTCACCCGTATAAATCCAGGGCTGGTATTCCATATCACCGTAGTAAATGTTCAATATGTTACTCACCAAACTCTCCTGATAATATCCCGTCTAGCTCCGATGACTGGGAGGCCGGTTGCTAACTGCTCTTTCAGCTTACCATAAAGGTTCCATTCGTAATGGGGCGCTGCTCGAACTGGGCCAAATCAAATCACCTGAATCCCTTGTTAAATCCGTAGCTGGAGATCTTCAGTGTTTAGAAACATCTGCTGTGGAAAACTTGTAGCTGCCTTTGCTACGCACGTTTCACCCCTAACGGCATGGGGCTTCTTCCGGCTGTATCTGATTACGTCACAACTGATTGACGCCTTTTGTAGATCATTATACTCCGCCTCCATCAACCAAGTGAAATTCAAAGTTCAAGCAATAATAAAAAACATTTTGTTTCAACTAAAGATACATTTAACCGCTTTGTGGCTACAAGTGGCTTATATAACATTTTAACTTAAAAAGTTTAATCAGCATTTACAAGTATACGATCTATGTCAGCACTGAGAAATGGCAGCAAGTTTATTTACTATTTAAAGAGACAGATCAGTATGGGAATTTATCTAGACATAATACCTAGCAATGAAGAAGAAATGAGTTCCCTAAAAAAGGAGCAAAATCTCCTCATTCATCCCATTTGGTTTTAAGGAACATAAATTAAATATCCATTTGCATTCTTTTTGTAGTAGTAATTTGTCCAAATTACCACCTCTTTCATTTAGTTGGATTCGTTCGAAGCCCTTAAATTTTAGGCTTTCCTCATCACTGTTATGATGAAAGTAAAAATGTCTTGCTACACTACTTGTTTTTATAAGTTTATTTTTTATATCTCTCTTATGCTCCCTTATTCTCTCTTTCAGTTCACGGTAAGTTTTGCCAATGTAATATCTGGGGCAGTTGCACTGAATCATGTATAATACCCCTTCTGTTTTACATGTTATGTGTCCTCTGATTTTGTGTATTTTACCTTCAGTATCACAGAATATGTTTCCCCTCAATAAATTGTCACAGACGGAACATTTTGTATACCTAAAGTTACCATCTCTATTTTTATATTTTTTTGAGACAACTTTGATTATCTGGATCTCTAAATAAACTACTTACCAATTTATCCTTTAGGTTGGGGGCTATCCTAGCTGTAAGGCTTGGTTTTACCCCTACCATTTGTTCTATGGATTTATCCAGTGTCAAAACATGCCAGTGTTTTTTCAAAATAGAGGCCAAAGTCCCCCATTGTTCATTAAATGTGCTTATGAATCTGATGGTATTATCATCCTTGTTTATTTTTGAATTATAAAGCAGACCCTCCCGATTGCTATCTCTAGCCTTACAGAAGGCCTGTTTAAGTATTTTAGGGGGATAACCTCTTTCTTTAAATCTAGACTCTAGAGCTTTAGCCTCCACTTAAAAACTATTCATATTGGTGCAATTCCTACAATGTCTTAAATACTGGCCCTGGGGGATATTTTTTAATAAATAGGGTAAGTGATGGCTATCTGCATGGAGTATTGTGTTTGCAGCTGTAGTTTTTCTAAATGTCTCAATGGTGATCTCCGTGCCACTTTTTTTTATTTTTAGATCCAAGAATGCTACCTCGCTTTTTCTCCAGGAATAGGTAAACTTCAGATTAAAGGTGTTATTGTTTAGTCTGTCCATGAAGTCATGTAATTGTTCTACAGTTCCCTCCCAGAACATCACAATATCAATGAATCTATGCCATAAACTAATATGGCCTAGATCAAGGTTGGAGGCATCGAGGACCACATCACGTTCTAAGTTGGGGCACAGCAATTTGCTGTGCCCAAAATTTGTTCATAATATTTCTGTTGGAATACAAAGAAATTATGAGTTAAGATTAACCTCAGAAGATCCAGGACAAAATCTGTGTTTTTTTTTATTTTGTTCCCCTTTCTTCTAGAAATCTCTTTATCTGACTTATGCCTTTCTCATGGGGAATAGAGGAGTTAACACAAGTCCCATTTAACTTTTTAAGTACATCAAGAGTATCTTGAATATAAGAGGGTAAAGAACTTAAAAAGGGGAGTAAACAATAATCCACATAAACAGAGATATTCTCAGTCAAAGAATTTATCCCAGCAATTATCGGTCTCCCTGGTACAGGGACAACCTTTTTATGTGTTTTTGGGATTGTGTAAAATGTAGCTATGATGGGGAATTTTTTATTTAAATAGTCAAATTCTTTTTTGTTTATTAAGCCCTCCTCGCGACCATTTTTCAAAATTTCAACAAGTTGAAGTTTATATTCTTCAGTTGGATTATACTTCAGACATTTATAACGGGTTTTATCCCCAAGTTGTTTTTTACATTCCTTAATGTAGACTTTAGTATTTAGAATCACTACATTTCCCCCCTTGTCCGATGGCTTGTTGACTATTGATGTATAATTTTTTAGGTGTTTTATAGCTTTTCTCTCCTCATTTGATAGATTATCATTTATTCTATTGATTTTCATTTTGGGTATATCTTTTTCCACCAGTTTGACATAGCTATGAACTGATGGTACCATTGATAAAGCTGGCATATACTCAGATTTCTTTCCCAGATTACTGAAACCTATTTGCTCAGATTGATCCTCATTTTGTTCTGGATCATTTTCGGTCCAATTTTGCAATAATAGTCTATCCTGCATGTCTAAAGCAGTTGCTTGTACTTTGTCCTGGTGTATTTTTCTTAAAACTATTTTTCTCGCGAAGAGATGAACATCTTTAACTGTAGTGAATCTGTCACAAGTGTTGGTAGGGGCAAAAGTTAGCCCTTTCTCTAGTACTTTGATTTGAACATCTGATATTATCTTTTGTGACAGGTTCCGTACCTTGATGTCTAGTATCTCTTCTAGCTCTTTTCTTTCCTCTGATTCCTTAAGGGATATCTGTTTTTGTCTTGAACTTCACTGTCGTCTTTGCTTCCCCCCTCTACGCATTCTTTTTGTGGGGCTGCTTTCTCTAAAAAATGACCTCTCCTATTTCTTCTATATGTATTCCTTCTATTACCTTTTTCTGTACTGCTTGAATACACTTGAGTATAATCATAAACTTTATTCTCATGATAATCATTCCAATCTCGTTGGTATTTACGCTTTTTCCTAAATTTAATTGCATCTTTTATTTTTCTAACTTCTAATTTGGCTACCCCCATTAATTTAGAATATTGTTCCTCATCCTTCCATTTTTCTTATTGAGTATTCAAAGTCACTATTTCTTCCTGAATCTTTTTCAGCCTTAAATCATTTTCCTCTTTCATTAGTCTCATCCAACCGAAAGAACAATCACTAGCAAAATGTTCACATTTCTGTTGAAAGTCAACTGTTAGTGGATCATTTAGATTATTCCCTGGATTTTTTCTAATTCTTAGACCTCTTGGAATCATTTTTGCTTCAATATATTTATCCAAGCTAGTCACTTACCACTTAAGTTTTTGTTCTTTCAAAACCTTAGCTTTATAATCTTTAAAGACTTTAAAAATATGATGTGAATCACCAGTAGTAGTTCCCTCAGCTGTAGTTCCTTATGATACCGAAAAAGTATCACTAATATCAAAATCCCATTCTGTTTCATTTATCATCCGAATCTAGTTTCTCTGCAGCTAACTGATTGAAGATTGAATACTTGATTTTATCTAAGCGAGGGTTTTCTGATTCGGTCATTGATACCTTGATTCAGGTATAGAAGGATTTACTATAAAATATTGCGTATATATCTATATTGGTGCGAATCCAAGGGCTACTCATGAAGTAGGGTTAGGATTCCCAGGATTTTGTCTTTTCTCTAAAAAGGATTGGAGAAAGGGTTATCAGCAAGTTCCTTAAAGGGACAGATTTCTGCTTTGTCTATTTTACTACATAAGTGTCTGGCAGATGTTCAATCTTTTTGTCAGGCTCTGACTAGAATCAGGCCTGTGTTTAGACCCATTGCTCCTCCTTGGAGTTTGAATTTAGTTCTTAATGTTCTTCAAGGGGTTCCCTTTGAACCTATGCATTCCATAGATATCAAGTTATTATCTTGGAAAGTTGTATTTTTGGTTGCTATTTCTTCTGCTCGCAGAGTTTCTGAGCTTTCAGCATTACAATGTGATTCTCGTCTTATTTTTCATTCCGATAAGGTGGTGTTACGTACCAAACCTGGTTTTCTTCCTAAGGTTGTTTCTAATAAAAATATTAATCAGGAAGGGCAACTAAGGACTTTCGTCAATCATCTTCCCTGTTTGTTGTGTTTTCTGGGAAGCGTAGGGGTCAGAAAGCTACGGCTCCCTCTCTCTCATTTTGGCTGAAGAGTATCATGTGTTTTGCATATGAGACTGCTGGACAGCAGCCTCCTGAACGAATTACAGCTCATTCCACTAGGGCTGTGGCTTCCTCATGGGTATTCAAAAATGATGCTTCTGTTGACCAGATTTGCAAACCTGCAACTTGGTCGTCTCTTCACACTTTTTCCAAATTTTACAAATTCGATACTTTTGCCTCGTCTGAGGCTGTTTTTGGGAGGAAAGGTCTTCAAGTAGTGGTGCCTTCCGTTTAGGTTCCCTGTCTTGTCCCTCCCGTTTCATCCGTGTACTATACCTTTGGTATTGTATCCCACAATCCGTGGACTCATTGTATCTTGTAAAAGAAAAGGAAATTTATTCTTACCTGATAAATTTGTTTAGTTTACGATATGATGAATCCACGGCCCACCCTGTTTTTCTAAGACAGGTCTTTCATTTTGTTAAACTTCAGTCACCTCTGCACCTGGGCTTTTCCTTTCTCTTCCTAACTTCAGTCGAATGACTGGAGTGGGAGGGAAGGGAGGAGCTATATATACAGCTCTGCTGTTGTGCTCTTTGCCTCCTCCTGCTGACCAGGAGGCGATATCCCACAAGTAAGGATGAAATCCCGTGGACTCGTATCGTAAAGGAAACAAATTTATCACGTAAGAATAAATTTCCTTTTTCAAATGCAGGGGAGAGGGGGAGTGTCTGCTTTTCCTGTTTCCCAGTCCCTTTCACTCGGTGTCCCAGCCTAACCTCATCAACAGTACTAAACTGGGAACTTCTAAGTACATTTTCTTTCCTAAGATATGGAGAGTCCACAACGTCATTCCAATTACTAGTGGGAATATCACTCCTGGCCAGCAGGAGGAGGCAAAGAGCACCACAGCAAAGCTGTCAAGTGTAACTCCCCTACCCATAATCCCTAGTCATTCTCTTTGCCTCTGTCAATGGAGGAGGTGAGGTTTGGTGTCTTCAGAAAAATTTGATTTCTTTTTGCTACAAGCAAGATTTTGGGTCTAGCTGTAGTCCACGTTAATCACTTCAGTGGAGTAGTGGTGACTTTAAAGCAGTCAGAAAACCAAGCAAGGACTACCTCACAACTTTCTAACATGTTTGCTGCCCATGGTATAGAAAGCCAGAGTTGGTTACTCTGTTCTTTCTTTTTCTACAGGTCTCTGTAAGGAATAGGTGTCCTTTCACGCCTTGTAAACTGTCTACCTGCCGGACAGCTGGATTTTCAGGTAAGTGCTTTTGTCTACTAGGTATGGAGACTTGCACTTATAGGACCAGTAAACACAGTAGATTTGCATAATCAACAAATGCAAGATAACAAGACAATACAATAGCATTTACTTTGCACAAGGTAAAAAAATTCAAATGAGTTGTAGATTTTTTTCTAACAAGTTTTAAAGTTATGTATATTTCCACTCCCCCTGTACCATGTGATAGCAATCAGCCAATTACAAATGCATAGACGTATAGTCTGAATTCTTTCACATGCTCAGTAGGAGAAGTGTCTGAAGATTCGGAGTAGTCTCTTATGGATAGTAGTAGTCTTCACAATGGGACTGGAGTTTTAAGTAGTCCTGTCAGCCTCTCAGTGAGAGCATGGGGGAAAGTTAGAGTCCGGAGATGCAGGGGGAGTTCTGCAAAACCATCCCGACTCATGTTAACAGCCCCTTAAGCAATCAGCGTTGACGAGTTTCGCTGCCTGCTTTTATTCTCTCAAGTCCATGTCAGGAGCGACGCGTGTTCCTGTTCCACGGCGTTGATTCTGGTAAGATTGTTTTATTTTATATATATATATAAATAGGCTATATATATATATATATATATATATATATATATATATATATATATATATATGCTCTGTCAGTGTGGAACAGTTAAAGAGAGATTGAGGCAGTGTCTATGGCTCAGTGCAGGGGCGGTCCTGCATGGTACTCCATGTGACCGGGTGTGGCCTCAGTAACTTCCTCTTTCTCGACCTGTGTTCGGAGGAGACGAAAGCTGTTTCTTGTGGTCCAGGTCATAGAAAGTGGTGATTGCCCCGGCCATTGTGATATAAAGGTGCCATTTAATCAATAATCAAGTCCGTAATAAAGCCGCAAGCTATGGAGGACTCTGATATGTTGGAGGATACGCCTTCCTTATCTAAACCTACTAACTGTACTGTAAGGGGGTTCCTGTGGAACCACTGTTACAACTCTGTTCCACATGTTATGACAATATTACTATGTCTAAAAGGAATAAAGTATTTAGTACAACTGAGCCGTCCACCTCTGAGGGTTCTCCATCCCGTGAGGTGCGTTCCCTACAAGCATCTCTGATTACACAAGCAGTTCCCCAGGGCAGTACTAATTCTCCCGTGTGAGGGGCCCTTTGGCCTTTAGACTTCACCAATCAGTTGCAGACGGTGGTTTCTGCTGCCATAAATGCAATGCCTCGTCCTACTACGGCACTGCTATCCGTCTCAGGGGTCTTCAACTCCGCTGGATATCTCAGACAGATTATCCGCGGAGGAGGGCAACTTCGACTTATCGGAGGAGGCCGCTTCAGAGTCGGAATCGGCTACTTCTAGGCCTCCGTCCGCAGAGGAACCAGATTTCAATTTCAAATAAGATGGAGCATTTGCGTTTCCTGCTGAAGGAAGTGCTTGCGACGCTGGAGGTTCCGGAACCGAAACTACCGGAGGAAACTTTGATCTATAAATTGGATAGGGTTTACGAGGACAGGGTAGTGCCCCAGGCCTTCCCGGTTCCTATCAAGATGGCGAACATTGTTAAAAATGAATGGGAAGAAACTGGGTTCATCCTTTCCCCCTCGTCTTATTTTAAGAAGCTTTTCCCCATTCCGGAAGTGCAGCTTGAACTGTGGGGAACCATCCCCAAGGTGGATGGTGTTATCTCCACGCTCGCTAAGAGAACGACCATTCCGCTTGAGTATAACTACTCTTTTAAGGATCTCATGGATAAAAAAAAAATGGAGTCCATGTTACGGAAGATGTTCCAACTGACGGGGTTCGTTTTCCAACCGGCGGCGACAGTCGCTGCGGTGGCGGGTGCGGCTACCTATTGGTGTGACGCACTATCAGCTATGGTCGAGGTGGAGTCCCCCTCGAGATTTTAGATCGAATCAAAGCCTTAAGGGTAGCACATTCGTTCATCTGTGATGCCAACATGCAGATTATTCGCCTGAATGCTAAGACATCAGGGTTCTGTTTTAGCTTGCAGGGCTCTGTGGCTAAAATAGTGGTCTGCTGACATGACATCTAAGTCTCACTTGCTTTCCCTCCCATTCAAGGGGAAGGTTTTGTTTGGCCAAGGCCTGGATTCTATCATATCTACAGTCACGGGCGGCAAGGGTTCCTTCTTACCTCAGGATAAGAAAGCCAAACCTAAAGGATCTACTTTTCGTCCCTTTCGTACAGACAAGTCTCAGTGCCAGCAGCCTTCCGCAAAATCTGAGCAATCCAAGGGATCTTGAAAGCCAGCAAACTCTTGGAACAAGGCCAAGCAAAACAAGAAGCCCGCTGAGTCAAAATCGGCATGAAGGGGCGGCCCCCGACCCGTCCTTGGACCAGGTAAGGGGCAGACTATCTCTCTCTTTGCGGGGGCCTGAAGGGGAGACATTACAGACCCTTGGGTCCTGGAGGTCGTCGCCCAGGGGTGCAGTATAGGTTTCAAATCATATCCGCCCAGAGGTAGGTTCCTCCTGTCAAACATCTCTTCAAGACCAAAAAATAGAGACGCCTTCCTGGGGTGTGTGAGGGATCTCATCTCTCGGGGTAATCGTCCCAGTTCCTCCAGCAAGGTTCAAGAGGGGAAGGATGCTTACCTTCATGTTCCAATTCACAAGGATCACTTAAAATATTTAAGGTTTGCCTTCCTGGACCAGCACTTCCAGTTTGTGGCCCTTCCATTTGGTCTGGCGACGGCCCCAAGAGTCTTTACAAAGGTTTTGGGAGCTCTTCTCGCAGTAATGAGAATCATAGGGATTGCAGTGGCTCAGTATCTAGACGATATCCTAGTCCAGGCTCCATCCTACAGTCTGGCGGAGGATCATTCGAGAGCTCTCCTCCTTCTACTTCGATCCCACAGGTGGAAGATAAATGAAGGAAAGAGTTCATTGGTCTCCAGCAACAGGGTGGAGTTCCTGGGTACGATACTAGATTCTTCTGCGATAGATATTTCTGACGGACCAGAGATGTTGCAAGCTGGCGTCCAACTGTCTAGCCCTGCAGACATCTTCCAAGACATCTGTAGCCAGGTGTATAGAGTTAATCGGGCTCATGGTATCCAGCATAGATGTCATTCCATTCGCCAGGTTTCATCTCAGACCTCTGCAGCTGTGCATGTTGAGACAATGGAACGGCGATCATTCAGATTTGTCCCAACATCTCTGGACAGACCAGTGAGGGAGTCCCTATCTTGGTGGACCTGACCGAGACAGCTGTCTCAGGGGACACCTTTTCTGAGACCATCCTGGGAGATTGTAACCACGGATGCGAGTCTATCAGGATGGGGAGCTGTTTGGGGTGGATGTGGTTTGCGGATCTAGTGGCGATGTTGTCATATCGGCCATGGAAGTTACCTTGTCGCAAGGATATGCTAGTTCAAGGTCTTTTTCTACATCAAAATCTAGATTCTCTGAGGCTGACTGCGTGGAGATTGAACGAATAGTCTTAGCCAAAGGAGGTTTTTTGGAGAGAGTGATTGACACTCTCATCCAGGCCAGGAAGCCGGTCACTAGACACATCTACCACAAGGTGTGGAGGACCTACTTGTCCTGTTGTGAGGAACGAGGATATCCCTGGCATAAGGTAAGGGTATCCAGGATTTTGGCCTTTCTCCAGGATGGATAAGGGTCTTGCCTCCAGTTCCCTAAGGGGACAGATTTCGGCTTTATCCGTTCTGTTGCATAAGAAGCTTGCAGAGCTTCCTGACATTCAGTCCTTTGTTCAGGCTCTGGTTAGGATCAGTAAAAATGGGATTATAAACAGTAAGATAGTGTATCCACTAAACAACCAAACTATACCAATAATAACCTAAGAAATTGGCCGAAATAGAAATACAGTGAGTGAGGTTGCGCCTGTTCTATTAGCTTGAAAGATAATAGAGTCTTAAAATGGATAACACAAAACTAATGTATTAAAATGAAGCCTTTGTACAAAACATAGGATAAAAGTATTCTTTACTAGTTAAAAAGATACAAGTATCAAAATCACAACATAAAATATTGGTATATACAACAAGGGGTTGTAGATTGATCAATATCAACTACTATCAGCAGTCCCTATAATGTCAGCAGTCCCTATAATTTACTAATAATAAAATATCTAAAACCATCTCATCGAATCAAACCAAATCATATAATTAAAACATAAAATCAAACCATAAATGCAAAGAGATTCTTAAAAGTGCCACAATCCTAATAAAAATCCTAAAAAATAAAAGCCCGGGACTTGGTTTCAAAGCACAGAATCTGTCCATTACTATATCCGTTGTTTTCTTCTTGTAGCACAGATAAAAGTATCCTTAAAGAAAAGTTCATAGAAAGATAAATTAAAGTTACTTGCAAATACCGGTAAATGCTTAATCAGCTTTGTACATACACAATGAGATGTTGCGACTATCCTGATGTCAAGACACTTATAGTTAGGCTGACCATATTGCCGCTTTAAGAAGGGACACATATTAAAAATACATATGTCAGGGTCCTTATACAAAACATTTCTTTAAACAACCCTGACATATGTATTTTTCATATGTCCCTTTTTAAAGCAGCAATATGGTCACCTTACTTATAGTGGACAGCTTCCCCTTCAAAGGTCTCCTGGTAACTCCTCCGATCTCTGTGAGATTACTCACTTGCACAGTGTCCCTTAGAACGCTATCGGATGTAAACTCTGACCTCAGGGGTTCTTTCCAAGTTCGTTCCGGTATGTATTCTGAAAGTACCGCTTCTCAAAAACTGCACAGCTGATCAATAAGTGTAATACTCTACACGTTTCAGCTGTTCCTACAGCCTTTCTCAAGCGATATCTCAATCACTGTATTTCTATTTCTGGTTAGGATCAGGCCTCTCTTCAGGACTCCGGCTCCTCCTTGGAGCTTAAACTTGGTTCTTAAGGTTCTGCAGAGGGCTTCATTTGAGCGTATGCATTCCCTTGACATTAAGGTTTTTTCATGGAAAGTCCTATTATTACTGGCTATTGCATCGGCACGCAGAGTTTCTGAGTTGGCAACCTTGCAATGTAAGCCTCCCTGCTTAGCTTTTCATGCTGATAAGGCTGTTCTTCGCACTGGATTGGGATTCCTTCCCAAGGTGGTGTTGAGTCATGACACCAATCAGGAAATAGTTGTTCTTCCTTGTGTCCTAACCCTTCTTCTTCGAAGGAGAGGTTACTTCATAATCTGGACGTGGTTCGGGCTTTGAAGTTTTATCTTCAGGTCACGAAGGAGTTCAGACAGACTTAGTCTTTATTTGTTGTGTACTCAGGAAAGCGCAGGGGACAGAGGACCTCTGCCACTTCTTTATCTTTTTGGTTGAGGAGTATGATATGTCTGGCATATGAGAAAGCGGGACACAAGTCTCCTCAGAGGATTACGGCTCACTCGACTAGAGCTGTGGCCTCTTCTTGAGCCTTTAAGTTGTAAGGCGGCAACCTGGTCTTCCTTACATACTTTTGCAAAATTTTACAAATTTGATGCCTTTGCTTCGGCGGAAGCAGCTTTTGGGAGAGAGGTTTTACAGGCTGTGGTGCCCTCAGTATAGGGTCTGCCTCTTTTACCCTCCCATTTTCTTCATTCAGTGTCCTCTAGAGCTTTGGTATTTGTTCCCACAAGTGATGAATGAAGCAGTGGACTCTCCTCCCCTTTAGATGGAAAACATAAATTATGTTTACCTGATAATTTCATTTCCATCGTAGGGAGGAGAGTCCACTGCACCCGCCCGTTCTCCGGTGGGTGGACCTAAATTTTATTTCTCTTGTTAAGTGTAGTCAGTCCACGGGTCATCCATTACTTATGGGATTATATCTCTTCCCCAACAGGAAGTTGCAAGAGGATCACCCAAGCAGAGCTGCTATATAGCTCCTCCCCTCACATGTCATACCCAGTCATTCTCTTGCAACCTAACTAAAGATAGGTCGTTGTGAGAGGTCTGTGGTGTTTTTAAACTTAGTTTATTTCTTCAATCAAAAGTTTGTTATTTTAAATGGCACCGGAGTGTGCTGTTTGTTTCTCAGGCAGCATTAGAAGAAGAATCTGCCTGCGTTTTCTATGTTCTTAGCAGACGTAACTAAGATCCACTGGCTGTTCTCGCACATTCTGAGGAGTGAGGTAACTTCAGAAAGGGGGAATAGCATGCAGGGCCCCCCTGCAAACGAGGTATGTTCAGTAAATTATTTTTCTAAGCAATGGAATTGACTGAGAAATTACTGCTGATACCAATGTAATGTAAGTTCAGCCTTAAATGCAGTGGTAGCGACTGGTATTAGGCTGATGAGTGTGTGTACACTGAAGTATTTTTCTAGGGAATGGAATTTGACTCAGAAAATACTGTTAATACTGAAGTAATGTATGAGCCTTAACTGCAGTAAAAGCGACTGGTAGCAGGCTTATTAATAACACTTCATAACTTTTAAAATGTATGTTCAAAACGTTTACTGGCATGTTAATCGTTTTTTGTGAGGTACTTGGTGATGAAACTTATTGGGGCATGATTTTTACCACATGGCTAACTTTTGTTTCTGCATAGAAACAGTTAACTGAGCTTCCCCACTGTTGTAATATGAGTGGGAGGGGCCTATTTTAGCGCTTTTTTGCGCAGTAAAATTTCAGTCACAATCTTCCTACTTCATCCTCCATGATCCAGGACGTCTCTAGAGAGCTCAGGGGTCTTCAAAATTCATTTTGAAGGAGGTAATCAGTCACAGCAGACCTGTGACAGTGTGTTTGACTGTGATAAAAACGTTAATTATTAAATTGTTATCCGTTTTTGGGTATTAAGGGGTTAATCATCCATTTGCTGGTGGGTGCAATCCTTTGCTAACTTAATACATTTACTGTGAAAATTTGGTTGCTATAACTAATTTGGTTCATTGTTATTTCAACTGTGACAGCTTTTTGTGCTTCTTAAAGGCACAGTAGCGTTTTTTATATTGCTTGTAAATTTATTTGAAAAGTATTTTCCAAGCTTGCTAGTCTCATTCCTAGTCTGTTTAAACATGTCTGACACAGATGAATCTGTTTGTTCACTATGTATGAAGGCCAATGTGGAGCCCCATAGAAAGTTGTGTACTAAATGCATTGATGTAACTTTAAACAAAAGTCAGTCTTTACATGTAAAGAAATTATCACCAGACAACGAGGGGGAAGTTATGCCGACTAACTCTTCTCACGTGTCAGTACCTTCGCCTCCCGCTCAGGAGGTGAGTGATTTTGTGGCGCCAAGTACATCAGGGAGGCCCTTACAAATCACTTTGCAAGACATGGCTACTGTTATGACAGAAGTATTATCTAAATTGCCAGAATTAAGAGGCAAGCGTGATAGCTCTGGGTTAAGGACAGAGCGCGCTGATGATGTGAGAGCCATGTCCGATACTGCGTCACAATTTGCAGAACATGAAGACGGAGAGCTTCATTCTGTGGGTGACGGATCTGATCCAGGGAGACTGGATTCAGAGATTTCTAATTTTAAATTTAAGCTTGAGAACCTCCGCATATTGCTAGGGGAGGTATTAGCGGCTCTGAATGATTGTAACATGGTTGCAATTCCAGAAAAATTATGTAGGTTGGATAGATACTATGCGGTACCGGTGTGTACTGACGTGTTTCCTATACCTAAAAGGCTTACAGAGATTATTAGCAAGGAGTGGGATAGACCCGGTGTGCCTTTTTCTCCTCCTCCCATATTTAGGAAAATGTTTCCTATAGACGCCACCACACGAGACTTATGGCAGACGGTCCCTAAGGTGGAGGGAGCAGTTTCTACTTTAGCTAAGCGTACCACTATCCCGGTGGAGGATAGTTGTGCCTTTTCAGATCCAATGGATAAAAAATTAGGTTACCTTAAGAAAATGTTTGTTCAACAAGGTTTTATCTTACAGCCCCTTGCATGCATTGCGCCTGTCACTGCTGCGGCGGCATTCTGGTTTGAGTCTCTGGAAGAGGCCATTCGCACAGCTCCATTGGATGAAATTATGAACAAGCTTAAAGCACTTAAGCTAGCTAACGCATTTGTTTCTGATGCCGTCGTACATTTAACCAAACTTACGGCTAAGAACTCCGGATTCGCCATCCAAGCGCGCAGAGCGCTATGGCTTAAATCCTGGTCAGCTGACGTGACTTCTAAATCTAAATTGCTTAATATTCCTTTCAAAGGGCAGACCTTATTCGGGCCCGGCTTGAAAGAAATTATCGCTGACATTACGGGAGGTAAGGGCCATGCTCTACCTCAGGACAGGGCCAAATCAAAGGCCAAACAGTCTAATTTTCGTGCCTTTCATAACCTCAAGGCAGGAGCAGCATCAACTTCCTCCGCTCCAAAACAGGAAGGAGCTGTTGCTAGTTACAGACAGGGCTGGAAAACGAACCAGTACTGGAACAAGGACAAGCAGGCCAGAAAACCTGCTGCTGCCCCTAAGACAGCATGAAGAGAGGGCCCCCTATCCGGAAACGGATCTAGTGGGGGGCAGACTTTCTCTCTTCGACCAGGCTTGGGCAAGAGATGTCCAGAATCCCTGGGCGTTGGAGATCATATCTCAGGGATATCTTCTGGACTTCAAAGCTTCTCCTCCACAAGGGAGATTTCATCTTTCAAGGTTATCAGCAAACCAAATAAAGAAAGAGGCGTTTCTACGCTGTGTACAAGACCTCTTACTAATGGGGGTGATCCACCCAGTTCCGCGGACGGAACACGGGCAAGGATTCTATTCAAATCTGTTTGTGGTTCCCAAGAAAGAGGGAACCTTCAGACCAATCTTGGACTTAAAAATCCTAAACAAATTCCTAAGAGTTCCATCATTCAAAATGGAAACTATTCTAACCATCCTACCCATGATCCAAGAGGGTCAGTACATGACCACTGTGGACTTAAAGGATGCCTACCTTCACATACCGATTCACAAGGATCATTATCGGTACCTAAGATTTGCCTTCCTAGACAGGCATTGCCAGTTTGTAGCTCTTCCCTTCGGGTTAGCTACGGCTCCAAGAATCTTTACAAAGGTTCTGGGCTCACTTCTGGCGGTACTAAGACCGCGAGGCATAGCGGTGGCTCCGTACCTAGACGACATTCTGATACAAGCGTCAAGTTTTCAAACTGCCAAGTCTCATACAGAGATAGTTCTGGCATTTCTGAGGTCGCATGGGTGGAAGGTGAACGTGGAAAAGAGTTCTCTATTACCACTCACAAGGGTTCCCTTCCTAGGGACTCTTATAGATTCTGTAGAGATGAAAATTTACCTGACGGAGGCCAGGTTATCAAAACTTCTAAATGCTTGCCGTGCCCTTCATTCCATTCCACACCCGTCAGTAGCTCAGTGCATGGAAGTAATCGGCTTAATGGTAGCGGCAATGGACATAGTACCATTTGCGCGCCTGCATCTCAGACCGCTGCAATTGTGCATGCTAAGTCAGTGGAATGGGGATTACTCGGATTTGTTCCCTCTACTAAATCTGGATCAAGAGACCAGAGATTCTCTTCTATGGTGGCTTTCTCGGCCCCACCTGTCCAAGGGGATGACCTTTCGCAGGCCAGATTGGACGATTGTAACAACAGACGCAAGCCTTCTAGGTTGGGGCGCAGTCTGGAATTCCCTGAAGGCTCAGGGATCATGGACTCAGGAGGAGAAACTCCTCCCAATAAATATTCTGGAGTTAAGAGCAATATTCAATGCTCTTCTAGCTTGGCCTCAGTTAGCAACTCTGAGGTTCATCAGATTTCAGTCGGACAACATCACGACTGTGGCTTACATCAATCATCAAGGGGGAACCAGGAGTTCCCTAGCGATGTTGGAAGTCTCAAAGATAATTCGCTGGGCAGAGTCTCACTCTTGCCACCTGTCAGCGATCTTCATCCCAGGCGTGGAGAACTGGGAGGCGGATTTTCTAAGTCGCCAGACTTTTCATCCGGGGGAGTGGGAACTTCATCCGGAGGTCTTCGCTCAACTGATTCATCGTTGGGGCAAACCAGATCTGGATCTCATGGCGTCTCGCCAGAACGCCAAGCTTCCTTGTTACGGATCCAGGTCCAGGGACCCGGGAGCGGTGCTGATAGATGCTCTGACAGCCCCTTGGGTCTTCAACATGGCTTATGTGTTTCCACCATTTCCGATGCTTCCTCGACTGATTGCCAAGATCAAACAGGAGAGAGCATCGGTGATTCTGATAGCGCCTGCGTGGCCACGCAGGACCTGGTATGCAGACCTAGTGGACATGTCGTCCTGTCCACCATGGTGTCTGCCTCTGAGGCAGGACCTTCTAATTCAGGGTCCTTTCAACCATCCAAATCTAATTTCTCTGAGGCTGACTGCATGGAGATTGAACGCTTGATTCTATCAAAGCGTGGCTTCTCGGAGTCGGTTATTGATACCTTAATACAGGCTAGGAAACCTGTTACCAGAAGAATTTACCATAAGATATGGCGTAAATATTTATATTGGTGCGAATCCAAGAGTTACTCATGGAGTAAGGTTAGGATTCCTAGGATATTGTCTTTTCTACAAGAGGGTTTAGAAAAGGGCTTATCCGCTAGTTCGTTAAAGGGACAGATTTCTGCTCTGTCTATTCTTCTACACAAGCGTCTGGCAGAAATTCCAGACGTTCAGGCTTTTTGTCAGGCTTTGGCTAGGATTAAGCCTGTGTTTAAGACTGTTGCTCCGCCGTGGAGCTTAAACTTAGTTCTTAACGTTCTGCAAGGCGTTCCATTTGAACCCCTTCATTCCATTGATATCAAGCTGTTATCTTGGAAAGTTCTGTTTTTGATGGCTATTTCCTCGGCTCGAAGAGTCTCTGAGTTATCTGCCTTACATTGTGATTCTCCTTATCTGATTTTTCATTCAGACAAGGTAGTTCTGCGTACTAAACCTGGGTTCTTACCTAAGGTAGTTTCTAACAGGAATATCAATCAAGAGATTGTTGTTCCATCATTGTGTCCTAACCCTTCTTCAAAGAAGGAACGACTTTTGCATAATCTGGACGTAGTCCGTGCCCTGAAGTTCTATGTGCAGGCAACTAAAGATTTTCGTCAAACTTCTTCCCTGTTTGTCGTTTACTCTGGACGGAGGAGAGGTCAAAAGGCTTCGGCTACCTCTCTCTCCTTTTGGCTTCGTAGCATAATACATTTAGCCTATGAGACTGCTGGACAGCAGCCTCCTGAAAGAATTACAGCTCATTCTACTAGAGCTGTGGCTTCCACCTGGGCCTTTAAAAATGAGGCTTCTGTTGAACAGATTTGCAAGGCTGCGACTTGGTCTTCACTTCACACTTTTTCAAAATTTTACAAATTTGACACTTTTGCTTCTTCGGAGGCTATTTTTGGGAGAAAGGTACTTCAGGCAGTGGTTCCTTCCGTTTAAAGTTCCTGCCTTGTCCCTCCCTTCATCCGTGTACTTTAGCTTTGGTATTGGTATCCCATAAGTAATGGATGACCCGTGGACTGGATACACTTAACAAGAGAAAACATAATTTATGCTTACCTGATAAATGTATTTCTCTTGTAGTGTAATCAGTCCACGGCCCGCCCTGTCTTTTAAGGCAGGTCTAAATTTTAATTAAACTCCAGTCACCACTGCACCCTATGGTTTCTCCTTTCTCGTCTTGTTTCGGTCGAATGACTGGATATGACATGTGAGGGGAGGAGCTATATAGCAGCTCTGCTTGGGTGATCCTCTTGCAACTTCCTGTTGGGGAAGAGACATAATCCCATAAGTAATGGATGACCCGTGGACTGACTACACTACAAGAGAAATAAATTTATCAGGTAAGCATAAATTATGTTTTTTGTTCTTCTGGCACCATTTATATCCTGATATTTCTCCAACTGTTCCTTGTTCCCTTGGCAGAATGACTTGGGGATGAGGGAAGTGGGGGAGGTATTTAAGCCTTTGGCTGGGGTGTCTTTGCCTCCTCCTGGTGGCCAGGTTCTTATTTCCCACAAGTGATGAATGAAGCAGTGGACTCTCCTCCCCACGATGGAAATGAAATTAGTTAAGCATAATTTATGTTTTTATTTATAGTGCTTATTGTCTGTGTATTAAGCAGGAAGCATTTTAATAAGCAAATAGTGTTTTTTACTTTATATTTATTGAAACTCTGGAGGGCTTGTTAGAGAAGACCGGTAATACTGTTTCAGTCAGTTAGTTCGGGTTTCGCTCGGCTTCAGAAAATGCCCGCTTTTTCTTTCTAATGCGCAGTTTCTGATTCAGCCGGTCACATGATCGCTTCTCTTCCGCTCTTAGACAGTCCGGAGCGGTGTCGGCTGTTAGTCGTTTATTCTGTGTAAACAGCTGCTTTCTTCCTGACAAGTTTTCTTTCTCTTGTGATGCAGGTGTAGGGCACTTCAGTCTGCTGAGGTACTATTTGAGGGGTACATTTTAGAGCGCTAATCCGCTCAGAGTAAAATTTAAAGTGACAGTGTAAATATTTTTTAAAAATATTATTTGTCTATTGTCATTCCAATTTCTCTGGGTATTCCTTAAGCTATAGTCATGGAACAGGAGTCTGTTCTGATGGACAAATGTTTGTGTCTTGAGGCCCAAATTGTGTTACCTGTGTAATTTTGTTCCTCATTTTTAGAAAGGACTTTGAAATGCAAAGATAAACTTTTGTTTCTGAGCCTAATGTCTCTCAGGATGATGCTGTTCAGGCAATGCCACAGCTTTCTCCTCTTATGTCCCAAGCCTCAATGGCGTTAAATACAGTGCCCTGCAGTTCCTCTCAGCCTCCCGGTGGAGTTTATTTGTCTGCAAATTTTGCTGCCCAGGTATCTTCTGCGGCATCATCTGCTTTTCCTATGTTGGGGAAAAGCAAAAGGAAAACTAAACGTTTTTCAGATAGTAAGGTGTCTGTCCCTGCTGCTGCTACGCAGGTTGCCCTCCCTCATAACTCTGAGGACGAGGTTACCTCAGTGACTTCTAAAGGTGAAATCTCAGATTCTGACAATATAAATCCTTTGTCTGATGCTGAAGAAGTGAACTTCAGGTTTAAGTTTGAACACCTTTGTGTACTGTTAAAGGAGGTTTTTGCTACTTTGGATGACTCTGACTCTTCTGTCACGGTCATCCCTAAAAATAATCTATAAACTTAACAAATACTATGATGTTCCTTCCTCTATGGAAGCGTTTCCTGTTCCAGACTGTGTGACGGAGATTATTTCACAGGAATGGGAGAAGCCAGGGATACCTTTTTCCCTGTCTCCAGTCTTTAAAAAGATGTTTCCTGTCGCTGACTCCATTAAAGATTCTTGACGCATGGTGCCTAAAGTAGAAGAGGTTATTTCTACTCTGGCTAAGAGAATTACGATTCATATAGAGGATAGCTGTTCCTTTAAGGATCCCATGGACAAGAAGCTGGAGGCTTTTTTGAAGATGTATGTTCATCAGGGTCTTCAGTGGCAACCTGCAATTTGTATTACCACAGTAGCAAATGTATCATCTTATTAGTGCGATGCCTTGTCTAGGTCAATTTTAGAAGAGACCCCGTTGGAGGAGATCCAAGATAGGATTTAGGCTCTCAAATAAGTAAATTCCTTTATTTCTGATGCTAATATCCAAGTTATTAAACTGGGAGCAAAGATGTCCGGCTTTTCTGTCCTAGCCCGCAGAGCTTTGTGGCTAAAATCTTGGTCAGCTGATGTTACTTCAAAGTCCAAGCTTCTGGCGCTTCCTTACAAGGGTAAAACCTTGTTTGGACCTGGCCTGCTAGAAATAATTTCTGATATTACGTGTCTTTAAGGGTCTTTTCTCCCGCAAGACAAGAACAGACTTAAAGGATGTCAAAGCAATTTTTGTTCCTTTCGTAACTTCAAAGGTCAAAAGTCTTCCTCTTCCAAGCAGTCCAAATCTTCTTGGAAACTCAATCAGTTTTGGAACAAGGGGAAGCAATCAAAGAAACCTTCAGCTGAGTCTAAGTCGGCATGAAAGGTCGGCCCCCGATCCGGGATCAGATCAAGTGGGGGCAGACTTTCCCTGTTTTGTCAAGCTTGGATACAAGATGTCCCAGATCCTTGGGCTGTGGACATAGTATCTCAGGGTTACAAAATAGAATTTGCCCTCCCAGGAGCAGATTCCACCTCTCAAGATTATCAACAGACTAGGTAAAAAGAGAGTCGTTCTTGAACTGCGTTCAGGACCTTTCCTTCCTGGGAGTGATTGTTCCAGTAAGGGAACAGGGTCTAGGATTCTATTCAAATCTATTCGTCATTCCCAAAAAAGAGGGAAATTTTCGACCTAAAGTGCCTCAACAAGTTTCTCAGGGTCCCGGCCTTCAAAATGGAAACTATTTGTTCCATTCTTTCTTTGGTCCAAGAGGATCAGTTCATGACGACCATAGACCTGAAGGATGCATATCTTCATGTTCCCATCCAGGGATCATCACAAGTTCCTGAGATTTGCTTTTCTAGATAAACACTTTCAGTTTGTGGCTCTTCCGTTTGGCCTTGCCACAGCTCCCAGAATTTTCTCAAAGGTTCTGGGGGCTCTCTTGGCATTGATCAGGTCTCGGGGGAATTGCAGTGGCGCCCTACCTTGACGACATATTGGTTCAGGCGCCATCTTTTCAACAAGCAAACTCTCATACAGAGATCTTGTTGTCTTTTCTACGATCCCACGGATGGAAAGTGAATCTGGAAAAGAGTTCCTTGTTCCAGCCACAAGGGTGGTTTTCTTAGGGACCATCATAGATTCCCGATCTATGAAATTTTTTCTGACAGAGGTCAGAAAATCCAAGATTCTTGCCTCTCTCTTCAGTCTACTTTTCGGCCATCAGTAACTTACATCAACCACCAGGAAGGAATTCAGAGTTCCTTAGCCATGAAGGAGGTGGCACGGATTATTCAGTGGGTGGAAGCTCACAATTGTCTATCTGCCATCCACATTCCAGGAGTGGACAACTGGGAAGCGGATTTCCTGAGCAGACAGACTTGTCATCCCGGGAAGTGGGCTCTCCATCTGGAGGTGTTCTCCAGGTTAACCCTCAAATGGGGGGTACCAGAGTTGGATCTGATGGCGTCTCAGCAGAACGCCAAGGTCAAGAGATCTGCACGCCGCTCTAATGGATGCTCTGGCGGTTCCTTGGGATTTCGGTCTAGCATACCTGTATCCACTGTTTGCGCTCCTTCCACGAGTCATTGCACGTATCAAACAGGAGAGAGTGTCGGTAATTCTAATATCTCCTGCATGGCCTCGCAGGATCTCGTATGCAGACCTAGTGAAGATGTAATCTCGGCCACCTTGGAGGTTTCCTCTGAGGAAGGGCCTTCTAACTCAGGGTCCATTCCGCCATCTAAATCTCGTTTCTCTGAAGCTGACTGCTTGGAGATTGAACGCTTCGTTCTGGCTAAGCGTGGGTTTTCTGAGTCAGTCATTGAGACCATGATTCAGGCTCACAAGCCTGTTACTCAAAAGATTTACCATAAGGTATGGCGTAAATACCTATATTGGTGTGAATCAAAGGGGTACTCTTGGAGTAGGGTCAGGATTCCTAGAATTTTGTCTTTTCTCCAGGATGGTCTGGAGAAAGGGTTGTCAGTTCTCTGAAAGGTCAGATTTCTGCACTTTCTATTCTTTAACATAAGCGTCTGGCGCATGTGCCAGATGTTCAATCTTTTTGTCAGGCCCTGGTCAGAATCAGGCCTGTGTTTTAGTCTGTTGCTCCTCCTTGGAGCCTTAACCTTGTTCTTAAAGATTTGCAACAGACTCCGTTTGAGCCTATGCATTCCATAGATGTTAAGTTGTTATCTTGGAAGGTTTTGTTTCTTATTGCTATCTCTTCTGCTCGGAGAGTTTCGGAACTCTCAGCTTTGCAGTATGATTCGCCTTATCTTTCATGCTGATAAGGCGGTTCTTCGTACTAAATTGGGGTTTTTCCCTAAAGTGGTTTCGGATAGAAATATTAATCAAGAGACTAAAATTCTACCTACAGGCGACTAAGGATTTTCGCCAGTCTTCTGCCCTGTGTGTCTGTTTCTCAGAAAAGCGTAAAGGTCAAAAGGCTACTGCTACGTCTCTTTCCCTCGGGTTGAGAAGTATTATTCGTTTTGCTTACGAGCCTGCTGGTCAGCAGCCTCCTGAGAGAATTACAGCTCATTCCACTAGGGCTGTTTCCTCTTCTTGGGCTTTCAAAAATGAAACTTCTGTGGAACAGATTTGCAAGGCTGCAACCTGGTCCTCTCTGCATACTTTTTCCAAATTTTCGAAATTCGATACTTTTGCCTCGGCTAAGGCCTCTTTTGGCAGAAAGGTTCTTCAAGCGGTGGTGCCTTCTGTTTAGGTCTGCCTGTCTTGTTCTCCCTCCCTATTCATTTCGTGTCCTCTTGCTTGGGTATTGGTTCCCCCTAGTAATTGGAATGCCGTTGTGGACTCTCCATATCTTAAGAAAGAAAACAAAATGTATGCTTACCTAAGGATGGAGAGTCCACGACCCCACCCTTTATTAAGACCGTTTTGACTAAACCTCAGGCACCTCTACACCTTTGTGTTATTCCTTTTCCATTTCCCTTCGGTCGAATGACTGGGGATTATAGGTAGGGGAGTGACACTTAACAGCTTTGCTGTGGTGCTCTTTGCCTCCTCCTGCTGGCCAGAAGTGATATTCCCACTAGTAATTGGAATGACGTGGACTCTCCATATCCGGAAAGAAGAAAAAAAAATATCAGGTAAGCATAAATTTTGTTTTTTAAAGGTTTTATACTGGATTTTTTATATCAGTATCTGTGCATATTCTTCTTTATATAGTAATGGCTATTACATGCTGTTATATGAAAATTGGTGTATACTGTCCCTTTAATCTAGAAAAAAAAAAGCTTGTTATATTTATTTGATCATGGTTATAAATAAACTGTTTTAGAGTGTTTAGTGTCCCTTTTTAAAGTTTAAAAAATATACAAAAATTATATAAAACTATTTTTCTTTACAATATTATTTTTTTAGGTTTTTGGGAAAAAAAAGTATGCAATATATGCTAACTTTGCAGTATCTTTGACATTAGAAGATGTAGCATACCCGTATGAGAACACAGAAAGGACATAGCAATAGGTTCCATATAATATTTCTGAGCTATAGATATATATATATATACACGTGTGTGTGTATTAGTCATGGTCAGCTGATTGATTCGTGTGTAAGCCAAAAATTATGTAAGCTTCAGTTTTCAAGACAATCCTGAATTTTTTTTATTATAAACTATATAAATACATTTTTGCATGGTGCAGGCTTTTAGAAATAGCACTATCTACTACTACTTTAACTTTATTTAATGTCAAGGTCTGCAGCCTGAAGACATTCCCCTTAGGAAATATTGGGCAAATGTTTGTTTGTTTTTTTGTTAACAAATTCTAACAAATAGGCGACATTTGGGCTACACTGAATGCTAAAAAAGATCTGGTCAGATACCCAGCTGTTAAGTGATAGCTATGACAGTGACAGGCAGCTGATAGAATCATAAGCATTAGTGGGAAGGAATGTCCTCTGTCTACAGAATACATTGAAAATTGTGAGACCCCTCTTTAAATGGTGACCCGTTGTTATTGCTATTCCAAATACTAGCAGCTAGAGGATAAATACTTCACGGGATTGTCATGTGATCTTCATATGATTACAGAGAGGGAACCCCTAAACTTGTTTTTGTTGATTGTATAAGGATTAATAGAACCTGAACTCCCTAAATACATAGTATGGGTATGTGTAATAAATAATTTACATTTCTCTTGTAAGGTGTATCCAGTCCACGGATCATCCATTACTTGTGGGATATTCTCCTTCCCAACAGGAAGTTGCAAGAGGATCACCCACAGCAGAGCTGCTATATAGCTCCTCCCCTAACTGCCATACCTAGTCATTCTCTTGCAAACTCTCAACATAGCTGGAGGTAGTAAGAGGAAAGTGGTGTAATATAGTTAGTTTTTTCTTCAATCAAAAGTTTATTGTTTTTAAATGGTACCGGAGTTGTACTATTTTATCTCGGGCAGCATTTAGAAGAAGAATCTGCCTGCATTTTTCTATAATCTTAGCAGAAGTAACTAAGATCCACTGCTGTTCTCACATATGTCTGAGGAGTGAGGTAACTTCAGAGGGAGAATGGCGTGCAGGGTATCCTGCAATAAGGTATGTGCAGTTTAAATTTGTCTAGGGATGGAATTTGCTAGAAAAAAGCTGCTGATACCGGATTAATGTAAGTTAAGCCTAAATACAGTGATTTAATAGCGACTAGTATCAGGCTTGCTATCAGAGGTATATACTCTGATTAATGTGCAATATAAAACGTTTGCTGGCATGTTTAATCGTTTTTATATATGCTTTGGTGATAAAACTTATTGGGGCCTAGTTTTTTCCACATGGCTGGCTTGATTTTTGCCTAGAAACAGTTTCCTGGAGCTTTCCACTGTTGTAATATGAGTGGGAGGGGCCTATTTTAGCGCTTTTTTGCGCAGTTAAAATTACAGACAGAGACATTCAGCTTCCCTCAGCAGTCCCCTGCATGCTTTAGGACATCTCTGAAGGGCTCAAAAGGCTTCAAAAGTCATAGTTTAACTGCCTTTTTTCACTGCTATTTCAAATTTTAGCAAAATTTGTTTCCCTTAAAGGCACAGTAACGTTTTTTATATAGCTTGTTGCTTCTTCTGAGGCTATTTTTGGGAGAAAGGTTTTGCAAGCCGTGGTGCCTTCCATTTAGGTGACCTGATTTGCTCCCTCCCTTCATCCGTGTCCTAAAGCTTTGGTATTGGTTCCCACAAGTAAGGATGACGCCGTGGACCGGACACACCTATGTTGGAGAAAACAGAATTTATGTTTACCTGATAAATTACTTTCTCCAACGGTGTGTCCGGTCCACGGCCCGCCCTGGTTTTTTAATCAGGTCTGATAATTTATTTTCTTTAACTACAGTCACCACGGTATCATATGATTTCTCCTATGCAAATATTCCTCCTTTACGTCGGTCGAATGACTGGGGAAGGCGGAGCCTAGGAGGGATCATGTGACCAGCTTTGCTGGGCTCTTTGCCATTTCCTGTTGGGGAAGAGAATATCCCACAAGTAAGGATGACGCCGTGGACCGGACACACCGTTGGAGAAAGTAATTTATCAGGTAAACATAAATTCTGTTTTTCAGACAGTCAGTTTCATATTTGGGATAATGCATTTGAATCAATCATTTTTTCTTACCTTAAAAAATTTGACTTTTTCCCTGTGGGCTGTTAGGCTCGCGGGGGCTGAAAATGCTTCATTTTATTGCGTCATTCTTGGCGCGGACTTTTTTGGCGCAAAATTTTTTTCTGTTTCCCGCGTCATACGTGTCGCCGGAAGTTGCGTCATTTTTGACGTTCTTTTGCGTCAAAAGTGTCGGTGTTCCGGATGTGGCGTCATTTTTGGCGCCAAATAATGTGGGCGTCTTATTTGGCGCTAAAAAAATATGGGCGTCACTTTTGTCTCCACATTATTTAAGTCTCATTATTTATTGCTTCTGGTTGCTAGAAGCTTGTTCACTGGTATTTTTTTCCCATTCCTGAAACTGTCATTTAAGGAATTTGATCAATTTTGCTTTATATGTTGTTTTTTCTATTACATATCGCAAGATGTTCCACGTTGCAACTGAGTCAGAAGATACTTCAGGAAAATCGCTGCCCTGTGCTGGAGCTACCAAAGCTAAGTGTATCACTTTTGGTATATGTTCCTTCAGCTGTTGTTTGTATTAAATGTTATGACAAACTTGTTAATGCAGATAAAATTTCCTTTAGTACTGTTACATTACCTGTTGCTGTTCCGTCAACATCTAATACTCAGAGTGTTCCTGATAACATAAGAGATTTTGTTTCTAAATCCATTAAGAAGGCTATGTCTGTTATTTTCTCCTTCTAGTATACATAAAAGTCTTTTAAAACTTCTCTTTTTTTCAGATGAATTTTTTAATGAACATCATCATTCTGATACTGATAATGGTTCTTCTGGTTCAGAGGTTTCTGTCTCAGAGGTTGATGCTGATAAATCTTTGTATTTGTTCAAAATGGAATTTATTCTTTCTTTTTTTAAAGAAGTATTAATTGCATTAGAAATAGAGGATTCTGGTCCTCTTGATACTAAAACTAAACGTTTAAATAAGGTTTTTAAATCTCCTGTAGTTATTCCAGAAGTGTTTCCTGTCCCTGATGCTATTTCTGAAGTAATTTCCAGGGAATGGAATAATTTGGGTAATTCATTTACTCCTTCTAAACGTTTTAAGCAATTATATCCTGTGCCATCTGACAGATTAGAGTTTGGGACAAAATCCCCCCAAAAAAAAGGTTAATGGGGCTGTCTCTACTCCTGCTATATTTTTAGCGGATGTTGCTGCAGCTTCAACTTTTTGGTTAGAAGCTTTAGCACAAGTAACAGATCATAATTCTCATAGCATTATTATTCTTATAACATGCTAATTATTTTATTTGTGAGGCCATCTTTGATATCATTAGAGTTGATGTCAGGTATATGTCTCTAACTATTTTAGCTAGAAGAGCTTTATGGCTTAAAACTTGGAATGCTGATATGTCTTCTAAGTCATCTTTGCTAACCCTTTCTTTCCAGGGTAATAAATTATTCGGTTCTCAGTTGGATTCTTTTATCTCAACTGTTACTGGAAGGAAGGGAACTTTTTTACCACAGGATAAAAAATATGAGTTAAATTTAGGTCTAATAATTGTTTTCGTTCCTTTCATCACAACAAGGAACAAAAGCCTGATCCTTCATCCTCAGGAGCGGTATCAGTTTGGAAACCTTCTTCACTTTGGAATATATCCAAGCCTTATAGAAACCCAAAGCCAGCTCCTAAGTCCCCATGAAGGTGCGGCCCTCATTCCAGCTCAGCTGGTATGAGGCAGTTTACGTTCTTTTCAAAGAAATTTGGATCAATTCCGTTCACAATCTCTGGTTTCAGAACATTGTTTCAGAAGGGTACAGAATTGGCTTCAAGTTAAGGCCTCCTGCAAAGAGATTTTTTTCTTTCCCATGTCCCAGTAAACCCACCAAAGGCTCAAGCATTTCTGAAATGTGTTTCAGATCTAGAGTTGGCTGGAGTAATTATGCCAGTTCCAGTTCTGGAACAGGGGCTGGGGTTTTATTTTATCTCTTCATTGTACCAAAGAAGGTCAATTCCTTCAGATCAGTTCCGGATCTATCAATATTGAATCGTTATGTAAGGATACCAACATTCAAGATGGTAGCTGTAAGGACTATCCTGCCTTTTGTTCAGCAAAGGCATTATATGTCTACAATAGATTTACAGGATGCATATCTGCATATTCAGATTCATCCAGATCACTTTTTGTTTCTGAGATTCTCTTTTTTAGACAAGCATTACCAGTTTTGTGGCTCTACCCTTTGGCTTAGCATCAGCTCCAAGAATTTTTACAAAGGTTCTCGTGCCCTTCTGTCTGTATTCAGAGAACAGGGTATTGGTATTTCCTTATTTGGACGATATCTTGGTACTTGCTCAGTCTTCACATTTAACAGAATCTCATACGAATCGACTTGTGTTGTTTCTTCAAGATCATGGTTGGAGGATCAATTTACCAAAAAGTTCATTGATTCCTCAGACAAGGGTAACCTTTTTAGGTTTCCAGGTAGATTCAGTGTCTATGACTCTGTCTTTGTCAGACAAGAGAAGTATAACATTGATATCAGCTTGTCAAAACCTTCAGTCTCAATCATTCCCTTTGGTAGCCTTATGCATGGAAATTTTAGGTCTTATGACTGCTGCATCGGACGCAACGTGATCTCCTTTGCTCATTTTCACATGCGATCTCTTCAGCTCTGTATGCTGAACCAATGGTGCAGGGATTACACAAAGATATCTCAATTAATATCTTTAAAACCGATTGTACGACACTCTCTGACGTGGTGGACAGATCACCATCGTTTTGTTCAGGGGGCTTCTTTTGTTCTTCCGACCTGGACTGTAATTTCAACAGATGCAAGTCTTACAGGTTGGGGAGCTGTGTGGGGGTCTCTGACGGCACAAGGGGTTTGGGAATCTCAGGAGGTGAGATTACCGATCAATATTTTGGAACTCCGTGCAATTTTCAGAGCTCTTCAGTCTTGGCCTCTTCTGAAGAGAGAGTCGTTCATTTGTTTTCAGACAGACAATGTCACAACTGTGGCATACATCAATCATCAAGGAGGGACTCACAGTCCTCTGGCTATGAAAGAAGTATCTCGAATTCTGGTTTGGGCGGAATCCAGCTCCTGTCTAATCTCTGCGGTTCATTTCCCAGGTATAGACAATTAGGAAGCGGATTATCTCAGTCGTCAAACGTTGTATCCGGGCGAATGGTCTCTTCACCCAGAGGTATTTCTTCAGATTGTTCAAATGTGGGAACTTCCAGAAATAGATCTGATGGTTTCTCATCTAAACAAGAAACTTCCCAGGTATCTGTTCAGACCCCGGGATCCTCAGGCGGAGGCAGTGAATGCATTATCACTTCCTTGGAAGTATCATCCTGCCTATATCTCTCCACCTCTAGTTCTTCTTCTAAGAGTAATCTCCAAGATTCTGAAGGAATGCTCGTTTGTTCTGCTGGTAGCTCCAGCATGGACGGATTCTTTTTTCGGATGGCCTCTTGCCAACCGTGGGCTCTTCCGTTAAGACCAGACCTTCTGTCGCAAGGTCCTTTTTTCCATCAGGATCTCAAATCTTTAAATTTAAGGGTATGGAGATTGAACGCTTGATTCTTGGTCAAAGAGGTTTCTCTGACTCTGTGATTAATACTATGTTACAGGCTCGTAAATCTGTATCTAGAGAGATATATTATAGAGTCTGGAAGACTTTTATATTTCTTAGTGTCTTCTCATCATTTTTCTTGGCATTCTTTTAGAATTCCGAGAATTTTTTTTACAGTTTCTTCAGGATGGTTTAGATAAAGGTTTGTCCGCAAGTTCCTTGACAGGACAAATCTCTGCCCTTTCTGTTCTTTTTCACAGAAAGATTGCTAATCTTCCTGATATTCTTTGTTTTGTACAAGACTTGGTTCGTATAAAACCTGTCATTCAGTCAATTTCTCCTCCTTGGAGTTTGAATTTGGTTCTGGGGGCTCTTCTAGCTCCTCCTTTTGAATCCATGCATTCATTTGGACATTAAACTTCTTTCTTGGAAAGTTTTGTTTCTTTTGGCCATCTCTTCTGCCAGAAGAGTCTCTGAATTATCTGCTCTTTCTTGTGAGTCTCCTTTTCTGATTTTTCATCAGGATAAGGCGGTGTTGCGAACTTCTTTTGAATTTTTTCCTAAGGTTGTGTATTCTAACAACATTAGTAGAGAAATTGTGGTTCCTTCATTATGTCCTAATCCTAAGAATTCTAAGGAGAAATCTGTGCATTCTTTGGATGTTGTTAGAGCTTTGTATTATTATGTTGAAGCTACTAAGTCTTTCCGAAAGAGTTCTAGTCTATTTTTCATCTTTTCTGGTTCTAGAAAAAGCCAGAAAGCTTCTGCCATTTCTTTGGCATCTTGGTTGAAATCTTTAATTCATCATGCCTATGTCGAGTCGGGTAAAACTCCGCCTCAAAGGATTACAGCTCATTCTACTAGGTCAGTTTCTACTTCCTGGGCGTTTAGGAATGAAGCTTCGGTTGATCAGATTTGCAAAGCAGCAACTTGGTCCTCTTTGCATACTTTTACTAAATTCTACCATTTTGATGTGTTTTCTTCTTCTGAAGCAGTTTTTGGTAGAAAAGTACTTCAGGCAGCGGTTTCAGTTTGAATCTTCTGCTTATGTTTTCATTAAACTTTATTTTGGGTGTGGATTATTTTCAGCAGGAATTGGCTGTCTTTATTTTATCCCTCCCTCTCTAGTGACTCTTGCGTGGAAAGATCCACATCTTGGGTAGTCATTATCCCATACGTCACTAGCTCATGGACTCTTGCTAATTACATGAAAGAAAACATAATTTATGTAAGAACTTACCTGATAAATTAATTTCTTTCATATTGGCAAGAGTCCATGAGGCCCACCCTTTTTGTGGTGGTTATGATTTTTTTGTATAAAGCACAATTATTCCAATTCCTTATTTTATATGCTTTCGCACTTTTTTCTTATCACCCCACTTCTTGGCTATTCGTTAAACTGATTTGTGGGTGTGGTGAGGGGTGTATTTATAGGCATTTTAAGGTTTGGGAAACTTTGCCCCTCCTGGTAGGAATGTATATCCCATACGTCACTAGCTCATGGACTCTTGCTAATATGAAAGAAATGAATTTATCAGGTAAGTTCTTACATAAATTATGTTTTTTGGGAGAAAGGTTCTACAGGCAGTGGTTCCTTCCATCTAAGCCTGCCTTGTCCCTCCCTTCATCCGTGTACTTTAGCTTTGGTATTGGTATCCCACAAGTAATGGATGATCCGTGGACTGGATACACCTTACAAGAGAAAACATAATTTATGCTTACCTGATAAATTTATTTCTCTTGTGGTGTATCCAGTCCACGGCCCGCCCTGTCTTTTTAAGGCAGGTCTAAATTTTAAGTTAAACTACAGTCACCACTGCACCCTATGGTTTCTCCTTTCTCGGCTTGTTTCGGTCGAATGACTGGATATGGCAGTTAGGGGAGGAGCTATATAGCAGCTCTGCTGTGGGTGATCCTCTTGCAACTTCCTGTTGGGAAGGAGAATATCCCACAAGTAATGGATGATCCGTGGACTGGATACACCACAAGAGAAATAAATTTATCAGGTAAGCATAAATTATGTTTTTATTGAAGAGAACCAGATAACAGGACGATTTATGAACATATTTTTTTTCTGTGCTAAAAGAGTTTACTCAGGGATAAGAGCATACCGTTCTGAAATCATAAGAAAATACGGCGACCCAGGAAGCGCATAGCCTAAATGTTTACATCATGCTACTAACAACTTTCAATTTGTTTACAAACATCTGTACATAAATTTGTTCCCTGGCTCCTAAAAATGAGTGGCTGGTATGTCCATGTTCTGGCTGACCCCTGTTTCCACTGTTAATATATACTTAATAGTATGCCGTTAGATATTTTATTCATTTTCTATATACAGTATATATAGCGCAAGATGCAGAATTATTTATATTGCTAAATGCAAATGTATATTATAATTTTAAAGTTATTTTTATTGGATTACATTATATAGATTTTTAAATGTTAAATTTGGGGGGGGGGTTAATTCACTCTTAATCCATACACTTGACATTTTTATTTATTCATTTATTTTGGGGAAAATGAAAGGAATATAGTGAAAATGCATGTGTGGGGAAAAAAACATGATTGGTGCAGATGACAACAGTCTGTGCACTGCTTTTGCACCAGTTTGTCTCAGCAATGAAGGGTCAGCTTGAAATATTTTTGCGATAAATTAAAGTCACAGACAAACAATAGAAATTCAAAATAGCAGTAAGACTGTAAAATGATGTTGTTAAATCAAAGTTGTTTTTTCTTTCTTTTTTTCCCTCAGATTACACCTCCTCCTTCCCTTTCAGAACCCCTCAAGGAGCTTTTTAGACAGCAAGAAGTTGTACGAATGAAACTCCGTTTACAGCACAGCATTGAAAGGGTAAATTTTCATTGTGCCATATTCAGAATAACAAATCTGTACATGCTTCAATTTGATAGAGCATATGTAACTTTAATACCCTCTAGAGGGGAAAAATACATAGTAGAAATACTGATTGGAAGCAGCAGAGCACAGTTGGTCCCAAGTGGAAACTTCCTCTGATCCATTCAGCAGTTCTAGCCACAAAGCTGAGTCTTACGACTAGCGTTGCTGATTGGATCAGCAACAGTTTCCACTCTGGACCAGCAGGTCTCACGTGGTACTTCTACTATGTGTTGAACCCCTTTTGTAGGGGTTAACTGCCTAGCATTAAAGGCTCACTTGTCTAAAAATACATGCTCAAGTGACTTAGTGCATATAATTTGTCAACTGTAATGGTCTTTTAACATGTAATTATTTCATCAGATGGTGAGAGTCCACGAGTCATCAAGTGTGCTGGGAGGAGGCAAGAGACACACCAGACCTATATATTCCTCCTACTTCCCATGATTCTCAGTCAATTTCTTTCACCTTTTTGATGAGCTTTCAGCTTTGCCATGCAAATCGTATTATCTGATTATTCTCTTGTAAGGTGTATCCAGTCCACGGGTCATCATCCATTACTTGTGGGATATTCTCATTCCCAACAGGAAGTTGCAAGAGGACACACACAGCAGAGCCGTTATATAGCTCCTCCCCTAACTGCCATATCCAGTCATTTTCTTGCAACTCTCAACACGCATGGAGGTAGTAAGAGAGAGTGGTGAAATATAGTTAGTTTTTTATCTTCAATCAAAAGTTTATTTTAAATGGTACCGGAGTTGTACTATTTTATCCCAGGCAGTAAATAGAAGAAGAATCTGCCTGAGTTTTCTATGATCTTAGCAGGTTGTAACTAAGATCCATTGCTGTTCTCACATATGACTGAGGAGAGAGGTAACTTCAGTGGGAGAATGGCGTGCAGGTTTCTCTGCTATGAGCTATGTGCAGTTACAATTTTTTCTAGATATGGAAAATGCTAGAAAATGCTGCTGATACCGGATTAATGTAAGTTAAGCCTGAATACAGTGATTTAATAGCGACTGGTATCATGCTTACTCTCAGGGGTAATACCCTTATAAAATTGCAATATAAAACGTTTGCTGGCATGTTTAATCGTTTTTATATATGCTTTGGTGATAAAACTTTATTGGGGCCTAGTTTTTTCCACATGGCTGGCTTAAATTTTGCCTAGAAACAGTTTCCTGAGGCTTTCCACTGTTGTAGTATGAGTGGGAGGGGCCTATTTTAGCACTTTTTTGCGCAGTTAAAATTACAGACTGAGACATCCAGCTTCCCTCAGCAGTCCCCTGAATGCTATAGGACATCTCTAAAGGGCTCAAAGGCTTTCCATAGTCGTTTATTGAGGAAGGTAGGGCCACAGCAGAGCTGTGGCAGTTTGTTGTGACTGTTAAAAAACGTCTATCGTTTTTTTTGATCCGTTTTTTGAACTAAGGGGTTAATCATCCATTTGCAAGTGGGTGCAATGCTCTGTTAGCTTATTACATACACTGTAAAAATTTTGTTTGATTTACTGCCTTTTTTCACTGTTTTTCAAATTTTGACAAAATTTGTTTCTCTTAAAGGCACAGTACCGTTTTTTATATTTGCTTGTTAACTTGATTTAAAGTGTTTTCCAAGCTTGCTAGTCTCATTGCTAGTCTGTACAAACATGTCTGACATAGAGGAAACTCCTTGTTCATTATGTTTAAAAGCCATGGTGGAACCCCCTCTTAGAATGTGTACCAAATGTACTGATTTCACTTTAAGCAATAAAGATCATATTTTGTCTTTAAAAAATTTATCACCAGAGGAATCTGACGAGGGGGAAGTTATGCCGACTAACTCTCCCCATGTGTCAGATCCTTTGACTCACGCTCAAGGGACTCACGATCAAATGGCGCCAAGTACATCTAGGGCGCCCATAGCGATTACTTTACCAGACATGGCGGCAGTCATGGATAATACACTGTCAGCGGTATTAGCCAGACTACCTGAATTTAGAGGTAAGCGAGATAGCTCTGGGGTTAGACAAAATGCCGAGCATACTGACGCTTTAAGAACCATGTCTGATACTGCCTCACAATATGCAGAAGCTGAGGAAGGAGAGCTTCAGTCTGTGGGTGATGTTTCTGACTCAGGAAAGATGCCTGATTCTGATATTTCTACATTTAAATTTAAGCTTGAACACAAGGAATGGGATAGACCAGGTGTGCCGTTCTCTCCCCCTCCTATTTTTAGAAAAATGTTTCCAATAGACGCCACCACACGGGACTTATGGCAGACAGTTCCTAAGGTGGAGGGAGCCGTTTCTACTCTAGCAAAGCGTACTACTATCCCTGTCGAGGACAGTTGTGCTTTCTTAGATCCAATGGATAAAAAGTTAGAGGGTTACCTTAAGAAAATGTTTATTCAACAAGGTTTTATCCTGCAGCCCCTTGCATGCATTGCTCCTGTCACTGCTGCTGCGGCGTTCTGGTTTGAGTCTCTGGAAGAGGCTTTACAGGTAGCGACTCCATTGGATGACATACTTGGCAAGCTTAGAGCACTTAAGCTAGCCAATTCTTTTGTTTCTGATGCCATTGTTCATTTGACTAAACTAGCGGCTAAGAATTCTGGTTTTGCTATACAGGCGCGCAGGGCGCTATGGCTTAAATCATGGTCAGCTGATGTGACTTCAAAATCTAAGCTACTTAACATTCCCTTCAAGGGGCAGACCCTATTCGGGCCTGGTTTGAAGGAGATTATTGCTGATATCACTGGAGGAAAAGGTCATGCCCTTCCTCAGGACAGGTCCAAATCAAGGGCCAAAAAGTCTAATTTTCGTGCCTTTCGAAACTTCAAGGCAGGTGCGGCATCAACTTCCTCTAATGCAAAACAAGAGGGAACTTTTGCTCAGTCCAAGACGGTCTGGAGACCAAACCAGACCTGGAACAAAGGTAAGCAGGCCAAAAAGTCTGCTGCTGCCTCTAAGACAGCATGAAGGAACGGCCCCCTATCCGGTAACGGATCTAGTAGGGGGCAGACTTTCACTCTTCGCCCAGGCGTGGGCAAGAGATGTCCAGGATACCTGGGCGTTGGAAATTATATCCCAGGGATATCTTCTGGACTTCAAAGCTTCCCCCCCAAAAGGGAGATTTCACCTTTCACAATTATCTGCAAACCAGATAAAGAGAGACGCATTCTTACACTGTGTACGAGACCTCCTAGTTATGGGAGTGATCCATCCAGTTCCAAAGGAGGAACAGGGACAGGGTTTTTACTCAAATCTGTTTGTGGTTCCCAAAAAAGAGGGAACCTTCAGACCAATTTTGGATCTAAAGATCTTAAACAAATTCCTCAGAGTTCCATCATTCAAGATGGAAACTATTCGTACCATCCTACCTATGATCCAGGAGGGTCAATATATGACTACAATGGATTTAAAGGATGCTTATCTTCACATTTCCATACACAAAGAAGATCATCATCGGTTTCTCAGGTTTGCCTTTCTAGACAGGCATTACCAGTTTGTAGCTCTTCCCTTTGGATTAGCTACAGCCCCAAGAATCTTTACGAAGGTTCTAGGGTCGCTTCTGGCGGTCCTAAGGCCGCGGGGCAAAGCAGTGGCCCCTTATTTAGACGACATCCTGATACAGGCGTCAAACTTCCAAATTGCCAAGTCTCATACGGACGTAGTACTGGCATTTCTGAGATCGCATGGGTGGAAAGTGAACGAGGAAAAGAGTTCTCTATCCCCACTCACAAGAGTTTCCTTCCTAGGGACTCTGATAGATTCTGTAGAAATGAAAATTTACCTGACGGAGTCCAGGTTATCAAAGCTTTTAAATTCCTGCCGTGTTCTTCATTCCGTTCCGCGCCCTTCGGTGGCTCAGTGCATGGAAGTAATCGGCTTAATGGTAGCGGCAATGGACATAGTGCCGTTTTGCACGCCTACATCTCAGAACGCTGCAACTATGCATGCTCAGTCAGTGGAACAGGGATTACACAGATTTGTCCCCTCTACTAAATCTGGATCAAGAGACCAGGGATTCTCTTCTCTGGTGGCTATCTCGGGTCCATCTGTCCAAGGGTATGACCTTTCGCAGGCCAGATTGGACAATTGTAACAACAGATGCCAGCCTTCTAGGTTGGGGTGCAGTCTGGAACTCCCTGAAGGCTCAGGGATCGTGGACTCAGGAGGAGACACTCCTTCCAATAAATATTCTGGAACTGAGAGCGATATTCAATGCTGTTCAGGCTTGGCCTCAGTTAGCAACTCTGAGGTACATCAGATTTCAGTCGGACAACATCACGACTGTGGCTTACATCAACCATCAAGGGGGAACAAGAAGTTCCCTATCGATGTTAGAAGTCTCAAAGATAATTCGCTGGGCAGAGACTCACTCTTGCCACCTATCAGCTATCCATATCCCAGGTGTAGAGAACTGGGAGGCGGATTTTCTAAGTCGTCAGACTTTTCATCCGGGAGAGTGGGAACTCCATCCGGAGGTGTTTGCACAATTGATTCATCGTTGGGGCAAACCAGAACTGGATCTCATGGCGTCTCGCCAGAACGCCAAACTTCCTTGTTACGGATCCAGGTCCAGGGATGCTCTAGCAGCACCCTGGTCTTTCAACCTGGCTTATGTGTTTCCACCGTTTCCTCTGCTCCCTCGACTGATTGCCAAGGTCTAGTAGGAGAGAGCATCAGTGATTTTGATAGCGCCTGCGTGGCCACACAGGACCTGGTATGCAGATCTGGTGGACATGTCATCCTTTCCACCATGGACTCTGCCTCTGAGACAGGACCTTCTACTTCAGGGTCCTTTCAACCATCCAAATCTAATTTCTCTGAGACTGACTGCCTGGAGATTGAACGCTTGATTTTATCAAAGCGTGGCTTCTCCGAGTCAGTCATTGATACCTTAATACAGGCACGAAAGCCTGTCACCAGGAAAATTTACCATAAAATATGGCGTACATATCTTTATTGGTGTGAATCCAAGAGTTACTCATGGAGTAAGGTCAGGATTCCCAGGATATTATCTTTTCTCCAAGATGGTTTGGATAAAGGATTGTCAGCTAGTTCCTTGAAAGGACAGATTTCTGCTCTGTCTATTCTTTTGCACAAGCGTCTGGCAGATGTTCCAGACGTTCAGGCATTTTGTCAGGCTTTGGTTAGAATCAAGCCTGTGTTTAAACCTGTTGCTCCCCCATGGAGCTTAAATTTGGTTCTTCAGGTTCTTCAAAGAGTTCCGTTTGAACCTCTTCATGCCATAGATATCAAACTTTTATCTTGGAAAGTTCTGTTTTTAGTAGCTATTTCCTCGGCTCGTAGAGTCTCTGAGTTATCGGCTTTACAATGTGATTCTCCTTATCTGATCTTCCATACGGATAAGGTAGTCCTGCGTACCAAACCTGGGTTTTTACCTAAGGTGGTATCTAACAAGAATATCAATCAAGAGATTGTTGTTCCATTCTTGTGTCCTAATCCTTCTTCAAAGAAGGAACGTCTATTACACAATCTGGACGTGGTTCGTGCTTTAAAGTTTTACTTACAAGCTACTAAAGATTTTCGTCAAACATCTGCTTTGTTTGTTGTCTACTCTGGACAGAGGAGAGGTCAAAAAGGCTTCGGCAACCTCTCTTTCTTTTTGGCTAAGAAGCATAATCCGCTTAGCCTATGAGACTGCTGGCCAGCAGCCTCCTGAAAGGATTACAACTCATTCTACTAGAGCTGTGGCTTCCACTTGGGCCTTTAAAAATGAGGCTTCTGTTGAACAGATTTGCAAGGCGGCAACTTGGTCTTCGCTTCATACTTTTTCAAAATTCTACAAATTTGATACTTTTGCTTCTTCGAAGGCTATTTTTGGGAGAGAGGTTTTACAGGTAGTGGTACCTTCCGTTTAAGTACCTGCCTTGTCCCTCCCTTCATCCGTGTACTTTAGCTTTGGTATTGGTATCCTACAAGTAATGGATGATCCGTGGACTGGATACACCTTACAAGAGAAAACACAATTTATGCTTACCTGATAAATTTATTTCTCTTGTGGTGTATCCAGTCCACGGCCCGCCCTGTCATTTTAAGGCAGGTAATTTTTTCATTTAAACTACAGTCACCACTGCATCCTATGGTTTCTCCTTTCTCTGCGTGTTTTCGGTCGAATGACTGGATATGGCAGTTAGGGGAGGAGCTATATAACAGCTCTGCTGTGGGTGTCCTCTTGCAACTTCCTGTTGGGAATGAGAATATCCCACAAGTAATGGATGATCCGTGGACTGGATACACCACAAGAGAAATAAATTTATCAGGTAAGCATAAATTGTGTTTTAATCAGGATAGGCTGTTCTTCGCACTAGCTATTCCTTCCTAAGCTAGTATTTATAAATACTATTAATCAGTAAATTGTGGTTTCTTTTTTTGTCCAGCTTCTGAGAACTCAAATGAGTGTCTTTCTCTTGTTAAGTGTATCCAGTCCACGGATCATCCATTACTTATGGGATATTCTCCTTCCCAACAGGAAGTTGCAAGAGGATCACCCACAGCAGAGCTGCTATATAGCTCCTCCCCTCACTGCCATACCCAGTCATTCTCTTGCAACTCTCAACTAAGATGGAGGTCGTAAGAGGACTGTGGTGTTTTATACTTAGTTTATTTCTTCAATCAAAAGTTTGTTATTTTTAAATAGTACCGGAGTGTACTGTTTATCTCAGGCAGTATTTGGAAGAAGACTCTGCCTGCGTTTTCTATGATCTTAGCAAACTAAGATCCTTTGCTGTTCTCACATATTCTGAGGAGTGATGTAACTTCAGAGGGGGAATAGCGTGCAGGTTTGCTGCAATAAGGTATGTGCAGTTAAAATATTTTTCTAGGGATGGAATTTGCTAGAAAATGCTGCTGATACCGAAGTAATGTAAGTAAAGCCTTAAATGCAGTGATAGCGACTGGTATCAGGCTTATTAATAGAGATACATACTCTTATAAAAGTGTATTTTAAAACGTTTGCTGGCATGTTTAATCGTTTTTTATATATGTTTGGTGATAAAACTTATTGGGGCCTAGTTTTTTCCACATGGCTGGCATGAATTTTGCCAGGAACAGTTCCTTGAGGCTTTCCACTGTTGTAATATGAGTGGGAGGGGCCTATTTTAGCGCTTTTTCTCGCAGCAAAAATTACAGACACAGACATCCAGCTTCTTCCTGCATGTTCCAGGACTTCTCTGAAGGGCTCAAAAGGCTTCAAAAGTCATATTGAGGGAGGTAAAAAGCCACAGTAGAGCTGTGGCAGTTGTTGTGACTGTTTGAAAAACGTTTTTGTCATTTATTATTCCGTTTTTTGTATTAAGGGGTTAATCATCCATTTGCAAGTGGGTGCAATGCTCTGCTAACTTGTTACATACACTGTAAAAATTTCGTTAGTGTAACTGCCTTTTCTTTCATGTAATTAGCAAGAGTCCATGAGCTAGTGACGTATGGGATATACATTTCTACCAGGAGGGGCAAAGTTTCCCAAACCTTAAAATGCCTATAAATACACCCCTCACCACACCCACAATTCAGTTTTACAAACTTTGCCTCCCGTGGAGGTGGTGAAGTAAGTTTGTGCTAGATTCTACGTTGATATGCGCTTCACAGCAGGCTGGAGCCCGGTTTTCCTCTCAGAGTGCAGTGAATGTCAGAGGGATGTGAAGAGAGTATTGCCTATTTGAATTCAATGGTCTCCTTCTACGGGATCTATTTCATAGGTTCTCTGTTATCGGTCGTAGAGATTCATCTCTTACCTCCCTTTTCAGATCGACGATATACTCTTATATACCATTACCTCTACTGATTCTCGTTTCAGTACTGGTTTGGCTATCTGCTATATGTAGATGAGTGTACTGGGGTAAGTAAGTCTTATTTTTTGTGACACTCTAAGCTATGGTTGGGCACTTTATACGTAAAGTTCTAAATATATTTCTTTAAACTTATATTTGCCATGATTCAGGATAATCAATATTCCTTCTTCAGACTGTCAGTTTCATTATTTGGGAAAATGCATACGAATAAAATATTTTTTCTTACCTTAAAGAAATTTTCTAATTGACTTTTTTCCTTGCGGGCTGTTAGGCTCGCGGGGGCAGAAAATACTTCAATTTATTGCGTCATTCTTGGCGCAAAATTTTGTCATTTCCGGCGCCATAGTTGACGCCGGAAGTTTACACGTGGTTGCGTCATTTTTGACGCATGTGTGTTACAGACGTTTTTTTGCGCCAAAAAGTGTGGGCGTCATACTTGGCGCCAAAAAATGTGGGCGTCATACTTTCCCATTATTTAAGTATCACTTTTTTGTTGCTTCTGGTTGCTAGAGGCTTGTTTGTTTTGCATTTTTCCCCATTCCTGAAACTGTCATTTAAGGAATTTGATAATTTTGCTTTATATGTTGTTTTTTTCTATTACATATTGCAAGATTTTCCATAAATTATTCCTGGATCAGAACATACTGAGGGATTCCTGTTGACTAAGAAGTCCTACCAAAGCTAAGTTCATTTATTTTAAATGTTATGAATCTTTATCTTTAGCTATGGTTTGTAATAAGTTATGATAAACTTTTACATGCAGAATCCATTAGTATTTATGCTTTATGTATTGCTTTTCTTTTTACATCTTATGTACAAGATATACTTAGAAAATGTATAAGAATATTTTTCTGATTCTAGGTTAAGGCTTTTTCTGACTTTGCGCCTTCTATTAAAAATTTTTAGGTCTTTTTCAAACTTCTTTTTGATGAAGTTTCAAATGACCAACAATATACTGAATTATCCTTCTCTGATGATGTTTTTTCTCTTTCAGAACTTTTCTTCATCAGATATTGACACTAACAAATCTACTTTTTTATTTTTTATTAGAGTACATTTGTTTTTTGTTGAAAAGGTGTTGATTATTTTGGATATTGAGGTAACTAGTTCTTTTTCAAAACTAGCTAACATTTTATTTCTGCTTATTTTATCTTCTGTGTCTTCATCGGTTTTTTTTTTCCATTCCTTCATACTAGGGAATGGAATAGGCTGACAATTTTCTTCAAAGGTTTTAAATTATATTCTTTGCCGGCAGTTAAATTCAATTTTGAGGGTTCTCCAATTTAATGGGGCTATCTCTACTCCTGCTAAATTATGCTATTGTTTCTATAGCAAAATAGTATTTATTTTCTTTTTAAATGTTTGTATCCTATTTAAGGAAAAAAATTTATTTTCAGGTACTTTTCTTGGACCTGTAATTTATTTGGATGATGTTGCTTTTGCTCCATTTTTTTCTGTTTACTTTAAAGATCAAGTATCAGATTATGTATTATTTAGCATTGTTAAGGGACAAAGTCTACTGCTCATTTGAGGTTCAGACTGGGTGCTGTTGCATTTGTCTAGTTGTCTTGCATTTTTGTTTATGCAAGTCCGGTGTGTTGGCTGGTCCCTTAACTGGATTAACATGCTAATAATTTTATTTGTTTCTTCATTTTTATTGAATATTTTCACAAATGAGGTTTAATCTATGTCTTTAGCTGTTGTTAGCTAGAAGAAATTTTGTGATTTCTAAAAAATCCTTATTTCTTTTTTTCCAAGATAATCAATTATTTGATTCATATTGGATTCAATTCTTAACTGTTACTCTGGGCTTCAAGATTAAGTTTTTAGACTAAAACTTTAAGCTTATTTTAGTTTGGTTGTTCTTACTAAAGAACAAAATTCTAAATTCTTACCCAAGTAACATGTTTTTATTTAGAAGTTTTTTTGGTTCTATTCGGTCCAAAATTCTTAGATTTTGGGTACAAAATTAAATTTGAAGTAAAACCGTCTGTGAGAAGTCTTTTTCTCTCTATTATATTCCAGCTATTCCAGTAAGGCTAACACTTTCCTTAATGTGTTTCAGTCCCATATATTTTGGGTAATGTTGAAGTGCGGTTGATCACCTGTTGAGGATCAAGCGCTGCTCAGATCTGGAATCTTCTGGGGTATTTATTCCAGTTCCATTTTTAGGATCTGGGTTTTGGGGTTTTATTCAAACTATTCATTGTTCCAAAGATAGAAAATCTTTTTATTATATTAATATACCATCTTTTAGATTGGTATTTATATGGTCTATTCTGACTTTTTTTGGTCAGTGATAGCATTATTTGTTTTCATTAGATACAATAGATGCATATCTTCATTTCTGTTTTCATTCAGATTATTTTTATTTTCTGAGACTATGGAATCTCATATGATTCAACTTTGTTTTTTCAAAGACATGGTTAGAGGATCTTTTTATCAAAAGCTCTTGATTCCTCACACAAGGGTCACCTTTTTTAGGTTTCCAGATAGATTGTGTCACTGTCTTTGTCTCTAACAGATAAGTGATTTTTTTCTTTTTGGGTTCCGTCTGTCGGTACCTTCAGTCTCTATTATTTCCTTCAGTTGCTATATATGCATGGAAATTTAGGTCTTATGGCTGCAGCATTGGACTCATTTCCCTTTGCTCATTTTCATAGAAAACCTTTCCAGTTTTTTATGCTGCATAATGGTGCAGGGATTCTAGGATTTCATTTTTTAAATCTTCGAATTCTATGTTTATCTATCTTTGATTCGGTGGTTAAGATCACCATCATTTAGTTCTACAGGTCTCTTCGATTCTTTCAACCTGGACCATGATCTCTATAGATGCGAGTCTTTTAGGTTGGGAGGCTGTCTGAGGTTCTCTGTCAGCACAAGGGGTTTGGAAATCTCAGGAGACGAGATTACCATTTGATATTTTGGAACTCCGTGCATTCCCAGAGTTCTTCTGTTGGTTTCTTTTGAAGAAGAGACGTTTATTGTTTTTTTTTTCAGAAATTATCACATCTGTGGTGTATGTCAATCATCAGGGTGTGACTATCAGTCTTTAGACTGTGACAAAAGTATCTCGGATATTTGCTTGGGCTAAATCCAGCTCCTATCTAAATTCTGGGGTCTTTTTCCCAGGTATAGATGTTTGGGAAGCGGATTATCTCTGTTAATCAAGCTTTACATCCGGGAGAATGGTCTTTACCCAGATATGTTTTTCAATTTTTCAGATGTGAGGGCTTCCAGAAATAGATCTGTTGGCCTCTCGTCTCAACAAGGAACTTCCCAGGGGCCTATGTCAGGTCCGGGGATCCTCAGGCGGAAGTAGCGTATGCATTGATACTTCCTTGGAATTATCATTCTGTCTATATCTTCTGCCTCTAGTTCTTCCAAAATTCTAATGGAGCGTTCGTTTGTACTGCTGGTGGTTCCAGCATGGCCTCACAGGTTTTGGTATGCGGATCTCATTTGGATGGCCAGTTGCCAACCTTGGACATTTCCGTTAAGACCAGACCTTTTATCTCAAGGCCCATTTTTCCATCAGGATCTTAAATCATTTAATTTGAAGGTATGGAGATTGAACATTTGATTCTTAGTCATAGAGGTTTCTCTGAATGAGTGATTAATACTATGTTACAGGTCTGTAAATCTGTCTCTAGAAAGATTTATTATCAAGTTTGGAAGACTTTCATTTCTTGGTGTTCTTCTCATAAATTCTTTTGGCATTCTTTTAGAATTCCTAGAATTTTACAATTTTTCAGGTTGGTTTAGATACGGTTTTGTCTGCGAGTTCTTTGAACGGACAAATCTCTACTCTTTCTGTTCTTTTTCACAGAAAGATTGCTATTCATTCTGATATTCATTGTTTTGTACAGGCTTTGGTTTGTATCAAGCCTGTCATTCAGTCAATATCTCCTCCTTGGAGTCTCAATTTGGTACTGAGGGCTTTACAGGCTCCTCTGTTTGAACCTTTGCGTTCTCTGGACATTAAAATTACTTTCTTGGAAAGTATTGTTCCTTTTGGTTATCTCTTCTGCTAGAAGAGTTTCTGAGTTTTCTGCTCTTTCTTGTGGATCTCCTTTTCTGATTTTTCATCAGGGTAAGGCAGTGTTCCTTCCTGTTATTCATTATTTTGTTCAGGCTTTGGTTCTTATCAAACCTGTCATTAAGCCAATTTCTCCTCCTTGGAGTTTTAATTTGGTTCTAAGGCTTTACAGGCTCTTCTATTTGAGCATATGTTTTCTCTAGACATTATTTACTTTCATGGAAAGTATTGTTCTTTTTAGACATCTCTTCAGCTAGAACAATTTTTTGTTCTTTCTTGTGAGTCTCCTTTTTCTGATTTTTTCATCAGGATAAGGTGGTTTTTTGCTATCCTCATTTCAATTCTTACCTAAAGTTGTGTTTTCTATCAACATTAGGGAGGAATTATTGTCTTTTCCTAAGACTTCTTTGGTAAGATTCTTACATTCTTTGGATATGGTAAGAGTTTTGAAATCTTATGTTGAAGCTATTCAGATTTCAGATAGTCTTCTAGTCTATTTGTTATCTTTTCTGGTGTTAGGAAGGTCAAAAGGCTTCTGCCATTTATTTGAAATCTTGCTTAAACTTTTGATTCATCATGCTTATTTGGAGTCGGGTGGATTCCCACCTTGGAGGATTATGGCTCATTCTACTAGGTAAGTTTCTACTTCCTGGGCTTTTTAAGAATGAAGCTTCTGTTGATCAGATTTGCAAAGCAATGACTTGGTCTTCTTTGCATACTTTTTACTATGTTCTACCATTTTGATGTTTTCTCTTCTTTAGAAGCAGTTTTGGTAGAATGGTACTTCAGCTGTTTCAGTTTGATTCTTCTGCTTATATTTTCATTTTTTTTTTTTTCATTATAAAAATTGAAACTTTTTTGATTTGGGTAGTGGATTAATTTTTCAGCGGAATTGGCTGTCTTTATTTTATCCCTCCCTCTCTAGTGACTCTTGCGTGGAAGTTCCACATCTTGGGTATTTATTATCCCATACGTCACTAGCTCATGGACTCTTGCTAATTACATGAAAGAAAACATAATTTATGTAAGAACTTACCTGAAAACCTGCTGCTGCCCCCAAGACAGCATGAAGGAACGGCCCCCTATCCGGAAACGGATCTAGTGGGGGGCAGACTTTCTCTCTTCGCCCAGGCGTGGGCAAGAGATGTTCAGGATCCCTGGGCGTTGGAGATCATATCTCAGGGATATCTTCTGGACTTCAAAGCTTCTCCTCCACAAGGGAGATTTCATCTTTCAAGGTTATCAGCAAACCAGATAAAGAAAGAGGCATTCCTAAGCTGTGTGCAAGACCTCCTAGTAATGGTAGTGATCCATCCAGTTCCGCGGACGGAACAGGGACAGGGGTTTTATTCAAATCTGTTTGTGGTTCCCAAGAAAGAGGGAACCTTCAGACCAATCTTGGATCTAAAGATCTTAAACAAATTCCTCAGAGTTCCATCATTCAAGATGGAAACTATTCGGACTATCCTACCCATGATCCAAGAGGGTCAGTACATGACCACAGTGGACTTAAAGGATGCCTACCTTCACATACCGATTCACAAAGATCATCATCGGTTCCTAAGATTTGCCTTTCTAGACAGGCATTACCAATTTGTAGCTCTTCCCTTCGGGTTGGCCACAGCCCCAAGAATTTTTACAAAGGTTCTGGGCTCACTTCTGGCAGTTCTAAGACCACGAGGCATAGCGGTGGCTCCGTATCTAGAAGACATCCTGACGGAGTCCAGGTTATCAAAACTTCTAAATGCTTGCCGTGTCCTTCATTCCATTCTACGTCCGTCAGTGGCTCAGTGCATGGAAGTAATCGGCTTAACGGTAGCGGCAATGGACATAGTGCCATTTGCGCGCCTGCATCTCAGACCGCTGCAATTATGCATGCTATGTCAGTGGAATGGGGATTACTCGGATTTGTCCCCTCTACTAAATCTGGATCAAGAGACCAGAGATTCTCTTCTCTGGTGGCTATCTCGGGTCCATCTGTCCAAGGGTATGACCTTTCGCAGGCCAGATTGGACGATTGTAACAACAGATGCCAGCCTTCTAGGTTGGGGCACAGTCTGGAACTCCCTGAAGGCTCAGGGATCGTGGACTCAGGAGGAGAAACTCCTCCCAATAAATATTCTGGAGTTAAGAGCAATATTCAATGCTCTTCTAGCTTGGCCTCAGTTAGCAACCCTGAGGTTCATCAGATTTCAGTCGGACAACATCACGACTGTGGCTTACATCAACCATCAAGGGGGAACCAGGAGTTCCCTAGCGATGTTAGAAGTCTCAAAGATAATTCGCTGGGCAGAGTCTCACTCTTGCCACCTGTCAGCGATCCACATCCCAGGAGAACTGGGAGGCGGATTTTCTAAGTCGTCAGACTTTTCATCCGGGGGAGTGGGAACTCCATCCGGAGGTGTTTGCTCAATTGGTTCATCGTTGGGGCAAACCAGAACTGGATCTCATGGCGTCTCGCCAGAACGCCAAGCTTCCTTGTTACAGATCCAGGTCCAGGGACCCGGGAGCGACGCTGATAGATGCTCTAGCAGCTCCTTGGTTCTTCAACCTGGCTTATGTGTTTCCACCGTTTCCTCTGCTCCCTCGACTGATTGCCAAAATCAAGCAGGAGAGAGCATCGGTGATTCTGATAGCGCCTGCGTGGCGACGCAGGACCTGGTATGCAGACCTAGTGGACATGTCATCCTTTCCACCATGGACTCTGCCTCTGAGGCAGGACCTTCTAATACAAGGTCCTTTCAATCATCCAAATCTAATTTCTCTGAGACTGACTGCATGGAGATTGAACGCTTGATTCTATCAAGGCGTGGCTTCTCCGAGTCAGTCATTGATACCTTAATACAGGCACGAAAGCCTGTCACCAGGAAAATCTACCATAAGATATGGCGTAAATATCTTTATTGGTGTGAATCCAAGAATTACTCATGGAGTAAGGTTAGGATTCCTAGGATATTGTCCTTTCTCCAAGAGGGTTTGGACAAAGGATTATCAGCTAGTTCTTTAAAAGGACAGATTTCTCCTCTGTCTATTCTTTTGCACAAGCGTCTGGCAGAGGTTCCAGACGTCCAGGCATTTTGTCAGGCTTTGGTTAGAATTAAGCCTGTGTTTAAACCTGTTGCTCCCCCATGGAGCTTAAACTTGGTTCTTAAAGTTCTTCAAGGAGTTCCGTTTGAACCCCTTCATTCCATTGATATTAAACTTTTATCTTGGAAAGTTCTGTTTTTGATGGCTATTTCCTCGGCTCGAAGAGTCTCTGAGTTATCTGCCTTACAATGTGATTCTCCTTATCTGATTTTTCATGCAGATAAGGTAGTTCTGCGTACCAAACCTGGGTTTTTACCTAAGGTGGTTTCTAACAAGAATATCAATCAAGAGATTGTTGTTCCATCATTGTGTCCTAATCCTTCGTCAAAGAAGGAACGTCTTTTACATAATCTGGACGTAGTCAGTGCCTTGAAGTTTTACTTACAAGCTACTAAAGATTTTCGCCAAACATCTTCCCTGTTTGTCGTTTACTCTGGACAGAGGAGAGGTCAAAAAGCTTCGGCAACCTCTCTTTCCTTTTGGCTTCGGAGCATAATTCGCTTAGCCTATGAGACTGCTGGACAGCAGCCCCCTGAAAGGATTACAGCTCATTCTACTAGAGCTGTGGCTTCCACCTGGGCCTTTAAAAATGAGGCCTCTGTTGAACAGATTTGCAAGGCTGCGACTTGGTCTTCGCTTCACACCTTTTCAAAATTTTCAAAATTTGATACTTTTGCTTCTTCGGAGGCTGTTTTTGGGAGAAAGGTTCTTCAGGTAGTGGTTCCTTCCGTTTAATCCTGCCTTGTCCCTCCCATCATCCGTGTACTTTAGCTTTGGTATTGGTATCCCATAAGTAATGGATGATCCGTGGACTGGATACACTTAACAAGAGAAAACATAATTTATGCTTACCTGATAAATGTATTTCTCTTGTAGTGTATCCAGTCCACGGCCCGCCCTGCCCTTTTAAGGCAGGTCTAAATTTAATTAAACTACAGTCACCACTGCACCCTATGGTTTCTCCTTTCTCGTCTTGTTTCGGTCGAATGACTGGATATGGCAGTGAGGGGAGGAGCTATATAGCAGCTCTGCTTTGGGTGATCCTCTTGCAACTTCCTGTTGGGAAGGAGAATATCCCATAAGTAATGGATGATCCGTGGACTGGATACACTACAAGAGAAATAAATTTATCAGGTAAGCATAAATTATGTTTTTTCACAATTTGGATGTTACAAGAGTTATGTAATATAATGTAGAATCCATAAAAGATTTCAGACTTTCTTTTTCTCTCTTTGTTCATTTTTTTGGGCCTTGCAAAGGTCAGAAAGCTATGGTTTTGAATTTAGCAGCGTGGCTTAAAACCTTAATTTGTAAGGCTTATTTGGTTGCGGGGAAAACTTCCCTAAGCATATTACTTTTCATTCTACTAGAGCAGTTGTCACTTTTTTGGGCCTTTTGTAATAAGACTTCTATTGATCAGATTTGCAAGGCAGCTATTCGGTTTTCCTTACACATTTTTTCGAAGCTTTATTTCTTTCATGATGGTCAGAGTCCCTTTCTTTTTGTTCAGGTGGCGGCAATACTTGTTTTGCACTTTTTTGCCCTGCTTTATCTTTCCTGCTTTTCTTTTTCCTTTTGGCTATATGTATGACTGAGGATCATGGGGTAGTGGGCGGGATTTAAAGCTCTGGTGTGTTGGAGTGTCTCTTACCTCTTCCTAGTGGTCAGGAGGGGAATTCCAACACATGATGACTCATTGACTCCACCATCATGAAATAAATTAATTTATCTGGTAAGCATAAATTTTGTTTCATTTAGTCCTATCTTTTTATTGTACTGATATAGACTGTGAAGTTGGTGTAAAACTGCTATTTGTAGCGGCTGTTTTACAAACACATTAAGGTATTTTTTAAATATGCCTAGTATATATACACAATTATGTACTAAAAGCAATCTATTTGTATAAATAATAAATGTTTAAAGGGACAAGGGACGGTCTACTCCAGAATTTTGTTTAAAAGATAGATAACCTCTTTTATTACTCATTCCTTGGATTTGCATAACCAATATGGTTATATTAATATATATATATTTTATTTATATATATATATATATATATATATATATATATATATATATATACACACATTTTTACCTCTTTGATTAGCTTGAATCTAAGCCTCTGCAGACTGTCCCCTTATTTCAGTTCTTTTGACGGACTTGCATTTTAGCCAATCACTGCCCTCTCATAAATAACTCCACGTGTGTGCGCACAATGAACTAAAGCCCTTTAGCTGTGAAAACTGTCAAATGCATTCAGATAAGAGGCGACCTTCAAGGGCTTAGAAAGTAGCATATGAGCCTACCTAGGTTTAGCTTTCAATTAAGAATACCAAGATAACAAAGCAAATTTGATGGTAAAAGTAAACTGGAAAGTTGTCTAAAATGGCATGCCCTATCTGAATCATGAAAGTTTAATTTTGATTAGACTGTCCCTTTTTAAAAATCATATAAAACTGATCTGGAATTAACCACTTGAGAACCCCGATTAATGTGTTTTTCTTATCTTTTTTGATTGTACCCAGCTTGAACTGTAATTGAGTTTGTGAGCTGCTCTAAGTAATCATTTTTTTAATATGTAAATATATGCAGCATGCTTAAAGGGACACTGTACTCAATAATTTTGTATTGTTCATATGAAAGGGCAGTGTTTTAACATTTTGATTTTTTTTTTTTCTTCACACCTAAAAAATTTGAAAGTAATAGCTGTGTAAATTTTAATTGAAAGATATGTATGTATATTCTGTATTTGTGTGTGTGTATGTATATATATATGTATGTATATATATATGTATATATATATATATATATATATATATATATATATATATATATATATATATATATATATATAAATATAAAATAGAAGAGACAAGAACTCCAGACTCCGGTCACAAATGCCTGGGGTGCAGCAGAAAGTTTATAACATCGAATGAAGAGTGCACTCACCAGGACTTTTTACCAGATTTATTTCTTAAACAGTAAATGTTTTCGGGGGATTAGCCCCTTCCTCAGACATACAAAAATATAGATAGACTTTCCCCAAACACCAGACACCTTTTATAGCTGCAGAACCGCCATTACAGACACTTTCCAGGGTAGGGTGCCACCCACATGGTGACGTCACCATCCCCAGCAACATGTGCATCCGGTCTGCAACCCAGTGGAAACAAATATACATATACAATGCAGTAGGAATCATAACATATGATAGATAATACATTCCTCAATATGTAAAAAACATTGCACATGCTTGCTTAATAAAGGGAGACTGAACCCACATTTTTTTATTTCATGATTCTGATAGAGCATGACATTTTAAGCAACTTTCTAATTTACTCCTATTATCAATTTTCTCCTGTTAAGTGTAGTCAGTCCACGGGTCATCCATTACTTATGGAATATATCTCTTCCTAACAGGAAACTGCAAGAGAATTACCCAGCAGAGCTGCTATATAGCTCCTCCCCTCACATATCATATTCAGGCATTCTCTTGCAGCCTAACTAAAAAGGAAGCTGTGAGAGATCTGTGGTGTTTTTTAACTTAGTTTATTTCTACAATCAAAAGTTTGTTATTTTTAAATGGCACCGGAGTGTGCTGTTTATTCTCAGGCAGCATTAGAAGAAGAATCTGCCTGCGTTTTTTTCTATGGTCTTAGCAGACGTAACTAAGATCCACTGGCTGTTTCTCATCTGAGGAGTGAGGTAACTTCAGAGAAGGGGAATAGCATGCAGGGCTCCCCTGCAACAAATGAGGTATGTGCAGTAATTTATTTTCTGAGGAATGGAATTGACTGAGAAAATACTGCTGATACCATTGTAAAGTAAGTTCAGCCTTAAATGCAGTGATAGCGACTGGTATCAGGCTGATGTGTGTGTGTGTGTGTGTGTACACTGAATGTATTTTTCTAAGGAATGGAATTGACTCTGAAAATACTGTTAACACTGAAATAATGTATGAGCCTTAACTGCAGTAAAAGTGACTGGTAGCAGGCTTATTTATAATAATACATAACTTTCAAATGTATGTTTAAAACGTTTACTGGCTTGTTAATCGTTTTTGTGAGGTACTTGGTGATAAAACTTATTAGGGCATGATTTTTACCACATGGCCATTTTTGTTTTCTGCATAGAAACAGTTTCTGAGCTTCCCCACTGTTGTAATATGAGTGGGAGGGGCCTATTTTAGCGCTTTTTTGCGCAGTAAAAATTCAGTCACAATCTGTCTACTTCATCCTCCATGATCCAGATCGTCTCTAGAGAGCTCAGGGGTCTTCAAAATCCATTTTGAGGGAGGTAATCAGGCACAGCAGTCCTGTGACAGTGTATTTGACTGTGAAAAAAACGTTAATTATATAATTGTTATCCGTTTTTGGGTACTAAGGGGTTAATCATCCATTTGCTGGTGGGTGCAATCCTTTGCTAACTTAATACATTTACTGTGAAAATTTGGTTGCTATAACTATTTTGGTCATTGTTATTTCAACAGTGTCAGTTTTTCTGTGCTTCTTAAAGGCACAGTAACGTTTTTTATATTGCTTGTAAATTAATTTTGAAAAGTATTTCCAAGTTTGCTAGTCTAATTGCTAGTTTGTTTAAACATGTCTGACTCAGATGAATCTCTTTGTTCACTATGTTTAAAGGCCAATGTGGAGCCCAATAGAAATTTGTGTACTAATTGCATTGATGCTACTTTAAATAAAAGTCAATCTTTACATGTAAAGAAATTATAACCAGACGACGAGGGGGAAGTTATGCCGACTAACTCTCCTCACGTGTCAGTACCTTCGCCTCCCGCTCAGGAGGTGCGTGATTTTGTGGCGCCAAGTACATCAGGGAGGCCCTTACAAATCACTTTGCAAGACATGGCTACTGTTATGACAGAAGTATTATCTAAGTTGCCAGAATTAAGAGGCAAGCGCGATAGCTCTGGGTTAAGGATAGAGCGCGCGGATGAGATGAGAGCCATGTCAGATACTGCGTCACAGTTTGCAGAACGTGAGGACGGAGAGCTTCATTCTGTGGGTGACGGATCTGATCCAGGGAGACTGGATTCAGAGATTTCCAATTTTAAATTTAAGCTAGAGAACCTCCGCACATTGCTAGGGGAGGTATTAGCGGCTCTGAATGATTGTAACACGGTTGCAATTCCAGAGAAATTATGTAGGTTGGATAGATACTATGCGGTACCGGTGTGTACTGACGTATTTCCTATACCAAAAAGGCTTACAGAGATTATTAGCAAGGAGTGGGATAGACCGGGTGTGCCTTTTACCCCTCCTCCCATATTTAGGAAAATGTTTCCTATTGACGCCACCACACAAGACTTATGGCAGACGGTCCCTAAGGTGGAGGGAGCAGTTTCTACTTTAGCTAAGCGTACCACTATCCCGGTGGAGGATAGTTGTGCCTTTTCAGATCCAATGGATAAAAAATTAGAGGGTTACCTTAAGAAAATGTTTGTTCAACAAGGTTTTATTTTACAGCCCCTCGCATGCATTGCGCCTGTCACTGCTGCGGCAGCATTCTGGTTTGAGTCTCTGGAAGAGGCCATTCGCTCAGCTCCATTGGATGAAATAATCAACAAGCTTAAGACACTTAAGCTAGCTAACGCATTTGTTTCTGATGCCGTTGTGCATTTAACCAAACTTACGGCTAAGAACTCCGGATTCGCCATCCAAGCGCGCAGAGCGCTATGGCTTAAATCCTGGTCAGCTGACGTGACTTCTAAATCTAAATTGCTTAATATTCCTTTCAAAGGGCAGACCTTATTCGGCTTGAAAGAAATTATTGCTGACATTACGGGAGGTAAGGGCCATGCTCTACCTCAGGACAGGGCCAAATCAAAGGCCAAACAGTCTAATTTTCGTGCCTTTCGTAACTTCAAGGCAGGAGCAGCATCAACTTCTTCCGCTCCAATACAGGAAGGAGCTGTTGCTCGTTACAGACAGGGCTGGAAAGTTAACCAGTCCTGGAACAGGGGCAAGCAGGCCAAGAAACTTGCTGCTGCCCCCAAAACAGCATGAAGAGAGGGCCCCCTATCCGGAAACGGATCTAGTGGGGGGCAGACTTTCTCTCTTCGCCCAGGCTTGGGCAAGACATGTCCAGGATCCCTGGGCGTTGGAGATCATATCTCAGGGATATCTCCTGGACTTCAAAACTTCTCCTCCACGGGGGAGATTTCATCTTTCAAGGTTATCAGCAAACCAAATAAAGAAAGATGCGTTTCTACGCTGTGTACAAGACCTCTTACTAATGGGGGTAATCCACCCAGTTCCGCGGACGGAACACGGGCAGGGATTCTATTCAAACCTATTTGTGGTTCCCAAGAAAGAGGGAACCTTCAGGCCAATCTTGGACTTAAAAATCCTAAACAAATTTCTAAGAGTTCCATCATTCAAAATGGAAACTATTCGAACCATCCTTCCCATGATCCAAGAGGGTCAGTACATGACCACAGTGGACCTAAAGGATGCCTACCTTCACATACCGATTCACAAGGACCATTACCGGTATCTGAGATTTGCCTTCCTAGACAGGCATTACCAGTTTGTAGCTCTTCCCTTCGGATTAGCTATGGCTCCAAGAATCTTTACAAAAATTCTAGGATCACTTCTGGCGGTACTAAGACCGCGAGGCATAGCGGTGGCTCCGTACCTAGACGACATTCTGATACAAGCGTCAAGTTTTCAAACTGCCAAGTCTCATACAGAGATAGTTCTGGCATTTCTGAGGTCGCATGGGTGGAAGGTGAACGTGGAAAAGAGTTCTCTATTACCACTTACAAGAGTTCCCTTTCTAGGGACTCTTATAGATTCTGTAGAGATGAAAATTTACCTGACAGAGGCCAGGTTATTAAAACTTCTAAATGCTTGCCGTGTCCTTCACTCCATTCCACACCCGTCAGTATCTCAGTGCATGGAAGTAATCGGCTTAATGGTAGCGGCAATGGACATAGTACCATTTGCGCGCCTGCATCTCAGACCGCTGCAATTGTGCATGCTACGTCAGTGGAACGGGGATTACTCAGATTTGTCCCCCCTACTAAATCTGGATCAAGAGACCAGAGATTCTCTTCTATGGTGGCTTTCTCGGCCACATCTGTCCAAGGGGATGACCTTTCGCAGGCCAGATTGGACGATTGTAACAACAGACGCCAGCCTTCTAGGCTGGGGAGCAGTCTGGAATTCCCTGAAAGCTCAGGGATTATGGACTCAGGAGGAGAAACTCCTCCCAATAAATATTCTGGAGTTAAGAGCAATATTCAATGCTCTCCTAGCTTGGCCTCAGTTAGCAACTCTGAGGTTCATCAGATTTCAGTCGGACAACATCACGACTGTGGCTTACATCAACCATCAAGGGGGAACCAGAAGTTCCCTAGTGATGTTGGAAGTCTCAAAGATAATTCGCTGGGCAGAGTCTCACTCTTGCCACCTGTCGGCGATCTACATCCCAGGCGTGGAGAACTGGGAGGCGGATTTTCTAAGTCGCCAGACTTTTCATCCGGGGGAGTGGGAGCTTCATCCGGAGGTCTTTGCTCAACTGATTCGTCGTTGGGGCAAACCAGATCTGGATCTCATGGCGTCTCGTCAGAACGCCAAGCTTCCTTGTTACGGATCCAGGTCCAGGGACCCGGGAGCGGTGCTGATAGATGCTCTGACAGCCCCTTGGGTCTTCAACATGGCTTATGTGTTTCCACCATTCCCGATGCTTCCTCGTTTGATTGCCAAGATCAAACAGGAGAGAGCTTCGGTGATTCTGATAGCGCCTGCGTGGCCACGCAGGACCTGGTATGCAGACCTAGTGGACATGTCGTCCTGTCCACCGTGGTCTCTGCCTCTGAGACAGGACCTTCTAATTCAGGGTCCTTTCAAACATCCAAATCTAATTTCTCTGAGGCTGACTGCATGGAGATTGAACGCTTGATTCTATCAAAGCGTGGCTTCTCGGAGTCGGTTATTGATACCTTAATACAGGCTAGGAAGCCTGTTACCAGAAAAATTTACCATAAGATATGGCGTAAATATTTACATTGGTGCGAATCCAAGAGTTACTCATGGAGTAAGGTTAGGATTCCTAGGATATTGTCCTTTCTACAAGAGGGTTTAGAAAAGGGCTTATCTGCTAGTTCGTTAAAGGGACAGATTTCTGCTCTGTCTATTCTTCTACACAAACGTCTGGCTGAAGTTCCAGACGTTCAGGCTTTCTGTCAGGCTTTAACTAGGATTAAGCCTGTGTTTAAGTCTGTTGCTCCGCCGTGGAGCTTAAACTTAGTTCTTAATGTTCTTCAAGGCGTTCCATTTGAACCCCTTCATTCCATTGATATCAAGCTGTTATCTTGGAAAGTTCTGTTTTTGATGGCTATTTCCTCGGCTCGAAGAGTCTCTGAGTTATCTGCCTTACATTGTGATTCTCCTTATCTGATTTTTCATTCAGACAAGGTAGTCCTGCGTACTAAACCTGGGTTCTTACCTAAGGTAGTTACTAACAGGAATATCAATCAAGAGATTGTTGTTCCATTTCTGTGTCCTAACCCTTCTTCAAAGAAGGAACGACTTTTGCATAATCTGGACGTAGTCCGTGCCCTGAAATTCTATTTGCAGGCAACTAAGGATTTTCGTCAAACTTCTTCCCTGTTTGTCGTTTACTCTGGACAGAGGAGAGGTCAAAAGGCTTCGGCTACCTCTCTCTCTTTTTGGCTTCGTAGCATAATACGCTTAGCCTATGAGACTGCTGGACAGCAGCCTCCTGAAAGGATTACAGCTCATTCTACTAGAGCTGTGGCTTCCACCTGGGCCTTTAAAAATGAGGCCTCTGTTGAACAGATTTGCAAGGCTGCGACTTGGTCTTCGCTTCACACTTTTTCAAAATTTTACAAATTTGACACTTTTGCTTCGTCGGAGGCTATTTTTGGGAGAAAGGTACTTCAGGCAGTGGTTCCTTTTGTTTAATGTTCCTGCCTTGTCCCTCCCTTCATCCGTGTACTTTAGCTTTGGTATTGGTATTCCATAAGTAATGGATGACCCGTGGACTGACTACACTTAACAGGAGAAAACATAATTTATGCTTACCTGATAAATTCCTTTCTCCTGTAGTGTAGTCAGTCCACGGCCCGCCCTGTTTTTACGGCAGGTCTAAATTTTAATTAAACTCCAGTCACCACTGTACCCTATGGTTCCTCCTTTCTCGTCTGCTTTGGTCGAATGACTGAATATGATATGTGAGGGGAGGAGCTATATAGCAGCTCTGCTGGGTAATTCTCTTGCAGTTTCCTGTTAGGAAGAGATATATTCCATAAGTAATGGATGACCCGTGGACTGACTACACTACAGGAGAAAGGAATTTATCAGGTAAGCATAAATTATGTTTTTCTTCGTTCTCTTGCTATCTTTATTTTAAAAGCAGGAATGTAAATCTTAGCAGCCAGCCAATTTTAGGTTCAGCACCATGGATAGCGCTTGCTTATTGGAAGCTCACATTTACCCACGAATAAGCAGGCATAACCCAGGTTCTCAACCAAAAATGGGCCGGCTCCTATACATCACATTCCTGCTTTTTAAATAAAGATAGCAAGAGAATGACGAAACATTGATAATATGAGTAAATTCGAAGCTTAAAATTGCATGCTCTATCTGAATCAGGAAACAAAACATTTTGGGTTTAGTGTCCCTTTAATCAAACATTCTACATATGGACACGTTGCACTGTGTTGCAGACCGGATGCACACGTTGCTGGGGATGGTGATGTCACCATGTGGGTGGCACCCTACCCTGGAGAGCGTCTGTAATGGCGGTTCTGCAGCTATAAGGGTGTCTGGTGTTTGGGGTAAGTGTATATATATTTTTGTATGTCTGAGGAAGGGGCTAATCCCCCGAAAACGTTTACTGTTTAAGAAATAAATCTGGTAAAAAGTCCTGGTGAGTGCACTCTTCATTCAATGTTATATATATTTATATATATAATATTTAAAGCTCATTGACTGAAAAGCACTTCTTGCTAATGCTCATGTTTAAATATGATTTCATGTGACAGAAAATAGCACACAATTTAAATTCCAGCTTCTGTAGGAAATGTGGGAATAAGCAAAGTTTTCAGAGATATTTTACAACAAACAAGAACAATAAATAATGAATGTATATTGCAAACTGTATTTATTGTTTCCATCAGATTTTTGGGGAATTACATTTTGAGATTAATATCCCTTTTAAAACTCACATTTAAAATTTTCAAAAACACGTGTGTCATATTATTACAGCTAATTATAATTTTTAGCACTGTGTGACCCCCTGGTAATATTGGCCAGAGGTTGCATACATGGACATTGGCTTCTTGCTCATGCAAGTTCTGGTCGCAGTTATGGCTGTGTCATCAGATTGTGTGCATGATATTGTAACAGTGATACTAAAATATAGTGCAAAGAAATCTTCCTTTAAAATCTATTTGGATTGCACTACTCGCATTGGCCCATTTAAGGCTAGAGAGAAAGCTCAAACGTTCTGTTTTCTTGGTGATAATTCTTTCTTTTGTGTTTCTTTTTCATTCAGGAGAAGCTGATTGTGTCAAATGAACAAGAAGTGTTACGTGTTCACTACCGGGCAGCGAGAACCTTAGCTAATCAGTCCCTTCCGTTCAGTGCCTGCACTGTATTACTGGATGCAGAAGTATATAATGTTCCGCAAGAATCTCAGGTAGAGGGCGCTTCATATTTTTATACATTTATTATCATAACATTTTATGGTTTTTAACTACTCTTACTTTTAAAGGCTCCTGAGGCTTAAAATGTTAAGTGATTCAGATAGAGCATACATTTTTTTAAAACATTTCCAGTTGACTTCTTTTATCAAATTAGCTTTTTTTTTCTCATGGTATTGTTTGTTGAAGAGATACCTTGATGTCTGGAGCACTACATGTCAGGAAAAAGTGCTGCTAATGCGCTTGCAATACTGCTGCAGACACGTGCCTGCTCTTGACCTTACCTACCTGTCATTTTATAATAGAAGTAAATTATAAAAAGTTGTTTAAAATTGCATGCTCTATATGAATCATGAAAGGAAAAAAAAATTAAATTTTCAATTTTGTCTGTGTTTGCTCAGTTCGTTGTTTATGCTGTATAATGATATTTATTTAAGTCTTACTGTTTATAAATATGTTTGCAGACAGGGATATATTTATGGTCACTGTCATAACAAAAAAACATCTGCAAACCCTCACTGGTTACCATAAACACACCTTAAATATATGAGCAATATTAATTGGTTTTTAAACTATTAACAACCATACACATTTTTCAGATTCAGGTTTCAAATTAGACAAAAAAAAAAAAAAGCTTTCAGCAACATCTGAGCTAACTTACCATAACAGTCTGGCAGCAGTTTCCTTTTCTAGTGTTATTTTAATATGTGAACTAATTATCAAAGTCAGAGCATTAGATTAAGGGCAGTCTAGTCAAAAATTCAACTTTCATGATTCAGATAGGGCATGCAATTTTAAACAACTTTTTTTTATTTAGTTTTGTTTCATCAAATTTGTTCTCCTGTTATTCTTTGTTGAAAGCTAAACTTAGGTAGGCTCATATGCTTATTTCAAAGCCCTTGAAGGCTGCCTCTTATCTCAAAGCATTTTGACAGTTATTTTACAGCTACACAGGGCTATTTCATGTGTGCCATATAGATAAACATTGTGCTCACTCCCGTGGAGTTATTTATGCGTCAGCACTGATTGTCTAAACTGCAAGTCTGTCAAAAGAACTGAAATAAGGTGTCAGCCTGGAGAGGCTTAGATACAAGGATATCACAAAGGTAAAAAGTATATTAATTTAACCGTATTGCTTATACAAAATGGGTGAATGTGTTTAAATTTTTTATCTTTTTAAGCAAAAGAAATTCCGGAATAGGCTGTGCCTTTTAATATAAAAAAGTGTGTACAAGTGACTAGAACTTAATTTCATTTGCTCATGATACATTGTAACTAAAAAGTACATTTTTCCCTTTTTTATGTAGACGGAAGATGGAAAAGCATCCGTTAGAGATCGATTTAATGCAAGGCAGTTTATGTCTTGGTTGCAGGATGTTGACGATAAATTTGATAAACTGAAAGTAAGTTATGTTCTGAACTATTAATCCTCTGCTCAATATTTCTTAAATAGCGAATATATATATATATATATATATATATATATATTTCATGTAATTGGCATGAGCTAGTGACGTATGGGATATACAATCCTACCAGGAGGGGCAAAGTTTCCCAAACCTCAAAATGCCTATAAATACACCCCTCACCACACCCATAATTCAGTTTTACAAACGTTGCCTCCTATGGAGGTGGTGAAGTAAGTTTGTGCTAAGATTTCTACGTTGATATGCGCTTCTCAGCATTTTTTTGAAGCTTGATTCCTCTCAGTACAGTGAATGTCAGAGGGATGTGAAGGGAGTATCACCTATTGAATGCAATGGTTTTCCTCACGGTGATCTATTTAATAGGTTTTCTGTTATCGGTCGTAGAGATTCATCTCCTACCTCCCTTTTCAGATCGACGATATACTCTCATATTCCATTACCTCTACTGATAACCGTTTCAGTACTGGTTTGGCTATCTGCTATATGTGGATGGGTGTCTTTTGGTAAGTATGTTTTCATTACTTAAGACACTCTCAGCTATGGTTTGGCACTTTATGTATTTATATAAAGTTCTAAATATATGTATTGTACTTATATTTGCCATGATTCAGGTTTTCAGTATATTTCCTTTTTTGCAGACTGTCAGTTTGATATCTGGGAAATTATTTTTTTATGAAAATGTATTTTTTACCTGGGGTATAGTCTCTTTTTCAAATTGACTGTCTTTTAAATTCACAGGCAGAATTAGGCTCGCAAGGGCGCAAAATGCCAAAGTTTATTGCGTCATTCTGGAAGCAAGATTTTTTTGGCGCAAAGTTACGTTCGTTTGCGCAAATTCGTCATTTCCGACGTCTTAGTTGACACAGAGTCCTTCACAAGGTTGCGTCATCTATGACGCGAGTGTGTCGTTTTCTGACGTTTTTTGCACCAAAAAATATTTTTCTGTTTGTTGTGCGTCATACTTGGCGCCAAATATTTTCATTATTTAAGACCCCATTCCTATTTGCCTCTTGCCTTTTTCTATGTCAGAGGACTATGCTTTTTGCATTTTTTTCCCCATTCCTGAAACTGCCATATAAGGAAATTGATAATTTTGCTTTATATGTTGTTTTTTCTCTTACATTTGCAAGATGTCTCAATCTGATCCTGTCTCTGAATTCACTGTTGGATCCCAGCTGCCTGATAACAGTTCTACCAAAGCTAAGTGCATTTGTTGTAAACTTGCGGAGATTATATCTCCAGCTGTGGTTTGTAATAGTTGTCATCATAAACTTTTACATGCAGAAAATGTATCCATCAGTAGTAGTTCATTACCTGTTGCTGTTCCCTCAACATCTAATGCACAAGATATACCTGTAAATTTAAAAGATTTTATTTCTGATTCTATTCAGAAGGCCTTGTCTGCCATCCCGCCTTCTAATAAACGTAAAAGGTCTTTTAAAACTTCTCATAGTTGATGACATTTCAAATGACCGGCAACATACTGATTTATCCTTCTCTGATGAGGATCTATCTGATTCAGAAGATCCTGTCTCAGATATTGACACTGACAAATCCTCTTATTTATTTAAAATGGAGTATATTCGTTCTTTATTAGAAGAAGTGTTGATTACATTGGATATGGAGGAAACTAGTCCTCTTGATATTAAAACTAGTAAACGTTTAAATTCTGTTTATAAACCTCCTGTGGTTATTCCAGAGGTTTTTCCAGTTCCTGATGCTATTTCTGATATGATTTCTAAATAATGGAATAGGCCTGGTACTTCTTTTATTCCTTCTTCAAGGTTTTAAAAAATTGTATTCTTTGCCAGCAGTTAGATTAGTTAGAGTTTTGGGGAAAGATCCCCAAAGTTGATGGGGCTATCTCTACTCTTGCTAAACGTACTACTATTCCTACGGAAGATAGTACCTCTTTTAAAGATCCTTTATATAGGAATCTTATCTAAGGAAGGCTTATTTATATTCAGGTCATCTTCTTAGGCCTGCAATTTCTTTGGCTGATGTTGCAGCTGCTTCAACTTTTTGGTTGGAAACTTTAGCGCAACAAGTATCAGATCATGATTTGTCTAGCATTGTTAAGTTGATTCAACATACTAATAATTTCATTTGTGATGCCATTTTTGATATCATCAAAATTGATCTTAGATATATGTCTTTAGCTATTTTAGCTAGAAGAGATTTGTGGCTCAAATCTTGGAATGCTGATATGACTTCTAAGTCCAGATTGCTTTCTTTCCAAGGTAATAAATTATTTGATTCTCAGTTGGATTCAATAATTTTAACTGTCACTGGGGGGAAGGGAGTTTTTTTGCCTCAGGATAAAAACCTAAAGGTAAATCTAAAGCTTCTAACCGGTTTCTTTCCTTTCGACATAATAAGGAACCTGTTTCCAATTGGAAGCCTTCCTCAAATTGAAATAAAACCAAGCCATTTAAGAGATCAAAGCCAGCCCCCAAGTCCGCATGAAGGTGCGGCCCTCATTCCAGCTCAGCTGGTAGGGGGCAGATTAAAATTCTTCAAAGATGTTTGGATCAATTCGGTCCAAAATCATTGGATTCTGAGTATTGTCTCTCAGGGGTACAGAATAGGATTCAGAGTAAGACCACCTGTGAGAAGATTTTTTCTCTCACGCATTCCAGCGAACCCAATAAAGGCTCAGGCTTTCCTGAAGTGTGTTTCAGACATGGAGTTATCAGGGGTAATCATGCCAGTTCCGTTTCAGGAACAGGGCCTGGGGTTTTATTCAAATCTATTCATTATCCCAAAGAAAGAAAATTCATTCAGACCAGTTTTGGATCTAAAGGTTTTGAATTGATATGTAAGAGTACCAACTTTCAAGATGGTGATTATAAGGACTATTCTGCCTTTTGTTCAGCAAGGGCATTATATGTCCACAATAGACTTACAGGATGCATATCTTCATGTTCCAATTCATCCGGATCACTATCCGTTCCTGAGATTCACTTTTCTAGACAAACATTACCAATTTGTTGCTATTCCTTTTGGCCTAGCAACAGCTCCAAGAATCTTTTCAAAGGTTCTCTGTGCCCTACTCTCTGTAATCAGAGAGCGGGGTATTGCAGTGTTTCCTTATTTGGACGATATCTTGGTACTTGCTCAGTCTTTACGTTCTTCAGAATCTCACGTGAATCAACTAATGTTGTTTCTTAAAAGACATGGTTGGAGGATCAATTTACCAAAAAGTTCTTTGATTCCTCAGACAAAGGTAACCTTTTTAGGTTTCCACATAGATTCAGTGTCCGTGACTTTGTCTCTAACAGACAAGAGACGTTTGAAACTGGTTGCAGCCTGTCGGAACCTTCAGTCTCAGTCATTCCCTTCAGTAGCTATGTGATCTCTCCTCCTTGGAGTCTTTGGTTTTGAAGGCTTTACAGGCTCCTCCATTTGAGCGTATGCATTCTTTGGACATTAAACTACTTTCCTGGAAAGTGTTGTTCCTTTTGGCCATCTCTTCTGCTAGAAGAGTTTCTGAATTATCCGCTCTCTTGTGAATCTCCTTTTCTCATTTTTCATCAGGATAAGGCAGTTTTGCGGACTTCAAATATCAGTTATTGTTTGCTAAAGCTGCAAGTTGAAGATTGCTGCCTGTGCTTAACCCTTAAAATGCACAGATATACATGGATACATCACTAATTGCTCTCTCAAGCAACCGGTTTTATCCACTAAAGACAATGAACAGTTTTTTAAGCAGTAAATCCTCCAATATAGATTATATGCATAACAGTCTCACACTCCTTGTCAATCATGTAATTACCTGTGAGCTGTTGATCCGACTTGTAACGATGAGTAGTTCAAACACTCCTGTCTAGTAGCAGTAAAACTTAGCCTTTATTAAATACAAAGTGAATAAAAGTTCAGACCTTGGTGTTGTTAGTGCATATAACAAGTGATGTTAACCTGTACCTCCGACGCGTCACCTGGTGAATGAGTCTTCTGCTGTTTCTTTGGCATCGTGGTTAAAGCTTTTGATTCATCAAGCTTATTTGGAGTCGGGTAAAGCCCCACCTCAGAGAATTACAGCTCATTCTACTAGATCAGTTTCCACTTCTTGGGCTTTTAAGAATGAAGCTTCAGTTGATCAGATTTGCAAAGCAGCAACTTGGTCGTCTTTGCATACATTTACTAAATTCTACCATTTTGATGTGTTTGCTCCTTCGGAAGCAGTTCTTGGTAGAAAAGTTCTTCAGGCAGCTGTTTCAGTTTGATTCTTCTGCTTATGATTTAAGTTTTTCTTTTTTGAGAATAAACTTATATTTGGGTTGTGGATTTATTTTTTTTCAGCGAAATGGCTGTTTTTATTTCTCCTACATTGGTGTGTCCGGTCCACGGCTTCATCATTCTCTTCCCCAACAGGAAATGGCAAAGAGAGCACAGCAAAAGCTGCCCATATAGCTCCCCCTCTGGCTCCGCCCCCCAGTCATTCTCTTTGCCGCTCTGAACAAGTAGCATCTCCACGGGGATGGTAAAGAGTATGTGGTGTTAGTTGTAGTTTTTTATTTCTTCTATCAAGAGTTTGTTATTTTAAAATAGTGCCGGTTTGTACTATTTACTCTACAACAGAAAGTGATGAAGAGTTCTGTTTAAAGAGGAGTATGATTTTAGCAGCAGAGAACTTCAGTTCGGGGGAACAGTTTGCAGACTTTTCTGCTCAAGGTATGACTAGTCCCTTTTCTAACAAGACATAGTAATGCTAGAAGACTGTCATTTTCCCTTATGGGATTGGTAAGCCATTTTCTTAGACTCATAACAGAATGAAGGCTTATTAATGGGCTATATACTGGTTGACACTATTGTGGGCTAAATCAATTGATTTATACAATATTTATATGACTTTTGGAGTGTTTTGGAACTTGGAAACACTTTGGGAACGTTTTTATTATGCCTGGCAGTCGTTTAGACGCCTAATCTAGTCAGGAAGGCCCCTTCACTCTGGTATGCAGAGGGAGGAGGCCTCATTTTTGCGCCTTAATTGCGCAGTTACTTCTGGAAGCAGTGCATGCAGCTTCATGTGAGAGGGTCCTGTGGCCATAAAAAACGATTCTAGAAGGCTTATTTCTGTGGTGAATAACCCCCAAGGAAAGGTAAAGCCGCAGCAAAGGCTGTGGCAGGGACTGTAGTGGGTTTAAGCTGGTAAATTGAACAATTAGCTCCGGTTTGCTCATTTAAGGGGTTACAAACTTGAATTTTGGTGTGCAATACTTTCAAAGCATTAAGACACTAGGGTGCAAATTTGGTAAAGATCGGATATTTCCTTCATAGTTTTTCAAACATTCAGAAATAAAGTGTACTCTGTTTAATATTTAAAGAGACAGTAACGGTTTTGTTTAAAAACGGTTTTATTGCATTGATAGCCTGTCTAAGTCTGTCTAACATGTCTGTACCTTCAGATAGAACATGTTCTGTGTGTATGGAGGCCAAGGTGGTTCCCCCTTTAAATGTATGTGAAAATTGTGCCATGGCGTCCAAACAAAGTAAGGACAGTACTGTCACATTTAATAAGGTTTCCCAAGATGATTCTTCAAATGAAGGTAGTGGGGATAGTTCATCATCCTCTCCTTCTGTGTCAACACCAGTTATGTCCGCGCAGGCGACACCTAGTACATCTAGCGTGCCAATGCTGTTACTATGCAACAATTAACGGCAGTAATGGATAATTCTATAGCTAATCTTTTATCCAAACTGCCAGCATTTCCAAGAAAGCGTGATTGCTCAGTTTTAAATACAGAGGATGAGCAAGTGTGCGCTGACGATAATTTATCTGTTATACCCTCACACCAGTCAGAATTGGCAGTGAGGGAGGGTCTGTCGGAGGGAGAAATTTCTGATTCTGGAAAAGTTTCTCAGCAGGCAGAACATGATATTGTGACGTTTAAATTTAAGTTAGAACATCTCCGCGCCCTGCTTAAGGAGGTGCTAACTACTCTTGACGATTGTGACTCTTTGGTGATTCCAGAGAAATTGTGCAAAATGGACAAATTCCTTGAGGTCCCTGTGCACGCTGATGCTTTTCCAATACCCAAAAGGGTGGCGGACATAGTGACTAAGGAGTGGGAGAAGCCAGGTATACCTTTTGTCCCACCTCCTATATTTAAGAAAATGTTCCCCATTGTCGACCCCAGAAGGGACGCATGGCAAACAGTCCCTAAGGTTGAGGGGGCAGTTTCTACGTTGGCCAAGCGCACGACTATTCCCATTGAGGACAGTTGTGCTTTCAAAGATCCTATGGATAAAAAATTGGAAGGATTGCTTAAAAAGATATTTGTTCAGCAAGGTTTCCTTCTCCAACCAATTTCGTGCATTATTCCTGTCACAACGGCGGCGTCTTTTTGGTTCGAGGAACTAGAAAATTCGCTCAATAAGGAGACTCCATATGAGGAAGTCATGGACAGAATTCACGCACTAAAGTTGGCTAATTCCTTTATTTTAGATGCCGCTTTGCAATTGGCGAAATTAGCGGTGAAAAATTCAGGTTTTGCAATTGTGGCGCGCAGAGCGCTTTGGCTAAAATCTTGGTCGGCGGATGTGTCGTCCAAGACAAAATTGCTTAATATTCCTTTCAAAGGTAAGACCCCTTTTGGGCCAGAATTGAAGGAGATTATTTCAGACATCACTGGGGGAAAGGGCCATGCCCTCCCACAGGATAGGCCTTTCAAGGCTAAGAACAAATCTAATTTTCGTTCCTTTCGCAATTTCAGGAACGGACCGTCTCCTAACTCTGCAGCCTCTAGACAAGAGGGTAACGCTTCCCAGTCTAAACCAGCATGGAAACCAATGCAAGGCTGGAACAAGGGTAAACAGGCCAAGAAGCCTGCTGCTGCTACCAAGACAGCATGAAGGGGTAGCCCCCGATCCGGGACCTGATCTAGTAGGGGGCAGACTCTCTCTTTGCTCAGGCTTGGGCAAGAGATGTTCAGGATCCCTGGGCACTAGAAATAGTCTCTCAGGGTTATCTTCTAGAGTTCAAGGAACTTCCTCCAAGGGGAAGGTTCCACATGTCTCGCTTATCTTCAGACCAGATAAAGAGACAGGCATTCTTACATTGCGTAGGAGATCTATTAAAGATGGGAGTGATACACCCAGTTCCAACAGTGGAACAAGGTCGGGGGTTTTACTCAAACCTGTTTGTAGTTCCCAAAAAAGAGGGAACTTTCAGACCAATTCTGGATTTAAAAACCATTCGAACGATTTTACCAACAATCCAGGAGGGTCAATACATGACTACCGTGGACTTAAAGGATGCGTACCTACATATTCCTATCCACAAAGATCATCATCAGATCCTAAGGTTCGCCTTTCTGTACAAACATTACCAGTTCGTGGCTCTTCCGTTCGGTTTAGCCACTGCTCCCAGAATTTTCACAAAGGTGCTAGGGTCCCTTCTAGCGGTTCTAAGACCGAGGGGCATTGCAGTGGCACCTTACCTAGACGACATCCTAATCCAAGCGTCGTCCCTTTCCAGATCAAGGGCTCATACAGACATTGTATTAGCTTTTCTCAGGTCTCACGGGTGGAAGGTGAACGTGGAAAAGAGTTCCCTGTCCCCGTCTACAAGGGTTCCCTTTCTGGGAACAATAATCGATTCTGTAGAAATGAAGATTTTTCTGACAGAGGTCAGAAAATTAAAGCTTCTAAATGCTTGTCAAGTTCTTCAATCTATTCCTCAGCCTTCCATAGCTCAGTGCATGGAAGTAATAGGACTAATGGTTGCAGCAATGGACGTGGTTCCCTTTGCTCGAATTCATCCAAGACCATTGCAACTGTGCATGCTCAAACAGTGGAATGGGGATTATGCAGACTTGTCTCCCCAGATTCAAGTAGACCAGTTAACCAGAGACTCACTCCGTTGGTGGTTGACTCAAGATCACCGGTCTCAGGGAATGAGTTTCTGCAGACCAGAGTGGGTCATTGTCACGACCGACGCCAGTCTATTAGGCTGGGGCGCGGTCTGGGACTCCCTGAAAGCTCAGGGTCTATGGTCTCGGGAAGAGTCTCTTCTCCCGATAAACATTCTGGAACTGAGAGCGATATTCAATGCGCTCCGGGCTTGGCCTCAACTAGCGAAGGCCGGATTCATAAGATTTCAGTCGGACAACATGACGACTGTAGCGTACATCAATCATCAGGGGGGGAACAAAGAGTTCCTTGGTGATGAGAGAGGTGTCCAAGATCATCAAATGGGCGGAGGATCACTCCTGCCATCTATCTGCAATTCACATCCCAGGAGTAGACAACTGGGAGGCGGATTATTTGAGTCGTCAGACCTTCCATCCGGGGGAGTGGGAACTCCACCCGGAGGTCTTTGCCCAGTTAACTCAATTATGGGGCATTCCAGACATGGATCTGATGGCGTCTCGTCAGAACTTCAAGGTTCCTCGCTACGGGTCCAGATCCAGGGATCCCAAGGCGACACTAGTGGATGCATTAGTGGCGCCTTGGTCGTTCAACCTAGCTTATGTGTTTCCACCGTTTCCTCTCCTTCCCAGGCTCGTAGCCAGGATCAAACAGGAGAAGGCCTCTGTGATTCTGATAGCTCCTGCGTGGCCACGCAGGACTTGGTATGCAGACCTGGTGAATATGTCATCGGCTCCACCATGGAAGCTACCTTTGAGACAGGATCTTCTAGTGCAAGGTCCATTCGAACATCCAAATCTAGTCTCTCTGCAACTGACTGCTTGGAAATTGAACGCTTGATTTTATCTAAGCTTGGGTTTTCAGATTCAGTTATAGATACTCTGGTCCAAGCCAGAAAACCTGTGACCAGGAAAATTTACCATAAAATATGGAAAAGATATATCTGTTGGTGTGAATCCAAGGGATTCTCTTGGAGTAAAATTAAAATTCCTAGGATTCTCTCCTTTCTCCAAGAGGGTTTGGATAAAGGGTTGTCAGCGAGCTCTCTAAAAGGACAGATATCTGTTCTGTCTGTTTTGTTACACAAACGTCTGGCAGCAGTGCCATATGTACAGGCATTTGTACAGGCCTTAGTCAGAATCAAGCCTGTTTACAGACCCATGACTCCTCCATGGAGTCTAAACTTAGTTCTTTCAGTTCTTCAAGGGGTTCCGTTTGAACCTTTACATTCCATAGATATTAAGTTACTATCTTGGAAAGTTCTGTTTTTGGTTGCTATTTCTTCTGCTAGAAGAGTTTCTGAATTGTCTGCTTTGCAGTGTAATTCACCCTATCTGGTATTCCATGCAGATAAGGTTGTTTTGCGTACCAAACCTGGTTTTCTTTCAAAAGTGGTTTCCAACAGGAATATTAACCAGGAAATAGTTGTTCCTTCTCTGTGTCCGAATCCAGTTTCGAAGAAGGAACGTTTGTTACACAATTTAGATGTGGTCCGTGCTTTAAAATTCTACTTAGAAGCAACAAAGGATTTCAGACAGACTTCATCTTTGTTTGTCGTTTATTCTGGTAAGAGGAGAGGACAGAAAGCTACTGCTACCTCTTTCTTTTTGGCTGAAAAGCATCATCCGATTGGCTTATGAGACTGCCGGACGGCAGCCTCCTGAACGAATTACAGCTCACTCTACTAGAGCTGTGGCTTCCACATGGGCCTTCAAGAACGAGGCTTCTGTTGATCAGATATGTAAGGCAGCGACTTGGTCTTCTCTGCACACTTTTGCCAAATTTTACAAATTCGATACTTATGCTTCTTCGGAGGCTATTTTTGGGAGAAAGGTTTTGCAAGCCGTGGTGCCTTCCGTTTAGGTAACCTGACTTGTTCCCTCCCTTCATCAGTGTCCTAAAGCTTTGGTATTGGTTCCCACAAGTAAGGATGAAGCCGTGGACCGGACACACCAATGTAGGAGAAAACAGAATTTATGCTTACCTGATAAATTTCTTTCTCCTATGGTGTGTCCGGTCCGCGGCCCACCCTGGCTTTTTAGTCAGGTTTCAAATTTTTTATTTCTGTACACTACAGTCACCACGGCACCCTATGGTTTCTCCTTTTTCTCCTAACCGTCGGTCGAATGACTGGGGGGCGGAGCCAGATGGGGAGCTATATGGGCAGCTTTTGCTGTGCTCTCTTTGCCATTTCCTGTTGGGGAAGAGAATATTCCCACAAGTAAGGATGAAGCCGTGGACCGGACACACCGTAGGAGAAAGAAATTTATCAGGTAAGCATAAATTCTGTTTTTGTCCCTCCCTCTCTAGTGACTATTGCGTGGAGTTCCAAACCTTGGATATTGCTATCCCATACATCACTAGCTCATGGACTCTTGCCAATTACATGAAAGAAAACATAATTTATGTAAGAACTTACCTGAAAAATTCATTTCTTTCATATTGGCAAGAGTCCATGAGGCCCACCCCTTTTTTATGGTGGTTATGATTTTTTTGTATAAAGCACAATTATTTCCAAATTCCTTTGTTGATGCTTTTTACTCCTTTCTTTATCACCCCACTGCTTGGTTATTCGTTAAACTGAATTGTGGGTGTGGTGAGGGGTGTATTTATAGGCATTTTGAGGTTTGGGAAACTTTGCCCCTCCTGGTAGGATTGTATATCCCATACGTCACTAGCTCATGGACTCTTGCCAATATGAAAGAAAGTAATTTATCAGGTAAGTTCTTACATAAATTATGTTGTTGTTTTTTTTTATTTAAGCAAATCTTAGATTATGACTGCATGTTTTAAATATCAATAAATGGAGATCCTAAATTATCAATACATTTTACGATATGTAATTAAGAGCTGAAAGAGGCTGCTCCTAGATGGTAACTCGCCATAGAAAAAGCTACTGAGCTGTTGTTCGTTCCTGTTAGAGAGCTTCTCTCTTTGTATGCGTCTCCCTAAGGGTGATGGGGAAACCAGACGTGGACTCCTTGCCCAGTGTGCTTAGAGGAATGTGGCTGCACCTCACTGATGAGGCCCACAGAAGGCTGAAACCATTGTCATTTTCCTTGTTCAGATGAGAATTGCCTGCTATTTAAGGACTGGACTGACCTAACTCAGCGGGATCAGACCGATATACTTTAGGAAGGTTTTCCTTTGTGAAAAGCACAACTGGTTTAAAAGAGGCTGATCCTAGATGGTAACTTGCCATAGAACAAGCCACTGAGCTGTTGTTTGTTCCTGGTAGAGTGCTTCTCTCTTTGTATGGAAGATCTTAGATTATGACTGCATGTTTTAAATATCAATAGTTGGAGATCTTAAATTATCAATACATTTTACTATATCTAATTAAAATATAAAAAAAAAACGATTGCATGGCTTAAAGGTCATTAAGGTATTTTTTATATAAGCAGCAGAAATTATTAATCACAGAATTGCAAACCATCAACTTAATAATTTGAAATTCAATTTCAAAATGAATGTCCCTTTAAGTCTGAATTGGTTTTACCTGAGCTACTTTTGCAGTGGTTCTTCTTTTTCTTTAAGAGCTTTATTTAAAGATATACGTATTATATAAGTATTGTAACATATTACAATAAAGTAGCTACAGTAATTTGCAATACATTGTATTTGTTTTAAAAGAAAATTAATGGTTTCCATCTAATACGAGGAGAGTCCATGGCTTCATTCATTACTTGTGGGAAATACATAACCTGGCCACCAGGAGTTGTCTTATTCTTGTGATCTGTATTTAATATGGTTTTATGATTATATTTGCATTATCTTTTTTCAGACGTGCCTTCTCATGAGGCAGCAACATGAAGCAGCGGCACTGAATGCAGTTCAGCGATTAGAATGGCAACTCAAGCTCCAAGAACTTGATCCTGCCACGTACAAATCAGTCAGCATCTATGAAATCCAGGAATTTTATGTACCTCTAGTAGAGGTCAATGATGACTTTGAATTGACCCCTATATGACACAGTCATGCTCTGCAGCTGATACAAAGACTATCTAAATAGGCAAAGCTGCAGAAGATGTGCTATCTAATTAACCTGCAAGCGGGCGCTGCCTCTTGATGAAAATATGCACTATTAGGGTAAGGATGAGGTCAAGGAAATCGTAAGACGCACATCACCCAGGCCTTTTAGGAACGTAGGCCTTGTAGGAAGATGAGTGTGCGAACGCAGGAGTTGCTTTGTATTTAGGACCATTTAAACACTTTGAATTATTGTAGAAGCAAAAATCTACATATATTTATGTAGTTTGATCCCAGGGGATCGCCAATGTATTGCACTTAATTATATATATCAAAAGGGTTTACATTAGATGCAAATCAACAATTGCCTGCACAGGAAGTTGCTCGAAAACAACTCATTAACAAATATTACAGCTGTCTAGAAACCTTGCTCATTCTCCTGTTTGCTACTAATAATTACTGCAATGATTTGCACACCGTAGAATTGCAGTTCCATTTGAGAGCTGAGTGGCTTAATGCCCTCTGTGCCATAGTTATCTAACTTAAAAAGTGCAATGCAAATGTAATCCCTATTATTGGGTTTACATTTCACTATGAGAACAAGATAATAAAAAAAAAAAGACAATTTATTGCAATTAAAATAAAATGTTCTGATTGAGTTGCATCATTGGACAATTTAAAAAAAAATGTAATTTGAACAGATATAATAATGTCTTATTTTAAATAACTTATTTTATATATAATGTGCATTTTGTATATAGTATTGTAATTATAAAACTGTAAAGAAGCTAGATGTTTTGTGTAAACTGTTTTTCCGGCTGTTTTACTGGACCAAAGTTGTCTGTCTTTGTTTTTAATTGTAATGTATTGTAATTGTTAATGTTTCAGTAAGGCATGTTCATGTTTTGTAGATGTTTATTAAGGTATTGCATGCTTCACCTAACTCAAAATTTCAGCTGCATTGACTTCATTTTTATTTAACACTTCCAGAAAAAAAGAGAAATTTCATCCTAGCCTGCTGCTGATAACTTTTATGAAGATATTTTTTTTTATTTAAATCATAAAACAAACAAAAAATACTTGTAAGACAATGGACTCAAACGAGCCTATTTTTTAAAAAAGACACCTTTGAATGAATATTCTAAAATTGTAAATGGTCTATTTTAATTATTGCCTAAAATTTGTATATACCTTGTACATATTGTTTAATAAATTTTATTGGTCATGTTCTGAAAATTGGTAATTTATTTATTATTATTATCGCTAATTATGTTTTCAAATGTGTGAGGGTTCGTACAGGTTTTTTTGTTCTTTTAAATTACCAAAGGATATAAATGTTTAAGAAACATGAAGCCCATAATTTTTTTTTCATGATACAATTTATAAAGATTATAAAATCCAATTTACTTTGTTCTCTTGGTATCTTTTGGGTAAATAGTCTCAGGAGCGTGTGCATATGTCTGGAGCACACATGGCAGCAGTTTTGCAAGACTGCTTTTTACAATGTCCTGTATTGTGCAAACATTGATGCTGTCTTGTACTTAAAGGGGCATTAAACAGTGCTCCTTTACTGAAAAGAAATCTGTTAAATCAAAGTAAACCTAAAAAGAAACAGATTGTGTAAAACATTATGGCATTCAAGCCTTTAATTCAAGCCTTTGATGTGGGGGGGGGGGGTAATGCAACTGAACTCATTTCCATCATTTGAAAAACAAATTTAGTTTTACTTTTGATAAACCAGTGTAGTCTTTAGTCACCTGGGCATATAGCAGCAAGCTCTGTGTTTGCACCTGCCAACTAAGTACCACTAAAATCACATCTTTACAGTCATATTCAAAAACCGCAGAGATGTGCATTTAACTGCTTAGCTTCCTCTTGCTGGATGACTTGGCAAAGGTGCATGTTGCAGCTGAATAAGAACATTAGAGATCACATATTTGTCTTCCAGTGAGTTCTTTCCCTAGCTGTGCATATTTCCTTCCATAAGGCAGGGGGAGTCCACGACTTTATTCCTTACTGTTGGGAAATACAACACCTGGCCACCAAGAAGAGGCAAAGACACCCCAGCCAAATGCTTAAATATCCCTCCCACTTCCCCTATCCCCCAGTCATTCTTTGTCTTTCATCACTAAAGGAGGTTGCCAGAATTTTATCTTTTCTCCAGGATGGACTGGAGAAGGGTTTATCTGCTAGTTCCCTGAAGTGAGAAATTTCGGCCCTGTCAGTATTACTGCACAAAAGATTGGCTTAGCTTCCGGATGTGCAGTCCTTTGTTAAGGCTCTGACTATGATCAGACTTGTGTTTAGATCTGGGGCTCCGCCTTGGAGCCTCAATTTGGTTCTTAGTGTTTTGCAGCAGGCTCCATTTGAGCCTATGCATACTGTTGACATGAAATTTTTATCTTGGAAGGTTCTGTTTTTGTTGGCTATTGCTTCTGCACGCAGAGTTTCTGACTGTTCTGCTTTGTAATGTTACCCCCATTATCTGGTTTTTCATGCTGATAAGGCGGTTTTACACACTAAATTAGGGTTCCTCCCTAATGTGGTGTCAGTTCGTAACATTAATCAAGAGATTGTTGTTCCTTGTGGCCTAATCCTCCTTCATCAAAGGAACATTTGCTTCACAATCTAGATGTGGTTCGTGCCTTGAAGTTCTATCTTCAGGCTACTAAGGAATTCAGACAATATTCTTCTTTGTCATCTATACGGGGAAGCGTAAGGGGCAGAAGGCTACTACAACTTCTCTATCTTTCTGGTTGAGGAGTGTCATCCTCTTAGCTTATGAGACCGCGGTACAACAGCCTCCTGAGAGGACTACAGCTCATTCCAGTAGAGCAGTGGCTTCCTCCTGGGCTTTTAAGAACAAAGCCTCAATGGATCAGATTTGTAAGGTGGCTACCTGGTCCTCCTTACACACTTTTTCTAAATTTTACAAGTTTGATGTGTTTGCTTCGGCTGAAGCAGCTTTTGAGAGAGAGGTTTTGCAGGCTGTGGTGCCCTCAGAATAGGGTCCGCCTCTTTTTTCTGTTCACTCCCGTTATTCATTCCGTGTCCTCTGGAGCTTGTGTATAGTTTTCCCAACAGTAAGGAATGAAGTCGTGGACTCTCCTTGCCTTATGGAAGGAAAACATAATTTATGCTTACCAGATAAATTCCTTTCCTTCCTGGCCGGGAGAGTCCACGACTCCGCCCGTAATTTATGTTTTTGATGGACGGCTCCCTTATTATATTATTTCTTCTGGCACCTTTTTATACCCTTATGTTTCTCCTACTTTTCCTTGTTCCCTCGGCAGAATGACATTGGGGATAGGGGAAGTGGGAGGGATATTTAAGCCTTTGGCTGGGGTGTCTTTGCCTCCTCCTGGTGGCCAGGTGTTGTATTTCCCAACAGTATGGAATGAAGTCATGGACTCTTCCTGCCAGGAAGAAAAGGAATTTATCTGGTAAGCATAAATTGTTTTTTCTTTGCTTTTCTAAACATCCCTCAGAAAACAGAAGGTTCAGGAACCTAAATTAAAGAGAACACTCCAAAGTTTAAGCAGGAATGTACTATTTGTAAACTCTGGTTTTGCCTATGTCTGCTTCACACAACACTAGATTATATTCAAGTACTTCACAGCTTGATTACAACTCGGTCTATGGAGCTTGCTCTTATGTTCGCTACAGCCCATACAGCGGGAGATAATTACCTCTAGGTCATGTCTTGTCAGTAGGTCCCTCAATTTTGGAAACAAAAATTTTGCTTGAGAGGAGTTTATCTCACAATGCAGGGTTCAGTATGTGTTTTAGAGAGTCCCACATTACAATATAAGGTTTAAAAAAATTCCCAAGTTTTTTTATGTGATTTCTCTCCATGCCCACAAGGTTTTGATCATTGGACCAATGAGTCACCAATAAACGAAAGGTAGAAACATCAAAGTGATCAGCAGGAAATCCCTTCTCCTCCCACTCCCTTCAGTTTTTGAAGCTTCTGTTTAGAGAAGGTTGCTTACTTTGACTGCTGATACATCACAAGCTTTTCCCTTCCCAACATGGTGTTATTCACTCCACATCCTTTGTACAGAAACATAGTGTGTATGAATACACTTTCTACAATATTGGTACCTGGGAACACTTGCATCTCTGTCTGTATCAATATATCGTGCAACATACCATTTTTTTCTCTTACCCTTCCGATCTAGACTCTCCGAAGAGGTTCATGTTAAAAGAAATACAAGGGTTCACTTCTTTCTTTCTACCACCAAAGGGCTACCTTTTAACACATTAGATAGTTGCTTCTTATGTTGCACTCTGCATCTACACATCTAGTTCAGCTGCAAGTCTACCTTTCTTTTCAACTGGTCCTTTGTAATTGACACTTACCCTACAGAATTCTTTGATGCACCCCCACAGGGGTACCAATCTGTTACCTGTTCCCTCTACCCCAAAAGATGATTTCACAGAATTTGTTGGATTTCATCCGAACTACTGTGATTTCTCCATCCTCAAAAAAAACCTCCATTGACCCCAATTCGTCTGCCAACTACCCGCCTCATATCACTGCTTCCACTAGCTTCAAAAGTCCTGGAAAAAACTACTTTTCTTTTACAAGATATGATGAGTCCACGGATTTTATCCTTATGGGATATCGCCTCCTGGTCAGCAGGAGGAGGCAACGAGCACCACAGCAGAGCTGTATATATAGCTCCTCCCTTCCCTCCCACTCCAGTCATTCTCTTTGCCTGTGTTACTGATAGGAAGAGGCAGAGTGAGGTGTTAGTTATAGATTCTTCAATCAAGTGTTTGTTATTTTTACAAATGGTGCCTCAGTGTACTATTTTGTTTTGGGGTGTAGCCTAGACCAGATCAGTCTCTTCAGTGAAAAGAGAAGCATTTAGTGGCTTTAAGGCAATGGGAACTGGTGGGATTAAAATTCTCACTACGCCTCCCATACTGAGTGCTGCCCTGCAGATGATGGTCTTAGCAGATATTAACTAAGGCCCTGTTTGTGTCCACAGAACTGCAGGAGGGAGAAGACCTCTTGATCCTGTGAGACCAGTCATGCTGTCGCTCAGCATAGAGGTAAGTGCAGTCTTTATTTTTCTGGGACATAATATTACCTCAGAATAGACTGTATGTTTACATATCTGTTATGTGGGACTTTATATAACTTTATCCCTACGTGTTAAAGGTGATTAAGTTATGGGGCCGTTTTCTGCAGTCTCAGAGACAGCAACTACATGGCTTAAGTACAGCCCAGAAGGGTTATGCTGTGTTGATAATGCAAGGTGTCATGGGGAATAAATGTTGTTGCCTATCCCTGCTTTAACATGTCTTTTGAACAATGCAGCGTGTATTATCAGTGTATTTTCATAGTAAACATCTGCCAACAGAGAGGTACGTTATGTCCTCACTCCCAATGGGCCTCTTTTATTAAACTGCCGACAGGGAGGTTTATTCAATACACGCTGCTATACTTGTTTTTACTTTGACTCCCAACGGCTTCTGTTAGTGACTTATCAGCTGACAGGGAGGTTGATTTTATTACACATGCGGTGTGTTGTCCGTACGGTTTCTTGTACAAGATGAAGCTGACGGGGAGATTACTGCACTGGTTATGACTTGTGTGAGAAATTTCTTTATTGCCATGTGGTTTTTCGAGCTTACTGTGTAAAATATGTGCGGTCAGTGAGTCTTAACTAACACGCCCACGATGGGCGGAGCTCGGGTGCACTCCATGGTTTGCACGCCTTTTGCATTTTTTCCTACACATATGGGGAATTTATTTCTTACAGTGCCATGAGGTCTAAGGACAAGGTACTTCCGAGGACTCACTTTGTTAATACAATATGCGGCCAGAGAGTTTAACTGATACGCCCACGATGGGCGGAACTCCGTTATACGCCATGATTGCACTTTCCCTCAATGTGTTGCAGCAACACAATGTAGTGGAGAGGCTCTGAGCGACACAGACATATGTTTCTTTCACATATGATAGGCATATTTAGATTGTAGCCTATGTTCTCCTAGCAGTTTTTTCCTGCTAGAAGGGTATTGATACCTACCAGATTTATTAGCCAAGGTATGGGGGTCCTATGACCCAGTGGCCAGGTACACTGCCCCACATTCCAAAGCCTGTTAGTTCGTCCCTGGTCACTGTTGCGGATATTTCTCCTACATTTGTGTGTCCGGTCCACGGCTTCATCCTTACTTGTGGGATATTCTCATTCCCTACAGGAAATGGCAAAGAGAGCACACAGCAAAGCTGTCCATATAGCCCCCCCTCTTGCTCCGCCCCCATTCATTCTCTTTGCCGCTCTGAACAAGTAGCATCTCCACGGGGATGGTAAAGAGTATGTGGTGTTAGTTGTAGTTCATTTCTTCTATCAAGAGTTTGTTATTTTAAAATAGTGCCGGTTTGTACTATTTACTCTACAACAGAAAGTGATGAAGATTTCTGTTAAAAGAGTATGATTTTAGCACCAGTAACTAAAATCCATTGCTGTTCCCACCAGGACTGTTGAAACCAGAGAACTTCAGTTGGGGGGAACAGTTTGCAGGCTTATCTGCTTCAGGTATGATCAGTCACTTTTCTAACAAGACCTTGTAATGCTAGAAGACTGTCAGTTTTCCCTTATGGGATAGGTAAGCCATTTTCTTAGACTCAGTTACAGAATTAAGGCTTATAACTTGGGCTCTATGCTGGTTGACACTATTGTGGGCTAAATCGATTGATTTTTATCATCTTTATTTGACATTTGGAGTGTTTGACAAACTTTGAAACACTTTTGGGGACGTTTATTTGCGCCTGGCAGTTGTTTAGACGCCTAATCTTGTCAGAAAGGCCCCTTCACTCTGGAATGCAGAGGGAGGAGGCGTCATTTTCGCGCCTCAGTTACTCAGTTACTTTCTCTAGGCAGTGCATGCAGCTTCACGTGAGGAGGTCCAGTGGCTTAGAAAAGGACTCAGAGAGGCTTATTTCTGTAGTTAATAACCCCTAAGGAAGGTAAAAGCCGCAGCAAAGTCTGTGGCAGGGACTGTAGTGTGTTTAAACCGGTCAATTGGGATTATTAGCTCCGGTTTGGTCATTTAAGGGTTACTTGAAATTTGGTGTGCAATACTTTTAAAGCATTAAGACACTGGGGTATAAATTTCATAAAGATCGGATATTTCCTTGATGTTTTTTCGATCATTCAGAAATAAAGTGTGCCCTTTTTATTATTAAAAGAGACAGTAACGTTTTTGTTTAAAATTGTTTTTATTGCATTAAAAACCTGCCTAAGTCTGTTTAACATGTCTGTACCTTCAGATAGCCTATGTTCTGTGTGTATGGAGGCCAAGGTGGTTCCCCCATTAAATGTATGTGCGAATTGTGCCATGGCGTCCAAACAGAGTAAGGACAGTTCTGTCACATTTAATAATGTTGCCCAAGATGATTCTTTATATGAAGGTAGTGGAGATAGTTGTTCATCCTCTCCTTCTGTGTCAACACCAGCTTTGCCCGCGCAGCCGATACCTAGTACATCTAGCGCGCCAATGCTTGTTACTATGCAGCAATTAACAGCAGTAATGGATAATTCTCTAGCAGCTCTTTTATCCAAACTGCCAACATTTCCTAGAAAGCGTGATTGCTCAGTTTTAAATACAGAGGATGAGCAAGTAGGCGCTGACGATAATTTATCTGTTATACCCTCACATCAATCTGAGTTGGCAGTGAGGGAGGGTCTGTCTGAGGGAGAAATTTCTGACTCAGGAAAAGTTTCTCAACAGGCAGAACATGATATCGTGGCATTTAAATTTAAGCTAGAACATCTCCGCGCTCTGCTTAAGGAGGTGCTAGCTACCCTTGATGATTGTGATACTTTGGTGATTCCAGAGAAGTTGTGCAAAATGGACAAATTCTTAGAGGTCCCAGTGCACGCTGACGCTTTTCCGATACCCAAGAGGGTGGCGGACATAGTGACTAAGGAGTGGGAGAAGCCAGGCGTACCTTTTGTTCCCCCTCCTATATTTAAGAAAATGTTCCCCATTGTCGACCCCAGAAGGGATGCATGGCAAACGGTCCCTAAGGTAGAGGGGGCAGTTTCAACATTAGCTAAGCGCACAACTATTCCTATAGAAGACAGTTGCGCTTTCAAAGATCCTATGGATAAAAAATTGGAAGGATTGCTTAAAAAGATTTTTGTTCAGCAAGGTTTCCTTCTTCAACCAATCTCGTACATTATTCCTGTCACCACGGCGGCGTCTTTTTGGTTCGATGAACTAGAAAATTCGCTCCAAAAGGAGACTCCATATGATGAGGTCATGGACAGAATTCATGCACTAAAGTTGGCTAATTCCTTTATTTTGGATGCTGCTTTTCAATTGGCTAAATGATGAGGTCATGGACAGAATTCACGCACTAAAGTTGGCTAATTCCTTTATTTTGGATGCTGCTTTTCAATTGGCTAAATTAGCGGCGAAAAATTCAGTTTTTGCAATAGTGGCGCGCAGGGCGCTTTGGTTAAAATCCCAGATGTGTCGTCCAAAACAAAATTGCTTAATTTTCCTTTCAAAGGTAAGACCCTTTTCGGGCCAGAATTGAAGGAGATTATTTCAGACATCACTGGGGGAAAGGGCCATGCCCTCCCACAGGATAGGCCTTTCAAAGCTAAGAATAAGTCTAATTTTCGTTCCTTTCGCAATTTCAGGAACGGACCGGCTTATAACTCTGCAGCCTCTAGACAAGAGGGTAACACTTCCCAGCCTAAACCAGCATGGAAACCATTGCAAGGCTGGAACAAGGGAAAACAGGCCAAGAAGCCTGCTGCTGCTACCAAGACAGCATGAAGGGGTAGCCCCCGGTCCGGGACCGGATCTAGTAGGGGGCAGACTTTCTCTCTTTGCTCAGGCTTGGGCAAGAGATGTTCCGGACCCCTGGGCACTAGAAATTGTCTCTCAGGGGTATCTTCTAGAGTTCAAGGAACTTCCTCCAAGGGGAAGGTTCCACATGTCTCGCTTATCTTTAGACCAGATAAAGAGACAGGCATTCTTACATTGCGTAGGAGACCTGTTAAAGGTGGGAGTGATACACCCAGTTCCAACAGCGGAACAAGGTCTGGGTTTTTACTCAAACCTGTTTGTAGTTCCCAAAAAAGAATGAACTTTCAGACGAATCCTGGATTTAAAAATTCTAAACAAATTCCTCAGAGTTCCATCATTCAAAATGGAAACCATTCGGACAATTTTACCAACGATCCAGGAGGGTCAATATATGACTACCGTGGACCTAAAGGATGCATACCTGCATATTCCTATCCACAAAGATCATCATCAGTTCCTGAGGTTCGCCTTTCTGGACAAACATTACCAGTTCGTGGCTCTTCCGTTCGGTTTAGCCACTGCTCCCAGAATTTTCACAAAGGTGCTAGGGTCCCTTCTAGCGGTCCTAAGGCCGAGGGGCATTGCAGTAGCACCTTACCTAGACAACATTCTAATTCAAGCGTCGTCCCTTCCCAAAGCAAGGGCTCATACAGACATTGTTTTAGCCTTTCTCAGATCTCACGGGTGGAAGGTGAACATAGAAAAGAGTTCCCTGTCCCCGTCCACAAGAGTTCCCTTTCTGGGAACAATAATAGACTCTGTGGAAATTAAGATTTTTCTGACAGAGGTCAGGAAGTTAAAGCTTCTAAACGCTTGTCGAGTTCTTCAATGTATTCCTCAGCCCTCCATAGCTCAGTGCATGGAGGTAATAGGACTAATGGTTGCGGCAATGGACGTGGTTCCTTTTGCTCGAATTCATTTAAGACCATTGCAACTGTGCATGCTCAAGCAGTGGAATGGGGATTATGCAGACTTGTCTCCCCAGATTCAAGTGGACCAGATAACCAGAGACTCACTCCTCTGGTGGTTGGCTCAGGATCACCTGTCTCAGGGAATGAGTTTCCGCAGACCAGAGTGGATCATTGTCACAACCGACGCCAGTCTCTTAGGCTGGGGCGCGGTCTGGGACTCCCTGAAAGCTCAGGGTCTATGGTCGCGGGAAGAGTCTCTTCTCCCGATAAACATTTTGGAACTGAGAGCGATATTCAATGCGCTCCTGCCTTGGCCTCAACTAGCGAAGGCCAGATTCATAAGATTTCAGTCGGACAACATGACGACTGTAGCGTACATCAATCATCAGGGAGGAACAAAAAGTTCCCTGGCGATGAGAGAGGTAACCAAGATCATCAAATGGGCGGAGGATCACTCCTGCCATCTATCTGCAATTCACATCCCAGGAGTGGACAACTGGGAGGCGGATTATTTGAGTCGTCAGACCTTCCATCCGGGGGAGTGGGAACTTCACCCGGAGGTCTTTGCCCAGTTAATTCAACTATGGGGCATTCCAGATATGGATCTGATGGCGTCTCGTCAGAACTCCAAGGTTCCACGCTACGGGTCCAGATCCAGGGATCCCAAGGCGACACTAGTAGATGCATTAGTGGCGCCTTGGTCGTTCAATCTAGCTTATGTGTTTCCACCGTTCCCTCTCCTTCCCAGGCTAGTAGCCAGGATCAAACAGGAGAAGGCTTCGGTGATTCTAATAGCTCCTGCATGGCCACGCAGGACTTGGTATGCTGACCTGTTGAATATGTCATCGGCTCCACCATGGAAGCTACTTTTGAGGCAGGACCTTCTAGTACAAGGTCCATTCGAACATCCAAATCTAGTTTCTCTGCAACTGACTGCTTGGAAATTGAACGCTTGATTCTATCTAAGCGTGGGTTTTCGGAATCTGTTATAGATACTCTGGTTCAGGCCAGAAAACCTGTGACTAGGAAAATTTACCAATATATCTGTTGGTGCGAATCCAAGGATTACTCATGGAGTAAAATTAGGATTCCTAGGATACTTTCCTTTCTCCAAGAGGGTTTGGATAAAGGTTTGTCAGCTAGTTCTCTAAAAGGATAGATATCTGCTCTGTCTGTCTTGTTGCACAAACGTCTGGCAGCCGTGCCAGGCGTACAAGCGTTTGTACAGGCGTTAGTTAGAATCAAGCCTGTCTACAGACCTATGACTCCTCCATGGAGTCTAAACTTAGTTCTTTCAGTTCTTCAAGGGGTTCCGTTTGAACCTTTGCATTCCATAGATATTAAGTTACTATCTTGGAAATTCTGTTTTTGGTTGCTATTTCTTCTGCTAGAAGAGTTTCTGAATTGTCTGCTTTGCAGTGTACTTCACCCTATCTGGTATTCCATACAGATAAGGTAGTTTTACGTACCAAGCCTGGTTTTCTTCCAAAGGTGGTTTCCAACAGGAATATTAACCAGGAAATAGTTGTTCCTTCTCTGTGTCCGAATCCAGTTTCGAAGAAGGAACGTTTGTTACATAACCTAGATGTAGTTGGTGCTTTAAAATTCTATTTAGGGGGGCGGAGCTAAGCCAGCCATGATGGTGGACGCATGAAGGAAGAGCTCCCTGTGTAGTTGAAGCAAGATATGAGTGTAAGCTACACATAGAATACAGAGAACGGCACTAAAAGCAATTTAAAGTAGCCCTCAGTGGTTGCCTAACATTATCTGAGCACATCACCCACGCTTATAAGCAGAAAAGGTGCGGCACAATGGCGGTGTGAGAGAGAGGCCTGCAACCAAATAAGTCACCGGACAGGAGAGGAGCCAAGCAGTAAGCAAAATAGAGACCTCTGAGAAGGGAGACTTCAGCTACAAGCTCCGGTAAGATAAATAGCACCTGCACGAACGACACACTATAACACAGAGGGTGCCAGGATCAGCAACACAGTTGGAAGCCATAAGTGTTTGGGAGCCACGTGGGTAGCAAAGTTAACAGTTGGGGCTACTTAAACAACAAGGATACAACTATATTGGTGCAGAAATATCTGTAAGATATGAACACAGAAGATATAGCCAAGATGGGGAAACACTTCTAGGAATATGTGCGCAGCACATGGCGAACAGACAGGTGGAAAAGAAGCGCGACATACATAATGGTTTAACTTTTCCTCACAGACCACAGGTTTATGTCAGTATGAAAGAAGGGGACTCCTCATCAACAGCAAAAATAATAAAAGCTACTATATGATGCTAAAGAACTTTGCATGTTATTAAAGAAAGAAAGGAACATACATATTAAAGAACATTACGTACATCACTTTCTCCATTACATACCAAGTAATAGGGCTACAGACTCAAGCTGCTGAGGTGAAAGTGAAAAGACAGAGTTAAAAAGTGTGTTTTTATTTTTACACGAAAACTTTGCAAATCTCGGCATGGCAGCTAGGAGACACAATAAAATGACGACACCAAGTAAGCTGGGGGCTGCTCATGGTTTCTTTAAACCAACTAAAGGAGATAAAACAAAAGAAAAGGGAGAGGTAGTGCTAGAGGAGGAAACAGAATCTGATGGGGAATCAATTAAAAATGATGGATCGGATACTCCAATCACTAAGGCTGATATCAAACACCTAGTCTCTAAACAAGAGATTACTTCAATTTTTGATAAAATGTGGGAGAAAATGGACGCACTACAAAATACAGTATCAAACAGCTTATCTGAGATTAAGCAAGAAATATCTGAATTAGGCACTAGGGTCGAAACCTTAGAGGAGAAAGAAGAGTCCATGGAGGAAGATATAACAACAGTTAGGCAACAACTCTCTGATCAGCAGCAAGAATTAGCGGAAGTAAACGATAAATTGGAAGACCTAGAGAACAGGAGCAGGAGATGTAATATTCGCCTGAAAGGCATTCCTGAGTCCATAGCAACACCAGATCTAACCGCTTATTTACTACAATTGTTTCAAACAATCACAGGATCCTCAGAAGAGGGGAAATACCAAATGGAAAGAGCTCTAAGAGCAAAGCCCAAAGATACAGACCCTCCAAGGGATGTGATCACTAAACTACTACGATTTCCTGAAAAAGAGGAGATTATGATGGCGGCGAGGAAGAACCCAACTCTCAAATTTAAAGGATCTGTTATACAGTTATATCAGGACTTATGTGTAAAAACACTACAAAAAAGATTTGCCCTACGCCCTCTGACTCAGCTGCTAAGGAAGAACCAGATCATATATAGATGGGGATTCCCCTTTGCTCTCCACATACACCACGAAGGGAAAACCATCACGCTCAGGGAAGCACAAGATGTTCCTGGAGTGTGCCAGATACTCAAATTGGAATGTCCAGACATTCCAGATAACCAACAAGACAACAATAAAAGGCCTTTTCAACCACAAAGAGGAGTCCAGCAAACGGAGAGATGGACAAAAGTGTCCAAAAGAAAACAAAAGACCTGATGGACTAATTAGAGACAAGGACTGGATATGTTACTTATGCTGACTTTTATCTCTTTGCCTTCTCCTGTGGGGGAAATGAGGAAATATGGCTCGGAGGCTATTTGCTTCCAATTTAGTGTGAGTAAGTGACGGAGGATGGTGGGATTAGCCGCCACTTCTCTGTCAAGATAACAAGTTAAGAATTAGTAATTGTGAAATGCTTAATAAATGTTGACTAATCTAATTGAAACACCTCATAGATAGTTAGGAGTGTGATCCTGTTGTAAAAATGTTTTTTTAGATTAACCTGTTCACGTTATGAGCAAGATGAACCAGGTCGTTCAGAAGTTAAAACACTCAAGTCCCATTCTATAATGGGAAAAAGCTAGAATATTCTTATTATAACTACATGTTTAACCAGAGTAAGATGTTTTTACGGGAGTTACAAAAATTATACATTGTTCATGATGCATACAATTGTTTAACCATAGTTAAAATTTGGTTCTTTATTTTTGTTTTAAGTACCGTCGAGCAGTATTGTGACAAAATTTTCCTTCAGAGAGTTGAAAATCAGAGAATGGAAAGCAGCTGTGAGGGCATGATGGAAAGGCTAAGCAGGTACAGAGGGGAGAGGAGGGGGTAAACTACAAATGGTAGCTAAATTACAGATAATATCTCACAATGTAAGAGGTCTAAATACAGATATAAAGAGAAAGACAGCACTTGCACAATACCACAATTTAGGGGCCAAAATCATATTTCTCCAACATAGGTGTGTCCGGTCCACGGCGTCATCCTTACTTGTGGGATATTCTCTTCCCCAACAGGAAATGGCAAAGAGCCCAGCAAAGCTGGTCACATGATCCCTCCTAGGCTCCGCCTTCCCCAGTCATTCTCTTTGCCGTTGTACAGGCAACATCTCCACGGAGATGGCTTAGAGTTTTTTAGTGTTTAACTGTAGTTTTTATTATTCAATCAAGAGTTTGTTATTTTAAAATAGTGCTGGTATGTACTATTTACTCTGAAACAGAAAAGAGATGAAGATTTCTGTTTGTAAGAGGAAAATGATTTTAGCAACCGTTACTAAAATCGATGGCTGTTTCCACACAGGACTGTTGAGAGGAATTAACTTCAGTTGGGGGAAACAGTGTGCAGACTTTTGCTGCTTGAGGTATGACACATTTCTAACAAGACGATGTAATGCTGGAAGCTGTCATTTTCCCTATGGGATCCGGTAAGCCATTTTTATTACATAAAGAAAAAAAAAAAAGGGGCTTCACAAGGGCTTTTAAGACTGTAGACATTTTTCTGGGCTAAAACGATTCATATATAAGCATATTTTATACCCCATAGCCTTGAGGAATTATTTTAATCTTGGGAACTATGTAAAATAACCGGCAGGCACTGTATTGGTCACCTTATTCTCTAGGGGCTTTCCCTAATCATAGGCAGAGTCTCATTTTCGCGCCTCTATTGCGCACTTGTTTTTGGGAAGCATGACATGCAGATGCATGTGTGTGGAGCTCTGATACATAGAAAAGACTTTCTGAAGGCGTCATTTGGTATCGTATTCCCCTTTGGGCTTGGTTGGGTCTCAGCAAAGCAGATACCAGGGACTGTAAAGGGGTTAATTATAAAAACGGCTACGGTTCCGTTATTTTAAGGGTTAAAGTTTCCAAATTTGGTGTGCAATACTCTTAAGGCTTTAAGACACTGTGGTGAAATTTTGGTGAATTTTGAACAATTCCTTCATACTTTTTCACATTTGCAGTAATAAAGTGTGTTCAGTTTAAAATTTAAAGTGACAGTAACGGTTTTATTTTAAAACGTTTTTTGTACTTTGTTATCAAGTTTATGCCTGTTTAACATGTCTGAACTACCAGATAGACTGTGTTCTGTATGTGGGGAAGCCAAGGTTCCTTCTCATTTAAATAGATGTGATTTATGTGACACAAAATTTAGAGAAAATGATGCCCAAGATGATTCCTCAAGTGAGGGGAGTAAGCATGGTACTGCATCATCCCCTCCTTCGTCTACACCAGTCTTGCCCACACAGGAGGCCCCTAGTACATCTAGTGCGCCAATACTCCTTACTATGCAACAATTAACGGCTGTAATGGATAATTCTATCAAAAACATTTTAGCCAAAATGCCCACTTATCAGCGAAAGCGCGACTGCTCTGTTTTAGAAAATACTGAAGAGCATGAGGACGCTGATGATATTGGTTCTGAAGTGCCCCTACACCAGTCTGAGGGGGCCAGGGAGGTTTTGTCTGAGGGAGAAATTTCAGATTCAGGGAAAATTTCTCAACAAGCTGAACCTGATGTGATTACATTTAAATTTAAATTGGAACATCTCCGCGCTCTGCTTAAGGAGGTGTTATCTACTCTGGATGATTGTGAGAATTTGGTCATTCCAGAGAAACTATGTAAAATGGACAAGTTCCTAGAGGTCCCGAGGCCCCCCGAAGCTTTTCCTATACCCAAGCGGGTGGCGGACATTGTAAATAAAGAATGGGAAAGGCCCGGTATACCTTTCGTCCCTCCCCCCATATTTAAAAAATTGTTTCCTATGGTCGACCCCAGAAAGGACTTATGGCAGACAGTCCCCAAGGTCGAGGGGGCGGTTTCTACTCTAAACAAACGCACCACTATACCCATAGAAGATAGTTGTGCTTTCAAAGATCCTATGGATAAAAAATTAGAAGGTTTGCTTAAAAAGATGTTTGTCCAGCAAGGTTACCTTCTACAACCAATTTCATGCATTGTTCCTGTCACTACAGCAGCGTGTTTCTGGTTCGATGAACTAGAAAAGGCGCTCAATAATAATTCTTCTTCTTATGAGGAGATTATGGACAGAATTCATGCTCTCAAATTGGCTAATTCTTTCACCCTAGACGCCACTTTGCAATTGGCTAGGTTAGCGGCGAAAAATTCTGGTTTTGCTATTGTGGCGCGCAGAGCGCTTTGGCTAAAATCTTGGTCAGCGGATGCGTCTTCCAAGAACAAATTGCTTAACATTCCTTTCAAGGGGAAAACGCTGTTTGGCCCTGACTTGAAAGAGATTATCTCTGATATCACTGGGGGCAAGGGCCACGCCCTTCCTCAGGATAGGTCTTTCAAGGCCAAAAATAAACCTAATTTTCGTCCCTTTCGCAGAAACGGACCAGCCCCAAGTGCTACGTCCTCTAAGCAAGAGGGTAATACTTCTCAAGCCAAGCCAGCCTGGAGGCCAATGCAAGGCTGGAACAAAGGAAAGCAGGCCAAGAAACCTGCCACTGCTACCAAGACAGCATGAGATGTTGGCCCCCGATCCGGGACCGGATCTGGTGGGGGGCAGACTCTCTCTCTTCGCTCAGGCTTGGGCAAGAGATGTTCTGGATCCTTGGGCGCTAGAAATAGTCTCCCAAGGTTATCTTCTGGAATTCAAGGGGCTTCCCCCAAGGGGGAGGTTCCACAGGTCTCAATTGTCTTCAGACCACATAAAAAAACAGGCATTCTTACATTGTGTAGAAGACCTGTTAAAAATGGGAGTGATTCATCCTGTTCCATTAGGAGAACAAGGGATGGGGTTCTACTCCAATCTGTTCGTAGTTCCCAAAAAAGAGGGAACATTCAGACCAATCTTAGATCTCAAGATCCTAAACAAGTTTCTCAAGGTTCCATCGTTCAAAATGGAAACCATTCGAACAATTCTTCCTTCCATCCAGGACGGTCAATTCATGACCACGGTGGATTTAAAGGATGCGTATCTACATATTCCTATCCACAAGGAACATCATCGGTTCCTAAGGTTCGCATTCCTGGACAAGCATTACCAGTTTGTGGCACTTCCGTTCGGATTAGCCACTGCTCCAAGAATTTTCACAAAGGTACTAGGGTCCCTTCTAGCGGTGCTAAGACCAAGGGGCATTGCAGTAGTACCTTACTTGGACGACATTCTGATTCAAGCGTCGTCCCTTCCACAAGCAAAGGCTCACACGGACACTGTCCTGGCCTTTCTCAGATCTCACGGGTGGAAAGTGAACGTAGAAAAAAGTTCTCTATCTCCGTCAACAAGGGTTCCCTTCTTGGGAACAATAATAGACTCCTTAGAAATGAGGATTTTTCTGACAGAGGCCAGAAAATCAAAACTTCTAAACTCTTGTCAAATACTTCATTCTGTTCCTCTTCCTTCCATAGCGCAATGCATGGAAGTAATAGGTTTGATGGTAGCGGCAATGGACATAGTTCCTTTTGCGCGAATTCATCTAAGACCATTACAACTGTGCATGCTCAGTCAGTGGAATGGGGACTATACAGACTTGTCTCCGACGATACAAGTAGATCAGAGGACCAGAGATTCACTCCGTTGGTGGCTGTCCCTGGACAACCTGTCACAGGGGATGAGCTTCCGCAGACCAGAGTGGGTCATTGTCACGACCGACGCCAGTCTGGTGGGCTGGGGCGCGGTCTGGGGACCCCTGAAAGCTCAGGGTCTTTGGTCTCGGGAAGAATCTCTTCTCCCGATAAATATTCTGGAACTGAGAGCGATATTCAATGCTCTCAAGGCTTGGCCTCAGCTAGCAAAGGCCAAGTTCATACGGTTTCAATCAGACAACATGACGACTGTTGTGTACATCAACCATCAGGGGGGAACAAGGAGTTCCCTGGCGATGGAAGAAGTGACCAAAATCATTCAATGGGCGGAGACTCACTCCTGCCACTTGTCTGCAATCCACATCCCAGGAGTGGAAAATTGGGAAGCGGATTTTCTGAGTCGTCAGACATTTCATCCGGGGGAGTGGGAACTCCATCCGGAAATCTTTGCCCAAATTACTCAATTGTGGGGCATTCCAGACATGGATCTGATGGCCTCTCGTCAGAACTTCAAGGTTCCTTGCTACGGGTCCAGATCCAGGGATCCCAAGGCGACTCTAGTAGATGCACTAGTAGCACCTTGGACCTTCAAACTAGCTTATGTATTCCCGCCGTTTCCTCTCATCCCCAGGCTGGTAGCCAGGATCAATCAGGAGAGGGCATCGGTGATCTTGATAGCTCCTGCGTGGCCACGCAGGACTTGGTATGCAGACCTGGTGAATATGTCATCGGCTCCACCATGGAAGCTACCTTTGAGACGAGACCTTCTTGTTCAAGGTCCGTTCGAACATCCGAATCTGGTCTCACTCCAACTGACTGCTTGGAGATTGAACGCTTGATCTTATCAAAGCGAGGGTTCTCAGATTCTGTCATTGATACTCTTGTTCAGGCCAGAAAGCCTGTAACTAGAAAAATCTACCACAAAATATGGAAAAAATATATCTGTTGGTGTGAATCTAAAGGATTCCCTTGGGACAAGGTAAAAATTCCTAAAATTCTATCCTTTCTTCAAGAAGGTTTGGAGAAAGGATTATCTGCAAGTTCTTTGAAGGGACAGATTTCTGCCTTGTCTGTGTTACTTCACAAAAAGCTGGCAGCTGTGCCAGATGTTCAAGCCTTTGTTCAGGCTCTGGTTAGAATCAAGCCTGTTTACAAACCTTTGACTCCTCCTTGGAGTCTAAATTTAGTTCTTTCAGTTCTTCAGGGGGTTCCGTTTGAACCCTTACATTCCGTTGATATTAAGTTATTATCTTGGAAAGTTTTGTTTTTGGTTGCAATTTCTTCTGCTAGAAGAGTTTCAGAATTATCTGCTCTGCAGTGTTCTCCTCCTTATCTGGTGTTCCATGCAGATAAGGTGGTTTTACGTACTAAACCTGGTTTTCTTCCGAAAGTTGTTTCTAACAAAAACATTAACCAGGAGATAGTCGTGCCTTCTTTGTGTCCGAATCCAGTTTCAAAGAAGGAACGTTTGTTGCACAATTTGGATGTTGTTCGTGCTCTAAAATTCTATTTAGATGCTACAAAGGATTTTAGACAAACATCTTCTTTGTTTGTTGTTTATTCTGGTAAAAGGAGAGGTCAAAAAGCAACTTCTACCTCTCTCTCTTTTTGGATTAAAAGCATCATCAGATTGGCTTACGAGACTGCCGGACGGCAGCCTCCTGAAAGAATCACAGCTCATTCCACTAGGGCTGTGGCTTCCACATGGGCCTTCAAGAACGAGGCTTCTGTTGATCAGATATGTAAGGCAGCGACTTGGTCTTCACTGCACACTTTTACTAAATTTTACAAATTTGATACTTTTGCTTCTTCTGAGGCTATTTTTGGGAGAAAGGTTTTGCAAGCCGTAGTGCCTTCCATCTAGGTGACCTGATTTGCTCCCTCCCTTCATCCGTGTCCTAAAGCTTTGGTATTGGTTCCCACAAGTAAGGATGACGCCGTGGACCGGACACACCTATGTTGGAGAAAACAGAATTTATGTTTACCTGATAAATTACTTTCTCCAACGGTGTGTCCGGTCCACGGCCCGCCCTGGTTTTTTAATCAGGTCTGATAATTTATTTTCTTTAACTACAGTCACCACGGTATCATATGATTTCTCCTATGCAAATATTCCTCCTTTACGTCGGTCGAATGACTGGGGAAGGCGGAGCCTAGGAGGGATCATGTGACCAGCTTTGCTGGGCTCTTTGCCATTTCCTGTTGGGGAAGAGAATATCCCACAAGTAAGGATGACGCCGTGGACCGGACACACCGTTGGAGAAAGTAATTTATCAGGTAAACATAAATTCTGTTTTCTACAGGAGACACACTTCGTACATCAACAAATACCCAAGAACTGGTCTAAACATTTTCAGCAACATTTTCATGCCACAACTGACAGCAAAAAGAGGGGGGTCTCTATCCTCATACATAACTCACTCCAATTTACCAAGGAAGAGGTAATAAAAGACAAGGGAGGAAGGTATCTAATAGTTAGGGGTATTATACAGGGAATGCAGGTTACACTCTGTAACATATACGCTCCAAACGAGCAGCAACACACCTTTTTTTAACAACCTTTCACATATGTTAACCCAATGGTCGCAAACAAGAATTATCTTGGCAGGAGACTTTAATATCAACTTAAACACATATAAAACAGACGCTTCGCCCAAAGTTACAAGCAAACAACTAAGACTCCAATCTATCTCTAAATCAGTTAGGGAAACTCTGGAGAGTCATAACATTTTAGATACATGGACAGAGCTATATGGCCAGACAGTAGACCACACCTACTATTCACCTGCACATAAAAAGTACACCAAGATTGATTATATATATATTAGTCAGACACTGCTCCCTGGTTTAGTATCATCGAGTATCCATGCCTCGGTGTGGACCATTCTATAATTCAAATACAAATGGAAGGGATAATAAACAGACAGAGATCCTGGACCTATGATCCAGTATTATTAAAACAGCCGGATATACACTCCAGCATTCTTAAAAATCTTGATGAATACTGGAGAACAAATTCAAATCCTTTAAGTGGCCCGACAATTACATGGGCAGCTCACAAACCTTATCTGAGAGGGATGTTGATAAAAGAAAAAACAAAATATACAAAAAAAATTAGAGCAGCAGTTGATTCACTGCAACAAGAAATAGAAGATCTAGAGAGAGTACATAGATCCACAATGTCACAGGCAATCCTAGATAATCTGGCTCAAAAAAGAAAATCACTTAATAAAATCCTTAATAAAAACTCCCTTAGATCAATGCACAAATTAAAAACATTTTATTTTCTATACGCAAATAAACCGGACAGATATCTTGCTTACAAGTTGAGGGAAAGAACGAAAGACATGACAATTAGGCAAATCCAAAAGCCAGATGGGAAGGTAACCTCACACCCACAAGAAATTGCAGATTGTTTTGCTCATTATTATGAGACCCTTTATAATGGGCACACAGCCCAACACACCACACAAACAGAGGTTCTTAAGTCCAAATTATTAGAGAGAGCAGATATACCCAAATTAGAAAAAGAAGGAGCAGAAGCAATAGACGCAGAGATTACTAGGGAGGAAATCAATTTAGCAATACAAGACCTGAAAAATGGTAAGGCCCCGGGACCAGATGGTTTTCCGGGGGAGTACTACAAATTGTTTAAAACAAATTTGATTTCTCACCTGCAAAAATTTTGTAATGATATTATGCAGGGTGCTCAGATCCCCCCAGACTTACTCCGAGCGAAGATTATATGGGGGGAACAAAAACGCCTTCTCTGCTTCTATCGCTGGATGCGGAGAAGGCGTTTAATAGGGTGGATTGGTCATATATGTTAGATGTCCTAAAACATGTGGGTTTTGGGGAGAAATTCATCAAGGCTATAGGGAATCTTTACTCTGCCCCATCGGCCATAGTAAGAGCAGCAGGATACCAGTCAAGGCCCATTAACATATTAAATGGTACCCGCCAGGGATGTCCACTATCACCACTCTTATTTGCCATATGTGTGGAACCACTAGCTGCCTGTATACGGAACACAAAAGATATTAAGGGTATACAATTAATTAAGGGGGAACATAAATTAACACTATTTGCGGATGATATCTTATTAACGCTCACCCAACCTATGGTGTCCCTTCCCAATCTATATAAATTATTAGACGAATTCTCTAGTATATCAGGATTTAAAATTAACTCAGACAAATGTGAGGCTCTCCCAATATCACTCCCAACCCACACACAAAAATTAATAGAAGCCAACTTTGATTTCAAATGGGCTAGACATTCTATCAAATATTTAGGGATCTATATTACTACCACATCGGAAACCTTATTCCGGGCAAACTATTCTCCACTTTTTAAAACTATTAGGAAGGACATAATGAAATGGAAGAAGGGAAGCTTTTCGTGGTATGGGAGACTTTCAGCAGTAAAAATTAATGTCCTACCAAGATTATTGTATCTATTCAGGGCCCTCCCTATTAAAGTTCCACAAAGGGAATTAGAAGATCTCCAATCAGACATAATTAGATTCATAAGAGGTAATAAAACGGCTAGAATAGCCGCACACACCCTTAAACAACATAAAAATATGGGGGGCATGGGAGTACCCAACCTGGTGGACTACTATCAGGCAGCTAGGCTAGCACAGGCTACATTGCTAGCTAAAGATTGTAGATATCTCACTTGGCCCTCTATTGAAGCAGATATAGGGGGAATGAACAATGCAACCGATATTATTTGGAATCCCACTGCCATAACACACAGGCCACTAAGAAAGTTAAGGGTTACGGAAGACACTAAACAGATCTGGCTCACTCTCACAAAGGCGCTGAAGTTAATACCAGCGCAATCTCTGACAACTCCAATAAGAACACTACTACACACTGATTTCCAGAGACAGATAATGAAATGGGAGAATAAGGGATTGTACAGGGTGGCAGATTATTTGGACAAGGGGAAAACGATGACATACACACAGCTAAGGGACAAAATACACCCAATTGATCTTCAATGGTTTCTATATCTACAAATCTCTAGTGCTATCAATAAATTTAGGCAAGGCAATGCATCCACCACATACACCACTTTAGAACGGCTCATAATGTCACCTAATAGGAAAAATAAAATGATCTCACAAATTTATTTAGCAATACAGGAAGCCAAGAATCAAACAAAGCTAAAATTACATGAAAGATGGGAACAAGACCTAGGGGAAATACACGAAAAGGAAGAATGGCAAAATATCTTTTCCAAGATTAGTAGAGGACTGGTAGGAGCGGTCCTTATAGAAAATGCACTTAAGACTTCATATAGATGGTACCTCACACCATTAAAGTCGTCACATTATACTCCCCAGAGAAACAGGCTATGCTACAGAGGCTGTGCAGAGATCGGATCTTATATTCACATGTGGTGGGAGTGCCCAAAAATAAAACCTACATGGGATAACCTTGCAAAGCTACTAGAGACAATACTGGGAGACACATGTAGGCTGACAGCATCTCAAGCTCTACTACACATTCCACAGGAATCTTTCAACACACCCACTAACACATTAATCAATATTCTCTGCACTGCTACAAGAACATGTATAGCTAGGTACTGGAAGGTGGGGGCTCCGAGATGGTCTGAAGTAATAGACAAAATAGAGGATATTTATACGATGTCCGAATCCGCTGCGTGGATGCAGGGCACATCAGGCCACTTTCAAAACCCATGGATGCATTGGATAATGAATAAACATAAAATAGATAGACTTAATAACTCGGATATCACTGAAACAGAGCCTGCTGAAAGGGAACCCAGTATATAATTACAAAGTCTCTCACACGTAGGAACAACGACTAGAGGAAATAAATAAATGATTAAGGTAAAATGTCAAGAAAAGGAAATAAAAGATATAAACTAAGGTAATATAAAGATAACTCTACTGCTCGACGGGAACAGTTCATGTTTTAATTTTGTTAATAATTGGTTCAAATTTCTTTTAAAATATTGTTTTTGTTTTCTTTTTCTTTTTATGAGAGGGAAGGAAAAGGGGGATAAAACAAAGTACAAGATAAAGAAAGGAATAGTACTGTTATTATGTCTAATGTTAATGTCCTGTATGATCTGATATGATTTGTACCAATAAAAAATATTTCAACTAAAATTCTATTTAGAAGCAACAAAGGATTTCAGACAGACATCTTCTTTGTTTGTCGTCTATTCTGGTAAGAGGAGAGGTCAGAAAGCTACTGCTACCTCTCTTTCCTTTTGGCTAAAAAGCATCATCCGATTAGCTTATGAGACTGCCGGCCGGCAGCCTCCTGAACGAATTACAGCTCACTCTACTAGAGCTGTGGCTTCCACATGGGCCTTCAAGAATGAGGCTTCTGTTGAACAGATCTGTAAGGCAGCGACTTGGTCTTCTCTGCATACTTTTGCCAAATTTTACAAATTCGATACATATGCTTCTTCGGAGGCTATTTTTGGGGGAGAGGTTTTGCAAGCGGTGGTGCCTTCCGTTTAGGTTACCTGACTTGTTCCCTCCCTTCATCCGTGTCCTAAAGCTTTGGTATTGGTTCCCACAAGTAAGCATGAAGCCGTGGACCAGACACACCAATGTAGGAGAAAACAGAATTTATGTTTACCTGATAAATTTCTTTCTCCTACGGTGTGTCCGGTCCACGGCCCGCCCTGGCTTTTAGTCAGGTTTAAAAATTTTATTTTTCTGTACACTACAGTCACCACGGCACCTTATGGTTTCTCCTTTTTCTCCTAACCGTCGGTCGAATGACTGGGGGGCGGAGCCAGAGGGGGGGCTATATGGACAGCTTTGCTGTGTGCTCTCTTTGCCATTTCCTGTAGGGAATGAGAATATCCCACAAGTAAGGATGAAGCCGTGGACCGGACACACCGTAGGAGAAAGAAATTTATCAGGTAAACATAAATTCTGTTTTTATGCAGTTAATTCTTGTAGATCAACAGGTTAATACCTAATGTTATAACCAGGAAGTTTTGGGTTCAGATCCCAATACATTTACTTTCTTTAAAAGCATATAGTTGCAATCTAATTGCTATATAAATATAAAGAGCCAGCAAACTAAATATGTTGTGATAGCTTAACCTGCTAATGTGCAATCTCAGGAAATGTTTGGCTAATATACAGAAATGATTTTCTCTATTTTTATAATTTAAAGAAACAGTAACATAATTTCCTGTGTTAAATTTTGTTGTAGATTTATCCTTCTAAAGGGGCTTTTAGGAGTCTGGTGACACCGGTCACTCCATGCCACAATATTCTACATGCGGTGCCCACACAACTTTATGCCCCACAGGCAGTGCTCTGCAGTTCATTGCAAAGGCTTTGCTTTTATGTTCATAGCGATGTCTAGTTGCAGCAGTATTTGTTGTTATTGGGTTGTTTCTGCACGACAGAAATAAATGTTCTTTTAAAATTTAAAGAGACAGTAACATTTTTTCTGTGTAATTGTTTTGTTCAATCAGAGCGACTATTTTGTTCAATCATCCCTTGGGACGTAGGATGGTACAAACTATCACAAGAATGAGTTCTTTAAATCCTGCATTATATTAAAGGAATTTCTACTGTTTTCTTTGTTAGTTCTTCCTCTATAGACTGAGGATGACGCTAACGCACTCAAACATAGAGTTAATTTACAGAATTGAAGGAACAGTATCGTTTCCTATGTTCCAATTTTTTATTTTATTTTTTTAACCTATTCTCTCTTCGGCGATTGCTGTCTGGGAGTCTGTTAACAAGTGCCCACATATTTCCCCTATAGTATTCCAATCGAGATTTTATGGCCCGCATACAGTGTCCTGCGTGTCTTTTACACCCCTCTCACAATTATGATGCACTCTATGTTTTTTACTGAGGGTTTAGCATTACTGGAAGAACTGCTATTATAACGGTTTCTCCATGTTTCTGAGAATTTCCGTTTCAGATGGTTGATGCCTGCTGTTGCTACCAAGACAGCATGAAGGGGCGGCCCCCGATCCGGGACCGGATCTAGTAGGGGGCAGACTTTCTCTCCTTGTCCAGGCTTGGATATGAGACGTTCAGGATCCCTGGACACTAGAAATCATGTCTCAAGGGTATCGGTTGGAGTTCAAAAATTCCTTCCCCAGAGGAAGGTTTCTTCTTTCACGATTGTCTGTAGACCAGATAAATAGAGAGACGTTCTTACGTGGTGTAAGAGACCTCTCCTCCATGGGAGTAATTTGTCCCGTTCCACTACAGAAGCAGGGACAGGGGTTTTACTCAAATCTCTTTGTTGTTCCCAACAAAGAGGGAACGTTCCGACCCATTTTAAACCTCAAAAGTCTGAACAAATTTCTCAGAGTTCCATCCTTCAAGATGGAAACTATTCAGACAATTTTTCCATTGATCCAGGAGGGTCAATATATGTCTACCGTGGATTTAAAGGATACATATCTTCATATTCCTATCCACAGAGATCACAAGTTCCTAAGGTTTGCGTTCCTGGACAAACTTTTCAGTTCGTGGCCCTTCCTTTCGGTCTGGCCACGGCACCCAGGATGCCATGGCACCCAGGATCTTCACGAAGGTTCTAGGGTCTCTGCTGGCGGTCCTCAGGCCGCGGGGGAATTGCAGTGGCGCCTTATCTGGACGATATTCTGATCCAGGCGTCTTATCAGCTGACAAAGTCTCATACCAACATGGTTCTATCCTTTCTAAGGATTCTCGGGAGGAAGGTAAATCTAGAAAAGAGTTCACTAATTCCACAGACAAGGGTTCCTTTCCTGGGAACTCTAATAGACTCTATATCCATAAAAATCTTCTTGACGGAAGTCAGAAGGTTAAAGATTCTGAATACATGCCGATCCCTTCAGTCCAATCCTCGGCCATCAGTGGCTCAGTGCATGGAGGTAATTGGATTGATGGTGGCGGCAATGGACATCATTCTGTTTGCTCGTTTTCATCTCAGGCCTCTACAACTGAGCATGCTCAGACAGTGGAATGGATATTATGCAAATGTGTCTCCTCAGGTAGATCTAGATCAGGAGACATGAGACTCTCTTCTTTGGTGGTTGTCGCAGGATCATCTGTCCCAAGGGACGTGCTCCCGCAGACCCTCATGGGTGATAGTGACAACGGACGCCAGTCTACTAGGATGGGGTGCAGTCTGGAATTCCCTGAAGGCTCAGGGTGTGTGGACTCGGTCGGAGTCCCTACTTCCAATCAATATTCTGGAGTTGAGGGCAATATTCAATGCTCTTCAGGCTTGGCCTCAGTTGGCTTCGGCCAAATACATCCGATTTCAGTCGGACAACATCACGACTGTGGCTTACATCAATCATCAGGGAGGAACAATGAGTTCCTTAGCGATGACAGAAGTATCCAAGATAATTTGGTGGGCAGAGGCTCATTCTTGTTATCTGTCAGCAATCTACATCCCAGGAGTGGACAACTGGGAAGCGGATTTTTTAAGCAGACAGATGTTTCATCCGGGGGAATGGGAACTCCATCCGGAGGTCTTTGCCACCCTGATTCTCAGATGGGGCAGGCCGGAGCTGGATCTCATGGCATCTCGTCAGAATGCCAAGCTCCCGAGATACGGATCCAGGTCTAGGGATCCTCAGGCCGAACTGATAGATGCCTTGGCAGTGCCTTGGTCGTTCAACCTAGCTTATGTTTTTCCACCGTTTGCTCTCCTTCCCCGGGTGATTGCTCGTATCAAACAGGAAATGGCTTCAGTGATTCTCATCGCTCCTGCGTGGCCTCGTAGTACTTGGTATACCAATCTGGTGGACATGTCCTCTCTGACACTGTGGAAGCTTCCATTGAGGCAGGACCTTCTCATTCAGGGACCCTTCCATCATCCGAATCTAGTTTCTCTACAGCTGACTGCTTGGAGATTGAACGCTTGATTTTATCTAAGCGAGGGTTCTCTGATTCGGTCATTGATACCTTGATTCAGGCATGTAAGCCTGTTACTAGAAAGATTTATCATAAGATATGGCGTAAATATCTTTATTGGTGCAAATCCAAGGGTTACTCATGGAGTAAGATTAGGATTCCTAGGATTTTGTCCTTTCTCCAAGAAGGATTGGAGAAAGGGTTGTCAGCAAGTTCCTTAAAGGGACAGATTTCTGCTTTATCTGTATTGTTTCACAAGCGTCTGGCAGATGTCCCAGATGTTCAATCTTTTTGTCAAGCTCTGACTAGAATCTGGCCTGTGTTTAGACCTATTGCTCCTCCTTGGAGTTTAAATTTAGTTCTTAAGGTTCTTCAAGGGGTTCCTTTTGAACCTATGCATTCCATAGATATTAAGTTGTTATCTTGGAAAGTTTTTTATTTTTGGTTGCTATTTCTTATGCTCGCAGAGTTTCTGAGCTTTCGGCTCTTCAATGTGATTCTCCTTACCTTTATTTTTCATTTCGATAAGGTAGTGTTACGTACCAAACCTGGTTTTTCTAAGGTTGTTTCCAACAAAAATATTAATCAGGAAATTATTGTTCCTTCATTGTGTCCCAATCCTTCTTCTAAGAAGGAGAGTCTGTTACATAACTTGGATGTTTTATTTGCAGGCGACTAAAGACTTTCGTCAATCATCTTCCTTATTGTTGTTTTTTCCGGAAAACGTAGGGGCCAGAAAGCTACGGCTACCTCCCTTTCTTTTTGGCTGAAGAGTATCATCCGTCTTGCACATGAGACTGCTTGACAGCAGCCTCCTGAAAGAATTACAACTCATTCTACTAGGGCTGTGGCTTCCTCATGGGCATTTAAAAATGATGCTTCTGTTGAACAGATTTGCAAGGCTGCAACTTGGTAGTCTCTTCACACTTTTTCCAAATTTGATACTTTTGCCTCGTCTGAGGCTGTTTTTGGGAGAAAGGTTCTTCAAGCAGTGGTGCTTTCCGTTTAGGTTCCTGTCTTGTCCCTCCCTTTCATCCATGTCCTATAGCTTTGGTATTGTATCCCATAAGTAAAGATGAAATCCGTGGACTCGTCATATCTTGAAAAAGAAAAGGAAATTTATGCTTACCTGATAAATTTATTTATTTTACGATATGACGAGTCCACGGCCCACCCTGTCATTTTGTAAGACAGGTTTTTATTTTTATTAAACTTCAGTCACCTCTGCACCTTGGCTTTTCCTTTCTCTTCCTAACTTCGGTCGAATGACTGGAGTGGGAGGGAAGGGAGGAGCTATATATACAGCTCTGCTGTGGTGCTCTTTGCCTCCTCCTGCTGACCAGGAGGCGATATCCCATAAGTAAGGATGAAATCCATGGACTCGTCATATCGTAAAAGAAATAAATTTATCAGGTAAGCATAAATTTCCTTTTTGATCTCCTAACCCACTTCCGGTCCTCCAACTCATTGCATGACTCCCTGCAATCTGGCTTCAGTCCCCAACACTCAACTGAGACTGCCCTCACCAAGGTTACTAACGATATTCTTTCTGCTAAAAACAAAGGCCACTACTCTATACTTATCTTACTCGACCTGCCTGCTGCCTTTGACGCCGTTGACCACCCCCTTCTCCTACGGGCTCTCAGCTCCCTTGGGCTCTGTGGCACTGCCGTATCCTGGATCCACTCTTATCTCTCTAATATGTCCTTTTCTGTCTCATTTGCTGGCGACTCCTCTTCACTGCCTCTGTCTGTTGGAGTATCTCAAGGCTCTGTTCTGGGTCCTCTACTCTTCTCTATTTATACTTCCTCACTGGGTTAACTCATCAGTAGCTATGGCTTCAACTATCACCTCTATGCTGATGATGTTCAGATCTACCTATCCACCCCTGCACTCTCTCCTTCTGTCCTTTCTCACATCAGCAACTGCTTATCTGGCATTTCTTCATGGTTGGCCTCTCACCACCTAAAAATCAACATGTCCAAGACTGAGTTCCTTCTAATCCCCCCTCTAATTCTACTCCAGTTTCTAACATTTTTATTACACTGTTGGCGAATCCACTATCTTCCCATCACCCCAAGTCTGCTGTCTGAGTTACACTTGACTCCAATCTGTCCTTCATACCCTACATCCAATTGCTCTCTTCATCCTGTCGCAACCACCTACGCAATATCTCCATAATTTGCCAATTTCTGAGTGCTCCTACTTAATGGATAATCCACTCCCTAGTAATTTCCTGACTTGACTACTGTAATAACCTACAAACTGGCCTTCCTCTCTCCCACCTCTCCCCCCTTCAATCCATCCTAAATGCCTCTGCTAGACTAATCCACCTCTCCTGACGCTTTGTATCTGTTGCACCTCTCTGCGATTCCCTTCACTGGCTCCCTATTCTTAGCAGAATTAAATTCTAAATTCTCACCCTGACCGTCCCCCTAAGATCTAACAATGACCTGCTCCTTTAAATAGGTCTAAGTCTGCTAAGCTGCATGTTTCTGAACCCGGTTCTTCTGAATTATCCTCTGAAGGAGCCAGTTTCTGATCAAGAAACAGTAATCCACTTTTTGTTTAAGCTTGAACATCTTCATTCTCTTAAGAGAAGTGTTATGTACCTTAGGGGTTCAGGATACCAAGGGGAAACTATCCCTAAAGCGGATGGGGCTATTTCTACTCTGGCTAAATTCCAGTCTTGGTGGATAAATCATCAGTTTATTGTTTCAGGGGCATCCTTTGTCTGTCCAAATTGGACTGTGATCACAAAAGGTGCAAGTCTTTGAGGTTGGGGTGCAGTCTGGGGGGGTCCTAGAGGGCACAGGGAGTTTGGTCTCCTCGGGAGGCGAGGTTACCAATAAATGTTCTGGAACTGCATGCAATTTTCAAGGCTCTACAAAAAAAATGTGTACAATCTCTGCAGTTCATATTCCAGGGGTGAGCAATCTTTTCATCCAGGGGAATGGTCTCCTTATTTGGAAGTTTTTCAGAAATAGATCTGATGGCTTCTCGATTGAACATCAAGCTTCCCAGATACTCAGGCGAAGTTTGTGGATGCTTTTGGTTATTTCATCTGGCTTACATTTTTCCTCCTCTAGTTCTGTTGCCAAGAGTGATAGCCAGGAACAAGCAGGAATTTTCCTCAGTAATTCTGATTGCCTTTAGCTTTGCCTAACAGAACTTAGTTTGCGGATCTGGTTCAGATATCCAGTTGTCCTTTTCATCTGCGTCACGATCTTCTGTCTCAAAGTCTGTTTTCTTTCCTAAGAAATGGAGAGTCCACGACTTCATTCAATTACTTGTGGGAATATCACTCCTGGCCAGCAGGAGGAGGCAAAGAGCACCACAGCAAAGCTTTTAAATGTTACTCCCCTACCCATAATCCCCAGTCATTCTCTTTGCCTCTGTCAAAGGAGGAAGTGAAGTTTGGTGTCTGAAGCAATGAATTCCTTTTTTGGGTACTTTTCCCTGCAAGCAAGGATTTGGGTTTAGCGGAGTCCATGTCAATCTCTTCAGTAGAGTAGTGGTGGCTTTTAAGCAGTTAGGAAGTTGTGAGGTAGTCCTTGCTTTGCTTCTTAACACATTGCTGCCCATGGTACAGAAAGCCAGAGTTGGTTACTCTGTTTCTTTCTCTACAGGTCTCTGTAATGAGTATGTGTTCTTTCACGCCTTGTGAGCTGTCTTCCTGCCGGACAGCTAGACTGCAGGTAAGTGCTTTTGTCTTCTAGGTCTTAGAGACTTGCACTTCAGAAAAATATTTAATATGCAGTAGATGGGGATATTTTTTAAATTCTTTATACAGGATTCTCTTTGGCAGTGGGCAGGCACATTATGGGGCATATCTATCAAGCTCCATATGGAGCTTGAAGTCCCGTGTTTCTGGCGAGCCTACAGGCTCACCAGAAACACCAGTTATGAAGCAGCGCTGCTCTGAGCAGGCGGACAGACATCGCCGTGATTCAACCCGATCGAGTATGGTCGGCGGCGTTGCACCAGCAGCTCTTGTGAGAGCTGAAGCGTATTGCTCTCCACATTCAGCGAGGTCTGTCGGACCTGATCCGCTCTGTCGGATCAGGTCCGACAGACCTTTGTTAAATAGGCCCCCAGGTATGTTGAGACTAGGGGTTAATCTTCCCTTTATTGGGCATTTTTCGTCTTTGGGCTCATTTTGTTGAAATATTTTATTAGTATGTGTGTGGGGCTTATGTTTTATACAGGGATTTATGTATAAACTTAAAATTTGGCAGTTGGTTTTCTTTGCTTGCTTAGCTATAACAAGCTAACTGACAGACTGCTTGAGCGTTTGTGTAAATTTAGCTGATAAATTTCTGATATTACGGGTGGAAAAGGTGGACAAGAAGAACAGACTCAAAGGATGTCAAAGTAATTTTCGTTCCTTTCATAACTTCAAAGGTCAAAAGTCTTCCTCTCCTTCTTCCAAGCAGGAGCAGTCCAAGTCTTTTTGGAAGCCCAATCAGTCTTGGAATAAATCAATGAAACCCTCAGCTGAATCTAACTCAGCATGAAGGGTTGGCCCCCGGTCTGGGATCGGATCAAGTGGGGGCAGACTTTCCCTGTTTTGTCAAGTGTGGAGACAAGATGCCCCAGATCCTTGGGCTGTGGACATAGTATGTCAGGGTTACAAAATAGAATTCAAAACTTTCCCTCCCAGGGGCAGATTCCACCTCTTAAGATTATCTGCAGACCAGGTAAAAAGAGAGGCATTCTTGAACTGCGTTCAGGACCTTTCCTCCCTGGGAGTGATTGTTCCAGTAAGGGAACATGGTCCTTAGGCCACTCTGATAGATGCTTTGGCGGTTCCTTGGGATTTCGGTCTAGCATATCTGTTTCCTCCGTTTGCACTCCTCCCACAGGTTATTGCTCGTATCAAACAGGAGAATGACCTTGCTGGATCTGGTATGCAGACCTAGTGAAGATCTCATCTCGGCCACCTTGGAGGTTGCCTTTGAGAAAGGACCTTCTAACTCAGGGTCCATTCCTCAATCCAAATCTCGTTTCTCTGAAGCTGACTGCTTGGAGATTGAACGCTTAGAGTCGGTCATTGAGACCATGATCCAGTCTCGCAAGCCTGTTACTCGAAAAATTTAAGATAAAGTATGGCGTAAATACCTTTATTGGTGTGAATCTAAGGGCTACTCTTGGAGTAGGGTCAGGATTCCTAGAATTGTGTCTTTTCTCCAGGAAGGTCTGGAGAAAGGGTTGTCAGTCAGTTTTCTGAAAGGTCAGATTTCTGCATTATCTATTTTGTTACACAAGCGTCTAGCGGATGTGCCAGGTGTTCAATCAATTTGTCAGGCCCTGGTTAGAATCAGGCCTGTGTTTAAACCTGTTGCTCCTCCTTGGAGCCTTAAGTTTTGCAGCAGGCTCCGTTTAAGCCAATGCATTCCATAGATAATAAGTTGCTATCTTGGAAGGTTTTGTTTCTTATTGCTATCTCTTCTGCTCGGAGAGTTTCGGAAGTCTCGGCTTTGCAGTGTGATTCTCCTTACCTTATCTTTCATGCGGATAGTGTGGTTCTTCGTACTAAATTGGGGTTTCTTCCTAAAGTGGTTTCGGATTAAAATATTAATCAGGAAATTGTTGTTCCTTCTCTCTGTCCCAATCCTTCTCATAAAGAATGTCTGTTGCACAACTTGAATGTTGTGCATGCTCTAAAATTCTACTTACAGGCGACTAAGGATTTTCGCCAGTCTTCTGCTCTGTTTGTTTCTCAGGAAAGCGTAAGGGTCAAAAGGCTACTGCTACTTCTCTTTCATTCTGGTTGAGAAGTATAATTCGGTTTGCTTATGAGACTGCTGGACAGCAGCCTCCTGAGATAATTACAGCTCATTCCACTAGAGCTGTCTCCTCTTCTTGGGCTATCAAAAATGAAGCTTCTATGGAACAGATTTGCAAGGCTGTAACTTGGTCCTCTCTGCATACGTTTGCCTCAGCTGAGGCCTCTTTTGGGAGAAAGGTTCTTCAAGCGGTGGTGCCTTCTGTTTAGGTCTGCCTGTCTTGTTCTCCCTCCCTGTTCATTCTGTATCCTCTAGCTTGGGTATTGGTTCCCACTAGTAATTGATTGATGTTGTGGACTCTCCATATCTTAGGAAAGAAAACAAAATGTATGCTTATCTGATAAATTTCTTTCCGGATATGGAGAGTCCATGACCCCACCCTTTATTAAGACTGTTATTTTTGACTAAACCTCAGGCACCTCTACAACTTTGTGTTCTTTTCCATTTCCCTTCGGTCGAATGACTGGGGATTATGGATAGGGGAGTAACACTTAACAGCTTTGCTGTGGTGCTCTTTGCCTCCTCCTGCTGGCAAGGAGTGATATTCCGACTAGTAATTGAATGACGTTGTGGACTCTCCATATCCGGAAAGAAGGAAATTTATCACATAAGCATAAATTTAGTTTTTTCATCAGGATCTCAATTTTTTCTGATTCTGTCATTGAGACTTATGTTTACAAGCCTGAATCAGTGACAAGGAATTATCACAAGGTTTGGAAGGCCTTTGTTTCTTGGTGTGTGGATCATGGTTTTAGTTGGCACTCTTAAAATTCCTAGATTTCTTCATTTGGATAAAGGTTTATCTGCCAGTTCTTTTAAGGGCCAGATTTCAGCTCTTTCAGTCTTATTTCACAAGAAGATTGCTACATTTCCTGATATTCAGAGTTTTGGTCAGGATTAAGCCAGTGATTAAATCAATTTCTCTTACTTTAAAGGGATACTGAACCCAATTTTTTTTCTTTTGTGATTCAGATAGAGCATGCAATTTTAAGCAACTTTCTAATTTACTCCTATTATCAATTTTTCTTTGTTCTCTTGCTATCTTTATATGAATAAGAAAGTTTAGAACACTGGACAGCACTTGTTTATTGGTGGATTAATTTATCCACCAATCAGCAAGAACAACCCAGATTGTTCATCAAAAATGGGCCGGCATCTAAACTTACATTCTTGCTTTTCAAATAAAAATACCAAGAGAATGAAGAACATTTGATAATAGGAGTAAATTAGAAAGTTGCTTAAAACTGCATGCTCTATCTAAATCACAAAAGACAAAATTTGGGTTCAGTGTCCCTTTAAATCTTTTTTTTTTTTTTTTTTTTTTTACTTTTATTTATAACCAACACAGGGTACAATGGTTTAGTTTGTATCAGTGCTACACCACGCAGGGTGTAATAAGAAGTTACAGTATTGATGAAGCAAAAATACAGGATATAACAGCATACATTATCAAATACTCGGAGTAAGTTCGAAATTCATAGCTATAGTGAAAGCTGCAAAAATCTTCCACGGATCAGAGAACAGTTTGGCATATATGTAAATGTACTTCCATGTTGGGGTTTTACCATTTTATAGACTCTAAACATCAAAACATAAAGTAAAACTAAACTACAAAACAACAATAAACAATTAGACACACACATCACAAAATAGATACCAGGAGTCCTATAAATGATACCTTAAAGGGACAGTAAACCTAAAAAATAATGTTATATAATTCTGCACATAGTGCAGAATTATATAACATTATATTAGTGTTATCTTCTGAGCTGGTCTGTTTTTATTACACAGCGCATCGGGCCAGCTGTATAGTCACAGCCTGGCCCGACCGCGCCATAACACTAAGTGCAGCTCGCTCCTGCTGTCAGACAGCTGGCCCGATGCACTGTGTAATAAAAACAGACCCGCTCAGAAGAGCGCAGAGAGCGGGTCTGAAAACCTGTCATATTTAAAAAAAAATTCAAAGGGGAAATAAGGTTTTATAACGATAAACTAATATAATGTTATATAATTCTGCACTATGTGCAGAATTATATAACATTATTTTTTAGGTTTACTGACACTTTAAAGTTACCTAAAGGTCCATAGATAGGATATCTTGAAATTTAAAGGGCTGGTATGTACCATGATAAACTTATTCATTGGCTACTCCTGAATGCTCCAAACGCTGTTGGTAAAATACTAGTCATAGCTTTTTCTAGGTGGTATTGTCAAAAGCTAATGGCGAAATAGTAGGATTATATACTCAATTGAGCAACATATGAGACATATTCTATATTGCAGCATATTACAGCATGCCATACAGAAGGATGAGGAAGAAAAATACAAGTATAAGCACCAACAAAATAAATAGACTATATCTAGATGTGTGATTTGGCACTGTCACATAATTCTGTGGTATAATAACAACTAGGTTATAAACTGCATGGTTATTTGTGAAGCCAATGAAACTGCGACACATTTTAGTTGATCAACTATATCAAGCCGGTATAACTGAAATTGAGCCCATACTATAACATGGAAATAAATTGGCTATAGGTTGGTGCAGCACAGACACTCCTTGTAAAAATACAGTATAGAAGGTGTCACACTCGATATAGCAATATCCAAAAGTTAGTGTTGTCAGGGGCTGATGGAGAAATAGTGAGTTTGTATACTTAAGAGGGCGGCGTAGTAGGCATACTTTGATAGCTCACTGCACACAAGGTGATATTCAGACTAGTGTAAAACATTAGGGAAGGCTGTACAAACCAATTAGGATCTATTGATATCATAGTATGATCTTTTGTCAGATAATAATAGGGGTAGAGTGGGGCACTCAAAGGTATTGTGAATATATGTTTCTTCCAAGTTATGTTGAGATACATTTAGTTAGATTTCCGGGGGGTATAGACATATGATTAGGTAGTTAAGAAAAGTCATTATTATATCTCTGCTACATTAAATACAGTTATATTTTGCTAAAAAAAAAAGAGAACAGATATTGTAGTAATTTAGGGATTATGCAGATTAAAGTAGTAGCGGTTTACTTTACACATTCTATAAATAGAGACCCTTCATTGCAGCAGATAGTACAGAGCATAGCATGTTAAATCACCATTTCCATTAAACAATCAAGAAGGAATTTTTATAGTTTCAGGGGAGCCATAACCAGTAAGAATAAAATTAACTTCAGATAAAAACAAAATACAAACAGAACTTAAAGCAATAAACAACCAACAATTTAATCGAAAGTTTTTGGTTGCGTCTATTCCATTATGGTCCTCAGAAAGACAACTAGTAGTATACATGTGAACTTTACTTGATTTCAGCAGATTTGCAAGGATGCGCAATTTCAACTGCCCAGAGAGCCAATTCGGATAGGATCTGCACACTCTTTCCCACCCCCTCCCTGGCTAAAACCGTCAGACTGTTACATGGGTCTTGTAGCCAGCTTGATCGATCATATTGAGTTTCAATGGATTGGCAGCCATATGCCTTCTGCGGGCCTTTATCTTGCGGCTCTCTCTTTACAAGTGTTATGTCTTCAATGACAGGTCTTACAGTCTCTAGTATAGTGAATTATCTTGCAGGCGTTAAATCCGTGTCCAGGGCTATGACACCTGTCCATTGGGCCCATTGAGGTATAGTTAGGCTCCTCTCCAGCATCCGAGATGAATATATGACTAATTTTGACACGCTTCTACAAGTACAAGAGTGATTTACTCCAGTCTCTAATATTTCTGCGACTTCACCCCTCCACGAGGGGTCTGATGTTGCTAGGTTATTGTGCATCTGCGAGTTTGGTGTGGAGATGCTTACAGCTTTCTGTGGAGCCAGATCATACTGGTGGTATATAGATTTCTTAAGTAGGGGGTGCGGCTTTGTGGATTCCACTATTGCGCACAGCTCATTGCAGGACACTAGAAGTCGATCCAGCTTCGGCTAGGATGTAGGTGTCGGTATACAGTCCTTTATTATAGAGTGTCTCCATTGCTTAAGATCAGAGAGGAGCATTGACAGGTAGTGATATAAGCCTGGTGGGAAGAAACCCAAGTTTTACTCAAAGTGACTTTCCGGGATAGAGGAGCAGGAATTCCTCTGTCTGCTAATTGAACAGCTTGCCTGTTAAGGGAGGGGCAGATGGCATGGATTGATGGCTGCAAAGTTGAAATTAGAAGAATTTTACTTCTGAGCTGATGAAGCTTGCAGCCATCTTGTGAAGCCGCACACCGGAAGTCCCCGTCCCTTTAAATCTTAATTTTGTTTTAAGAGTTTTGCAGGTTCCCCCTTTTGAACCTATGCATATTTTGGATATTCAGCTTTTGTCCTGGAAGGTTTTATTTCTTTTGGCCATTTTTTGTGCTAGAAGAGTTTCTGAATTCTCTTCTCTTTCCTGTTAGCCTCCTTATTTTGTTTATCATCAGTGTAAGGCATCTTGAGAAAGGCCCAGTTTGGGGCCGAAACGCATCAATATAAACGATATAAAGTCACTGCTCAAGTCTAAATACAGGGTAAGCCTATTTCCAACTAAGTCTATTTGAATTTATCAGTATTGCACTATGTGAGTTCTGTTTTTACAGGTACCGCTCCCACTGGACTCCACTGGGTGTTTTATCACAATTTTTTTTCACTATTTTTTACTATTTTTAATTTTTATATGTCATTTTTTTTCTCTCCTTTTTTTCTCTGGATCTTTGGACATATATTAATGATTATCTACATCAGGATCCTTATCAAACACACAGGCCATCTATAGAGGGCACTAAATAAGGATATCATAATTCACTAGGACATTATCATTTACTTGGGACTGTCACTTACTAATTATCACTATTTTAGTTTCATACTTTATTGGCAACTTCTCCATAACTTGTATGTTGCCAGAGCTTTGAAGTTTTATTTGCAGGATACTAAGGATTTTAGGAAATCCTCTAGTTTGTATGTTCATTTTTCCGGTTCCAGGAATGGTCAGAAGGCTGCAGCTGTTTTTTAATCTCTTGGTTGAAGCTTTTGAATCATAGGGCTGACTTAGAGGCAGCGCAGTCACCTCCTAAACTTATTGCTGCCCATTCTACTAGGTCAGTGGCTGCTTCCTTACATATTTTTTCTAAATTCTAGCATTTTTATGTTTTTGCTTCTTCTGAAGCAGCCTTTGGTAGGAAAGTTCTTCGGCAGCTTTTTCTAGTCATTAAGTATTGTTGAATATATATTTATGCAGCTTGAAAACACTTAAAGGGACATAATACTCATATACTAAATCACTTGAAACTGATGCAGTATAACTGTAAAAAGCTGACAGAAAAATATCACCTGAGCATCTCTATGTAAAAAAGGAAGATATTTTACCTCACAACTTTCTCAGCTCAGCAGAGTAAGTTCTGTGTAAAAAGTTATACTCAGCTGCTGCCCAGCTGCAGGTAAAAAAAAAAAATGAAGAAATGAACAGCAGTCAATTAGCATCAACAGTGCTGAGGTCATGAACTCTTTTACTGTGAGCTCGTGAGATTTGACTTTACTCTCATGAGATTTCATAGTAAACTTCATTAAACTGAATAGGGAAATAAGATGAGTGTTCAAGAAGCTCACTCCCTTAGCTGTCCCGGGACAGACATACTGATTTGCTGCTTAGAAGTCCTTTACAATGGGATGTGGCTACTGAGTAACTTTTGAGGTAAAATATCTTTCTTTTTTACATAGAGATGTTCAGGTGATATTTTCTAGTCAGCTTTTAACAGCTATGCTGCATCACTTTAAAGTGTTTCAACATTTGGGTATCATGGCCCTTTAAAATATACATTGAGTAACCATTTTGTCCCACTCTCATTACTCGTGGCCTCCAAAGTTTGGGTATTAGTTTTCCAGGAGTAATAACTCATGGACTCTCATCACCTTTATGAAAGAAAATATAATTTATACTTACCTAATAAATTCATTTCCTTCATGGTGGTGAGATTTTACAATATCCGACCCATTTTTTGATAGATTTTTTTATTTATTATTATTGTATTTTTTTCTGGCAGCAGTTCAAGTATGTACCCCTTTTTTTGCCTGCTCTTTTCTCGCTCTTAACCTGTCTTACCTTTCTTCTTCTTCTTGCTTGGCTATACATCAAACTAGTTTCCAATAAGGTGTGAGGGGTTTTTAAGGGCTTTTGGATTTTTGTGAATCTTTGCCGCCTCCTAGTGGCCAGGAGTGGAATTCCCAGTAGTAATGGCTCGTGGACTCTTACCACCATGAAATAAATTAATTTATCAGGTAAGTATAAATGATATATGTTTTTATTTGCCCTTTATTTTTATTTGGAGTGTGGACTGCGGTGGTTGGCTTGTCCCTGACAGCGACATTTCTAGCCAACAGACAGAAAATTGGTAGGTTCACTTTTTACATGTCCTTAACACTAAACTGTAATTTGAGGCAGACTAATACCTTGTTAAAGGTTTTTTTTTTGTTGTTGCTCTGAGCAGAGTGAATTTGTTAGGGATTTAATTATCATTGTTTAAAAGTAGCCCTAATTGATTGTGCTCCTTGTTAGAATATTTGCATAGTATTTACATTATTATTATAAAAGTTAGAAGTTACATTTTAGTTTATATGCATCTTAATCCTCTTTTCTCTCTTTTTTCATATTTCTTTTATACTAGAGGTGTTAACACTAGGTATTCTCTCAGTAACTATAGCTTATCAATACTGTGCCATTTCTTCTTAAACCTGTGCAATTACTACAGATACCTCAGGTTGAATGTTCCATTATCGCTACAGGTAGTTTTTTTGTTTTTTTCTGTGTGCAGGATATTGATCCTCCAGCGTTATATTTTATTATATTTTTCTCTTGTGTCTTTTATTATGTCTCTGTAAGGCGCATGGTGCCGATTTGTAATTATTACACATACTTTATGCTTTTATTTTGCTGCCATAAATCCGAATTTAATAACATTTCTAACAGCTGTTCTGTAAATTAAGTAGGAGGAGCTTGTGTGTATAAATATAGCCCACACTGAGGCCCACGTTCTCTTCACCATACAGACTGTGCATTTAATTTAGTAGCATATATTATCTTTTCCATCTTAATGGGAGTAGAGTCCACTGCCTCATTCATTACTTGTGGGAATTAAGAACCTGGCCACCAGGTGGAGGCAAAGACACCCCAGCCAAAGGCTTAAATACCTCCCCCACTCCCCTCATACCCCAATCATTCTTTGCCTTTCGTCACAGGAGGTTGGCAGAGAAGTGTCGGAAGATTGGAGTCGTTTCTTATGGAGGGTAGTACTCTTCGAAATGCGACTGGAGTTATAAGTAGTCCTGTCAGCCTCTCAGTGAGAGCTTGGGTGAAAGTTAGAGTCCGGAGATACAGGGAGAGTCTTTCTGCGAAACCATCCCGACTCATGATTAACAGCTCCTTAAGCAATCAGCGTTGACGAGTTTCGCTGCCTACTTTATTCACTTAAGTCCATGTCAGGAGTGATGCTACTAACCTGTCACACTTGAAGGGCCTTGTTCCTGTTCCATGGCATAGATTCTGGTAAGATCGTTTCATTTATACACATATGATAATGCAAGAAGACAGAGCCACAGTGTGTCTCCTTTTATCTGTATAGAATCAAGGGTTAATATCCCTGGAGAGGGTATTTTTGAACAGGGGGGGGGGGGATTTATGCATAATATTTGTATTGTGTTTGATGCTACGTCATTGCTCTAGCAATGTGTGAACAGTCTGGTGAAGGGCGATGCGGCCTCTTTTGACGCGTTTTCTCTATAGTGCAGGGGCGCTCCTGCATGGCACTCCATGTGACCGGGTGTGGTCTCTCAACTTCCTCTTTCCTGATCGGCAATTGCGGGAGACATAACGGTTTCCCTGAGTCTGGGTCATAGGAGGTGCTGAGTGCCCCGGCCATTGGTGTATAAAGGTGCCATTTATTCTATCTACTCCATATTAAAGCATAAGCTATGGAGGACTCTGATATGTTAGAGGATATTCCCTCTTTAATTAAAGCTCATATCTGTGTTTATTGTGAGGCGGTTCATGTTGATCCACCTGCTCAACTTTGTTCCACATGCTTTGATAAAATTGCAATATCTATGAAGAACAAGATATTTAGTACTACTGAGCCATCCACCTCTGAGGGTTCTCCGTCCCGTGAGGTGCGTTCCCTACATTCATCTCCGATTACACATGTAGCTCCCCAAGGCCCTACAGATCCTCCCATGGGAGGGGCCTCGTGGCTGCCAGATTTCACTGCCCAGTTGCAAGAAGCGGTTTCTGCGGCCTTCCATGCCCTACCATGCCCTGCGAAGCGCAAGCGAAGGGAAAGACATAGCCTTCCGTCCCAGGGGTCATCTACTCTGTTGTAGGTCTCTGAGAGATTATCCAATGAGGAGGACGGGCGCTCTCTTTGGGACAGAATCAGCGTCTTCTAAACCTCTGGCTACGGAGGAGCCTGATTTTAAATTTAAGATGGAGCTTTTGCACTTTTTACTAAAAGAAGTGCTTGCTACGTTGGAGGTTCCGGAAGCGAAACTTCCAGAAGAATATTCGATCCCTAAACTAGATAGGGTTTACGAGGACAGGGTGGTGCCTCAGACCTTCCCAGTTCCTGTGAAGATGGCTACTATTATTAAGAATGAGTCAGAGAAACTTGGCTCGTCCTTTTCTCACTCTACCTCTTTTAAAAAGCTGTTTCCCATCGCGGACTCTCAGCTTGAGCTATGGGGGACTATTCCTAAGGTGGATGATGCTATCTCCACGCTCGCTAAGCGGACGACTATTCCTCTTGAAGATAGTTCGTTGTTCAAAGAGATCATGGACAAGAAATTAGAATCCATGTTGAGAAAGATGTTCCGACTCACGGGGTTTGTTTCCCAACCAGCAGCGGCGATCGCTTTGGTGGCTGGAGCGGCTACCTACTGGTGTGACGCACGGTCAGCTATGGTCGAGGTGGAGACTCCCCTCGAGGAGATACAGGAAAAGACTAAGGCCTTAAGGGTCGCAAACTCTTTTATCTGTGATGCAAATATGCAGGTTATTAGCCTGAATGCTAAGACTTCAGGTTTCTCTGTTCTAGCCGTAGGGCTCTGTGGTTAAAGTCGTGGTCTGCTGACATGACTTCCAAGTCTAGATTACTATCTCGTTTTCAGGCCTAGACTCTATCATATCCACGGTCACGGGAGGCAAGGGTGCTTTCCTTCCGCAGGATAAGAAAAATAAGCCTAAGGGCTCTACTTTTCGTCCCTTTCACTCGGACAAGTCTCAACACCAGCAGCCTGCTGCGAAGACCGAGCAGTCCAAAGGATCTTGGAAGCCGGCTTAATCTTGGAACAAGTTCAAGCAGAGCAAGAAGCCCACCGAGACAAAGTCGGCATGAAGGAGCGGCCCCCAATCCGTCTCTGGATCGTGTAGGGGGCAGACTATCTCTGTTTGCAGAGGCTTGGATGGAAGATGACAGGATCCTTGGGTTCTGGAGGTTATCACCCAGGGTTACAGGATAGGGTTTAAGACTCATCCGCCCAGGGGCAGATTCCTCCTGTCAAACCTATCCTCAAGACCAGATTAGAGAGACTCCTTTCTAGAGTGCGTGGGGATCTCTCCTATCTGAGAGTAATAGTTCAAGTTGCTCTAGCAGAAAGGGGTCTAGGGTACTATTCAAACCTTTTCGTGGTCCCAAACAAGGAGGGCACGTTCTGCCTGATTCTGGACCTAAAGTGCCTAAACAAGTTTCTGTCGGTTCCATCGTTCAAAATAGAGACGATCAGATCGATTCTGCCCCTAGTTCAAGAGGGGCAATTTATGACAACAATAGACTTGAAGGATGCTTACCTTCATGTGCCAATCCACGGGGACCACTTCAGGTTCCTAAAATTCACATTTCTAGACCAACACTTCCAGTTTGTGGCCCTGCCGTTCGGTCTGGCCACTGCCCCAAGAGTCTTTACCAAGGTTCTAGGAGCGCTGCTCGCAAGAGCCAGAGGTTTTGCGGTAGCCCCTTATCTGGACGATATTCTGGTTCAGGCTCCGTCCTACAGTCTCGCGGAGGACCACTCAAGGAATCTTCTTCTCCTTCGTGGTACCTTGGGAGTTCAACCTAATTTACATCTTTCCACCATTGCCACTTCTCCCTTGAGTGGTGGCCCACATCAAACAGGAGCAAGTCTCGACCATTCTGATTGCTTCGTTGTGGCCACGGAGTTCATGGTTTGCGGATCTGGTGGGAATGTCGTCGTCTCCTCCATGGAGGTTACCCTGTCGCAGAGATCTGCTAGTTCAGGGTCCTTTTCTTCACCAAAATCTCGATTCTCTGAGGCTGACTGTGTGGAGATTGAATGCCTAGTCTTGGCCAAGAGAGGGTTCTCGGAGAGAGTGATTGATACTCTCATTCAGGCCAAAACCGGTCACTCGTCGCATCTATCATAAATTGTGGAGGACCTATTTATCCTGGTGTGAGGAACGTGGATATCCCTGGCACAAGATTAGGGTATCCAGGATTCTTCTTCAAGATGGTTGGGATAAGGGCCTTGCCGCTAGTTCCTTAAAGGGACAGATTTTGGCCTTATCGGTGCTGTTACAGAAGAAGCTAGCGGAGCTTCCTGATATGCAGTCCTTTGTTCAGGCTCTGTCTAGAATTAGACCAGTATTTAGACCTTCTGCTCCTCCTTGGAGCTTGAACTTGGTTCTTAAGGTTTTGCAGAGGACTCCGTTTGAGCCTTTGCATGCGCTTGACATTAAGATTCTCTCCTGGAAGGTTCTGTTTCTTTTGGCTATTGCATCGGCTCGCAGAGTCTCTGAGTTAGCGGCCTTGCAATTTGAAACCCCTTACCTGGTTTTTCACGCTGATAAGGCTATGCTTCGCACTGAGTTGGGTTTTCTTTCCAAGGTGGTGTCAGATCGTAACATCAATCAGGAGATTGTAGTTCCTTCTTTGTGTCCTAACCCTTCTTCTCCAAAAGAGAGGTTACTTCATAACTTGGATGTGGTTCGAGCCTTGAAGTTTTACTTTCAGGCCATGAAGGATTTCAGACAGACTTCATCTTTGTTTGTGGTGTATTCGGGGAAGCATAGGAAGCAGAGGGCTTCTTCCACTTCACTGTCCTTTTGGTTGAGGAGCATTATCCGTTTTAACTTATGAGACAGCGGGACATAAGCCTCCTCAGAGGATTACGGCTCACCCAACTAGACCTGTGGCCTCTTCTTGGGCCTTTAAGAACGAGGCTTCTGTGGAGCAGATTTGAAAGGCGGCTACTTGGTCTTCTTTACATACTTTTGCTAAATTTTACAAATTTTATGTTTTTGCTTCGGCGGAAGCTGTTTTTGGGAGAAAGGTTCTACAGGCTGTGGTGCCCTCAGTATAGGATCTGCCTACTTTTGCCCTCCAATTTTTTTCATTCAATGTCCTCTTTTGCTTGGGTATTTGTTCCCACAAGTAATGAATGAAGCAGTGGACTCTCCTCCCATTAAGATTGAAAACATAAATTATGCTTACCTGATAATTTCATTTTTATCTGTGGGAGGAAAGTCCACTGCTCCCGCCCGTTTGCTCCGGTAGACGGACCTAAATTTAATTTTATTCTTCTGGCACCATTTATACCCTGATATTTCTCCTACTGTTCCTAGTTCCCTTGGCAGAATGACTGGGGGATAAGGGGAGTGATTTAGGCCTTTGGCTGGGGTGTCTTTGCCTCCTCCTGGTGGGCAGGTTCTTAATTCCCACAAGTAATGAATGAAGCAGTGGACTCTCCTCCCACAGATGGAAATTAAATTATCAGGTAGGCATAATTTTTGTTTTTACTGGTATTCTCTGATCAAATGTTGACAATCCATGATATTTTATTTCAGGACAGCCAATGATTTAGGATATCACAAACTCTACAACATTCTACACAAACTTCATAATGAATAATATTTAACTTTCTTACTATTGGTGACATTTAAAACAAACATCACTGGTTAAAGTATTGTCTGTAGTAATAAATAATTACTACATCTGCAACTGAAAATATAGGCAACATTTCCCAAGAATAAAAAAATATGGACTTTTTTTTAGCTATTTAAAAAAATTACTGAGTACTTACAGTCAATGGAGATTTTTTATTCTTAATTGCATTGATTTTTATTATGCTTTTAATCTCAGAATAGTACAAAGAAAACTATTGATACATGAAAAATATGCCTTCCTTTATAGACCAGTGTGTTATAGCTAAATTAAAAAAACTAAAGTGGTCTCTTATTTCTAAGCAGTAAATAAAATCAACCAAAAATGACTGACTGTTTATTGCACAGATTACAAAGTACCCATATTTTGGGCATTCTTTTTGCAGGTATATTTTAACATCTGTACAACCTGATTAAATAAATAATTTGTCTTTCTCTATTTTCTTTCATAAAGGTTGTGAGAGTCCATGAGTCATTAGTCCTGGGAAGTCAAATCCTGGGCACTCTAAGGAGGCAAATATTCCCAAAGCTCTAATAATACTTAGTTGCTCTCACATATCTGGTATTCCAGTCTTATCTATTTGCAGATACATCATAGCCAGGGAACATATACTTTAGAAATTTACAACATTTTAGATAGACTATTGTTTATATTGCTTAATAGTCAATTATACACTTTGGGAGATGGTCCTAGCTAGTGGAATGGTTATTTATTGTGCGAATTTGACTGTTTAAGGGAGCACAATAAATTAGTGCACCACTAGTAATCTAGCCCTTTGTCAGGTAAGTATAAATTATGCTTTCTATGATTGATATCCTAATCTATCCTATTTCTACTAGCTAAATTAAAGCTATTCACCATGTGTATAACTGTAAGTATAGCCATATATATATGTGGAGAGTGTTTCTGCCTCACCTATCTGGATGAAGTGTGATTTTTACCTTTTTGATATTCACACTAATATTATTTGAAAGGTGGTGGCATTGCAAATTTCCAAGAGGTCCTGCGTCCTTGCAGCATCTAGGTCCCGCTCGCTTCAACTGGTCTACTTGCATTTAAAGTGTTATCCTTTAAGAGTTTTCTTTCTGAAGCTATCTCTCAAAAGAGATGACCTTTTTTCTATATATGTTGAATATGGTACAAGGCAGTGATTTTCAACCACTGTGCCGCGGCACACTAGTGTGCCGTGAGAGATCGTCAGGTGTGCCCCCGTGAATTGGTCCATTCTTGCTTAAATGCACTCCCGAAGCGGAACAGAAGCCGGTTGCTGCTGCTAACCTACTCACATACACAGACACACACACACACACACATATATATATATATATATATATATATATATATATACATATATATATATATATATATATATATATATATATATATATATATATATATATACACATACATACACACACTGTATTAGGCTACAATGTGTGATTTTGTAAAATTTTGGGGATGGTGGTGTGCCGCAAAATTTTTAATGTAAAAAAAATGTGCCATGGCAAAAAAAAGGTTGAAAATCACTGGTACAAGGAACCTTCAATAATCTGTTTGGTACAGATTTGTTTACTTTGTTGGGTCCATCGGTAACCTTATTTACTAACCTCCTGTTAGTTTAGTTATAGGCAATATAGAGAGGTCCAAGAGTGGTCCCTTTTTATATATAGGTGGTTTTACATGTTGAGGTTGACCTAAGGTTTACCACTTCTGCACTAAAATCACCTTAATGTTTAACTCTTTAGATTTGTACAAAGGTACTATTCATCTTAGACTTATGTTGTGAAATTATGTATTTGTGACTGCTTTTTGTGGAAGTTACCTTTGTATTTTCAAATGCTCTGACTTTTCAAAGGTCTTGATAAGTTCTGTGTCTTCTTTTTTATAGTATTTTTTTTTTATGCATCAACCTCATTAAAAAAATATAATTTAAAAAAAATAAAATAAAAAGGAGGTCATTATTAACCTTTGTGTCAATTTAAAGGACACTAATGTACTTTAATTGTTTATTGCTGCCCTGAAGGCTGAGTTAACCATATGTTTCCCTAAATTACTCTTACATGAGCATTTAGTGGATATTTAACCTCTGGAACTTAATTTGTAGCAAACATGCTGATTGATAAAGCTTCAACATTTCCCTGCACACTATGGAAAATATTTTGGCAAAAGTGATAACAATGCCCCCCCCCCCCCTTTAGGAATTTACATTTAGAAAACACTGTTGAACTAAAATTATTTTTGGTTTCATATATTATATCATTCCAGTTCATTAGAAGTGATACTATTTGAATTAGTCATAGTGGTCAAATTATGTATAAGATCGTTTCAGATAATTGGATTGGGTTTTTGTATAGAGAAAATTTATTTTCTTCAGCTTTTATTTTGCTTTTTTTTTTTTTTTTTAGTTTTTTTATAGGCATTCATAGATGCAACAGATACATGGGCAAAGAGGAAGTAAAGCATGGAGGGAAATTGATTCAGTATTGATAATGACTTTGTAATGTGTTTAAGTGCACTATACCATAATAACAGTTCATGAGCAATTAAAGGGATATAAAACCCCTATTTTTTCTTTCAACAACTTAACAGTTTACTTCTATTTTCAAATTTGCTTCATTATCTTGGTATCCTTAGTTGAAGAAGCAGCAATGCACTACTGGGAGCTAGCTGAACACATGGGTTGGCCAATGACAGGAGGCATATAAGTGCAGCCACGAATCATCAGCTTGTTCATTGCTGCTATAGACCCTACCTATGTATGTTGTTCAAATACAAATACCAAGACAACTAAGCAAATTAACATCTTTGCTACCTGGAATTTCAGAGAAAAAATTGCCCAATATACCAGATCATTTTTAGTATTTTTGCTATCACTCAGTTTGAACAGAAATAGGGCTTTTGATTTACGTATGAAACCTATAAACAGAAATTAAAGTAGACAACCCAAGGTATTGATCTAGGCACATTTGGTATATCTGATGCCACTATTTGTCCACCAGATACGATCATATAAAAAAAAAAGTTACCTTTTTTGCAAACTTTGGGTTTCTCACTGAAATTATTTACACAGAACTACTGCATTCATATGACAAATGGTTGTCAAAGCTTACAAACTGGGGTTTGAATCCCAAAAGAGATTGGGATTCCAGGGTTGCACTTGTGTAGCACTTCTGTACCCCTTAATATATGTAGAACACCTTAAGGGGCTGAAAAGAACTTGGGGTGGAGGTTAGTATTAAAACATAACTTTAATGTTTTAATACTAACCTCCACCCCAAGTTCTTTTCAGCCCCTTAAGGTGTTCTGCATATATTAAGGGGTACAGAAGTGCTACACAAGTGCAACCCTGGAATCCCAATCTCTTTTGGGATTCAAACCCCAGTTTGTAAATTGTTTTGTTGCACAAGCACTCTAGCTCAGTAGTTATATTCACTACATTAAGACAGAGCAACCCCATTTCATTTGTGTAGTGCTTATGCTTTCTCTTTTTTTGTAATTCAGTTGTCAAAGCTTCCCTGGGATCCCCTTTGTTCAGAGATATCAGACATACATATCTTTGCCATTGCTTTTTGTCAATTAGAATGTCGCTAATTGCAGCTGCACATCTTACTTTAAATTCCTGGTTGTGAAGGAGTTAATCAAATAACTGGTAAGGTTAATTTTTGATGCAGAGTAGAGATAACCCTCCCATTTGACCTCCCACTCCCTGATCCCTACCAAACAGCTCTCTTCCCTACCTCACCCCCCACTGGTCACCACCATCTTAGGTACTGGCAGATAGTCTGCCAGTATGCATTTTATGGCTTTTATTTTATTATTTTCTGAATTGTAGTGATCCCCCCTCAACCCTCCCACCTCCCTGATCCCCCCAAACAGCTTTTTATGGCTTTTATTTTATTATTTTCTGAATTGTAGTGATCCCCCCTCAACCCTCCCACCTCCCTGATCCCCCCAAACAGCTTTTCAACCCTCCACGCTCCTACAAGTGGCAGCCATCTTAGGTACTGGCAGCTGTCTGCCACTACCCACTTTATATTTTTTATTTTACTTTTTATCTATTTATTAATTATTTTTTTCCATAGTGTAGTATGGGGAGGTGTGAAACTATAAAATATCCTAGGCATCTAGTCTGCTGTTTTTGCACTTTCATACCCATCATCATGGGAACCTATTGATAAGGACTGACTTTGTGTCTAATTACCTACAAACTTTTTTTTAATCATTACTTGTACAAGCTATATCATCCTCTCCTTTTCAGACAGCTTTTATCTACATCTGAAGAAGAGACCTGTGAGGTCTTGAATGTTTATGGAATAAAAAAAAAAGATTTTGTTGGTCCATTAAAAGGTATCACAATCTACTAATGGAGCACTAATAGTTGAGTTGGATTCTTAAAAATGGACTGACTGCTGCACGTCTTGGATGGTTCTGGTTGTTTTCTCTTTATTACTCTTTCTGCGAACCCCCTCCATCTGGTAGGTCTGACTCTGAATCTGAATTTGGTCTTACAAAATTACAGTTAGTAGTATGAGTTTGGGGATGGGTATCACTTGATTTTATTTTTACATTGATCGAGGTGGAGGAAGTCTCACTATAATTTTCCTCCCCATCTGTATCGAGACATTAGTTTGAATTATATTGTTGTTCTTGGGATTTTTAAAAATATCTCTTTTTTCTCCAACAAAATACTTTTTTAATGTTAAAATCGGTTTTGTCCCTGCTTAGTTTTTGAGTTTTGGGATTTCTGCTTCACATTGAAAGAAACAATGTCTTAATTAAAATCTTTAATAAATTTGTTTATTCCTTATTTTTTTAACGCAAAAACATCCCACAGCCCTACAGTATTAACCCCTTAATTGCCAAAAACCCAATGCCACCTAACCCCTCTACACTATTAACCCCTTAAGTGACAAAAACCCCATTGCAACTTTTTTTTTTTTAATTGGAAAACAATTACACAGCATACATAAAAAATAGCAGAAATCCCTAAGGCTAAATATCTTACTGGCTACAAAAGACAACGCCAACAGCTTTTCTCTGCTCAGGAAAAATATAAAACTGCAATAGGTATTACAATACTGCATTGTATACGCACCAACTAAAAATGTAAACTTTAAAGGGACATTATACTATTGCGTTAAAATGAGCCACACAGGTAAGGAGGAGGCCTAAGCCAAACTAACATGTCTAAAGGACTCTACTATTGGACTCTGTTTTGTTAATACCAAAGATTGTTATAATAGTTAATAGTTTGAAGTTATACTCCTACAGTGGTTAAATATTGGTCAAAAAGTCTGCTGGACAACCTATACTATGGAAAGAGGGGTGGAGAGAGCAGGGAACATTCCCAGCTTTATGTTATCTTCCTTTGGGAGAATGTATAGGTATGGCAGATTGTATTATTTAAAATGAAAATGTTAGAAAACGAGGGATACATGATTAACAAACGAAAAAGACTCTCGGGTTCTAGCGGGCCTTTACCTCATGGGAATGTTGTATCCTTTTGGGGAAACTGCTGTAACCAATTTTGATGTAACCATATAATAATAATAATATTGTAGCTGTTGTCAAGTTGTCTCTCAATAAAAATTATATTGAAGAAAAAAAAGGAGGAGGGGGCGCAGTGCTGTGTCTCAGTGTGTTGAATCACTGCAACCTATAAAAATCATGTGACACAGAGAGCTGCCATACTCAGAGCACGCAGAAACCGGTCTCCATGGGAGATCTGGAAGGCCCAAGGAAGGAAAGCTGCATTTCAATATAAAGAAGCGGCTGAAATATTCTCCCCACACCTGAAAGCGCATAATCTGACTGGCCTTAGGAGCCTAAGGGGCAATTTATTCTGCGTAACACTACAGGAGGAAGATCACCAATTGAAAGTCTTCTTCTACTTTTTTTAATAGCTTTCATATATAAATGTAAGTTATATGATATCTGTTTCTCTTCTGCATTAACTGTACTATGGCTGGATACGAGGAAACATACCACCCTTAAAATATAAAGTCCAGTGGGACTCGCAGTGACCTATATTGAGGGATACTTTCCCTAAAGGTTTTTGTTTATAATCTATATCCTAAAATACATTTTTTGCATTATCTTAAAATTTAATATAAATTATATAGAAAAAAGCTTTATCACAGTAAGAGACCAGTATATATAACTTTAACTAGATATAAGGATGTTCTGGAATAATAGATAAGTGGATTTATATAGGTTGTACTTATTAGTTATGGTTTAAATCTGTATCTCATCAGCCCCATACAGATTTATTTAGAGTTTAGAATCAATTCAGAAAATATCTCAAAGAAGGGAAAAAAAACCTGTAAGAAATATAGTACAGGGTATTATATTGATAGGGAAGGTCTTCAATTATATATCACTAATTTTCTCTTGATAAAAGGAGTTAGTCAGGCACTACACAGTATCTAATATAAACACTAACGGATTGTTGTAATTTTTATTTACTTTTTTCTATTTTTTTACAGATTCACAGGTATACCACGTGTGTATAATACTCCCCCCAAAAAAGAAAACTATCCTTCCCTAAAAAGCTAAATTTATGGAAACGTTATTACAGAACACAAAAAAGAATAAATCTCCAGGGGTGGCTTCCAGAAATAGGCAGCAAGAAAAATAACTACTAACACAACTTCTATAGATATAGAAATTGCAAATGAAGATATCTTATAGGGTTTAACACTAAAAAATAGACAAATTACAAAAGGGAATAGATGTTGTTACAACAGACATTAAACAATTATCAGAAAGGTATAATTTGATGGAACAAAGAATATCAGATATAAAAGACACTGTGACCCAGGTGATTAGTATAACACAATTGGAAACCCAACAAAAAGACATAATAGAATTACAGAACAAAATTACTGATTTAAGTGTAGGTCAGGATGTGGGTGGCGCCTCTAGGCTATCTGTATTGAAAATGGACTTGCTTAAAAAATATATACTATTACTTCTCTAATATATATTAATTAGGAGGCATTCGTTTCTGATCAGGTCTATGTATACACATTCAATATGCATTAAGAGCTCTAATGATCATCACACACCGGCTTCACAATCTGATATCCAATTAGAACACCCTCTAATTTGTTAAAATATATATATATATATATATATATATATATATATATATATATATTTATATATATATATATATATATATATATATATATAAAAATGTATTATCACAACTTAGTGCATATATATATAACTTTAAAAACAATAATATTTTTTAATATTGACACCGGTGTCTAGATTTTAAACACTTGATAAGCATAATTAGCTTCAATAAAGCCTTTTTTAACCATATGCTACAACATAAAAATTATTGTCAATGGATACAATAAAAATGTATTAATTATACTGGATGTTATATACTATTACGGAATATCTTCCCTAGATGGCCATATCTAAACTCAAATTAGGAGCGGTTATTGTAATTGTTCAAGAGACTTTAAGCTCCTCAGGTTTAGAGATGGGGAGATAAGAAAGAAAGATTTATTACTTTCTTATATCAGAAAAATAGTGAGGAAAAGTTTAATTTAGAATATAGCAATAAACCAGATATTTATTTGTGCAACATCAAGTTCAGTTATGTCGTTAATTTTAAAACCGGTAAATGATCCTGAAAAACAGATTCTTATAGACCAATAACACTACTTAAAGGGACACTAAATACAAATTGTAAACTACATGATTATAAACCTTCATATATAAGAATAATTATGCAATGAAAACTGCAGCTTTATTTTGTCAAATGAGTACATTGTTTTATGTTTATTCTTTTAATGGATTTCCCTGTGCCCCAGGACAAAAGAACCCCTGCTAACCCAATCACAAACTAATATTCAGATTTAGCACAAACTCTTTTTGCACATGTGCAGACTAGGGCAGCCTGCCCTCTTGTATTCCCTTAAGGATCTTTATTACTTATTCAACTTCATTACTATTGCAAAGAATGATTTTACTATAATGATTGTTGATGCAAAACGGATAATCCACCTTTTAATAGCATGTGACACCATAAAAGCTATTTTATAGATGTATTGTACAACAAAAGGCTGCAAAATAAATAATGACTGTATATTGCAATAATTTTTCACTTGCAATAATGAAACATTTTATGCATTGTTGAAATGTCAAGTTTAATGGTCCTTTAATGTAGATTATAAAATATGCACTAAGATCCTGGCTACTAGATTTACAAAAGTTTCTCCCAGACTTAAATACATTCAGACCAAACAGGATTTATACAGGTGAAACTCGAAAATTAGAATATTGTGCAAAAGTTCATTTATTTCACTAACGCAACTTAAAAGGTGAAACTAATATATGAGATACTCATTACATGCAAAGCAAGATAGTTCAAGCCGTGATTTGTCATAATTGTGATGATTATGTAATGATTATTACAATCTCAGAAAATTAGAATATTTTATTCAATCAATAAAACAAGGATTGTACACAGAACAATATCGGACCTCTTAAAAGTATAAGCATGCATACTGTATGTACTCAGTACTTGGTTTGGGCCCCTTTTGCAGCAATTACTGCCTCAATGCGGCGTGGCATGGAAGCTATGAGCCTGTAGCACTGCTGAGGTGTTATGGAAGACCAGGATGCTTCAATAGCGGCCTTCAGCTGTTCTGCATTGTTCGGTCTCATGTCTCTCAACTTTCTCTTGGCAATGCCCCATAGATTCTCTATGGGGTTCAGGTCAGGCGAGTTTGCTGGCCAATCAAGCACAGTAATCCCACGGTCATTGAACCAGGTTTTGGTGCTTTTGGCAGTCTGGGCAGGTGCCAAGTCCTGCTGGAATATGAAGTCCGCATCCCCATAGAGCTTGTCTGCGGAAGGAAGCATGAAGTGCTCCAAAATCTCCTGGTAGACGGCTGCGTTGACCATGGACTTAATGAAGCACAGTGGACCAACACCAGCAGATGACATGGCTCCCCAAATCAACACAGACTGTGGAAACTTCACACTGGACTTTAAGCATCTTGCAGTGTGTGCCTCTCCATTCTTCCTCCATACTCTGGGTCCTTGGTTTCCAAATGAGATGCAAAATTTGCTCTCATTAGAAAAGAGGAATTTGGACCACTGAGCAACAGACCAGGTCTGTTTTTCTTTAGCCCAGGTAAGACACTCCTGACGTTGTTTGTTGTTCAGGAGTGGCTTGACAAGAGGAATACGACAATTGAAGCCCATGTCCAAGATTCGTCTGTGAGTGGTGGCTCTTGATGCACTGACTCCAGCCTCAGTCCACTCCTTGTGAAAGTCCCCAACACTTTTGAATGGCCTTTTCCTGACAATCCTCTCCAGGCTGTGGTCATCCCTGCTGCTTGTGCACCTTTTTCTTCCACACTTTCCCTTCCACATAACTTTCTATTAATGTGCTTTGATACAGCACTTTGCGAACATCCAACTTCTTTTGCAATTACCTTTTCCTCCTTATGTAGGGTGTCAATGATGGTTTTCTGCACAACTGTCAGGTCAGCAATCTTTCCCATGATTGTGATTCCTACTGAACCAGACTGAGAGACCATTTAAAGGCTCAGGAACCCTTTGCAGGTGTTATGGCTTAATTAGCTGATTAGAGTGGGACACTTTGAGCCTAGAATATTGCACCTTTTCACAATATTCCAATTTTCTGAGATTGTGGATTTGGGGTTTTCATGAGCTGTAAGCCATAACCATCACAATTATGACAAATCACGGCTTGAACTATCTTGCTTTGCATGTAATGAGTCTATCTCATATATTAGTTTCACCTTTTAAGTTGCGTTAGTGAAATAAATTAACTTTTGCACGATATTCTAATTTTTCAAGTTTCGCCTGTAAATGAAAGGTCGTCAAGAAAGAACATAAGGAAAGTGAAATTAATCACGCCTCCTATGTCACTGACGTTCATCGACTCCAGGAAGTTATTTCTCCGAACTGGTGCGGCGCACACCACGGACACGGCTGAATCTTGTTTACCATCTTTCCCTGGTTGACTCTGGACCTAAGGACGCTAGGAGTGTTGTTTATCTTGCTTTTATTGATCTTACATTCTGTAAGTATATTTTTATTGTGTGCAATCTTCTTTTGATTAAAACAGTTTTACCCTTAGATTGGGATGCGCTGTGTTTCTTTCTTTTCAGTTTGAACACATTGTGCAGGGAACAGTTTCTGTGTGTTGCTTGTAAAAGGTCAGCATCATTCCACTAAGAAAGTGATACACACACAATATGCTGTGTGAATACCCACTTGGTGTGACTGGTATCATAACTAGGGTTACCACCTTTCCAGAATTATGACACACTTATTTATACAATAACAAAATTGATTTTTTGAGGGGGCACAGCATTCCATTTTGCCTGTCAATGCCCCCCCCCTTGGAGCTGACCCTGACTTACAGGACTTTAGGATATCAATAAGTCAACATTTAAATAACAAATGCATAATAAAATGACAATGCAATAACATATACTCTGAATTTCAAATAAGCAGTAGATTTTATCTCTGGCAATTTTTTTTTCTTTCCCATTTTCCGGCCCCCTGTATCATGTGACAGCAATCAGGCCAATCACAGACTAGTATACGTATACCATGTGAGCTTGAGCACATGCTCAGTAGGAGCCTGTTCCCCAGAAAGTGTGTATATAAAAAAGACTGTGCAAAATTTAATAATGGAAGTAAATTGGAAAGTGTCTTAAAACTGCATGCTCTTTCTGAATCATAAAAGTTTATATTGACTTGAGTGTGCCTTTAAAAGTGATAAACGCTGCATACTGCACACCTAAAAACTTAGAAAATGTAAATTGTCTTAAATGTTACTTCAACCTACCAGATTTTAAATGTTGCATATGGGCTTGTCCCAAAATTCAGAAATTCTGGTTCATGGTAATATTTTGAGTAAACAAAATATGTGGTACAAATATTAAACTAATAACAAACAGTAAGGTGAGCGCTAAATCAATAACAAATTGAGACTAGTTATATAAGGAGAATATAACTATATATGAAACACGTTAAATAACATGTACTATATGTATTAAAAATAAACACTTTATTGTGTAGAACGACAAATTTCATAAAAACAAAAACAATAAACCTTGCAAGGTAATTAATGGCATATAAAATAAAAAACAACAATATGTTAAGAACAAAGTGTAAATGAAAAACCATACAATAATTTGAGGTGCACCTCTTATTGTAGTTGTTGTGCAAGCCTCTTAAATGTCTCCTTAAACGGTGACAGTATATAAAAGTACCTTAGTAGACCAGGAGCCCAAATATTCCTTTTGGGAAGATAAGCGGTTTTAAGCAAACAAACACTGCTAACAAAAGCGAGAAGGCTAGAAAAGAACAAGATGGTTCCAAGTCACGTGACTGGGTAAGCAATATGTAATTGGATGGAGATCGTGGGTTGTAATGCTTTACTCCAAAGCGTGGAATAGGAGAAAAGAATGACAGTTGAGTCAGCTCACAATCCAAGTCTTGGGATTGGTGGATAGGGATGAGCAATAATTCCAACAGACAGCGTCTGTAAATAATGGATTTCCAAGCGACAGCCTATGTATATGCTGTAATTCAAAAAGACAGCGTCTGTATATACTGGATATTTAAACAGACAGCGTCTGAATATGAGTTTCCCACAAACAGCGTCTGTGTATATTTGATGGGCAACTTGTGTGTAAAAACGATATGGAGACTTCCAACAGACAGCATCTGTATATATCAATGTGGATTTTCTAACAGACAGTGTCTGTTCAAATGTGTAGTACTGCGAGATCCTGCCAATCACTGGATAACAAGCACAACGTGATCTGTGCTGAGGACTCCTTAATACAGTACAAATTAAATGTTCCAACAGGATATAAACAAATAAATAACAGTGAACTCTCTACCGGTTTCGGCCCAGGTGGCCTTTATCAAAATGTTCACTGAGGCTTAAACTTGCACTTAAATAGTCCAAGAGGGAAATCTTATTGGTCCTTGGGAAAAAATACACAAATACAAATATTAAACCAAGCTTCCAAGTGATTCTACTGTTTTCAGAAATTATAAAAAAAAAAAATTTTTTATATTTTTTATAGTTTAAACCATATTGTTAGCTAGGAAGCTGATTCTCAAACAATTGAAATCTAATATACTTCCAAGACTATCTGTGTTAATTAAAGGGATGGTAAATCCTTGCATTTCTGAAACGCTAGGATTCACCATTGGAACAAATAAAGGGGACTTTCAGTCATGAATTATAAAATATGTCAGAATGCTATTTTGCTGAGAGGTGACGTTTCCACCTCTTAGCCAATAGCTGTGCGGGCTATCCGGCTTGCCGCCAATTGGAGGGGACGGCTATTTGCTAAGAGGTGGAAACGTCACCTCACAGCAAAATATTGTTCTGCCGCGGGCTGCCTGAGCAGCTCAGTGCAGCGAATGCTTTAAACAAATAAACAAACTTTCAGCATGATGTATTTTATACTTCATGACTGAAAGTCCCCTTTATTTGTTCCAATAGTAAATCCTATTGTTTCACAAACACTAGGATATATCATCCCTTTAATTAAAGGGATACTAAACACATTTTTTTTCTTTCATGATTCAGCTAGAGCATGCAATTTTAAGCAACTTTCTAATTTACTCCTATTATCAATGTTTCTTCGTTCTCTTGCTATCTTTATTTGAAAAAGAAGACATCTAAGCTAAGAAGCCAGACAATTTTTTGGTTCAGGCCCTGGACAGCACTTCTTTATTGGTGGGTGAATTTAGCCACCAATCAGCAGGCACAACCCAGGTTGAGAACCAAAAATGGGCCGGATTTAAAACTTTCTTGCTTTTCAAATAAAGATAGCAAGAGAATGAAGAAAAATTGTTAATAGGAGTAAATTAGAAAGTTGCTTAAAATTGCATGCTCTATCTGAATCATGACAGAAAAAAATTGTGTTCAGTGTCCCTTTAATGTTTTAGAAGATTTTATGATAATAGAACAAATAGACATGAAAGGAGCTGGAGAGAACAAAATACAGCTTTACTTGGAAAAATGTGAACGTTTTATTCTTTCTCAGACAATAAGAAATACAAAAAGAAGTGTTGACTGTATTTAGCAACTCTGTGCATTTTATGGAACAGCAATCTAGAGGTAAATGGAACGCAAATCTGAGGCTAAAAAAAAAAGGAAAGTGGAAATGAAATGTATAGTATGACATTTTGTAAAGGTTTTCTTTTTCTTTATTCTCTATTCTTTAATGTGAAATGAAGATTTGTATAATTCACATATATTGATTTTTTGTATGATTGCTAATAAGTAAAAAAAAATGAATTTTCCTTTTCTGTTATATTTTGATTATAAAAAGATAAATAAAAAATCAAATGAGCCGCACACATGAAATTAAAGGACAACAAAATGTACCAAATGCAATTGCTTCTTTTATATTTTAAACTTTTAATGAATATATTACCTCCCCTCTTATGTTAAGGAGGACACGGCTGCACACTGCAGCTTTAGCTAGTTTTCCTGACTCTTTATCATGTTGCCTGCTTAGGTTAGAATAGGATCTCATTTTTATCTGCTAAAGTAAATGAGATAAGAGTCTCATCAGAACATCCCCCTGCAATAACAGAATCCCAAAATGTTTATTTCATGATTTAGTAAGAACATACAATTTTAAACAACTTTCCAGTTTATTTCTATTATCAGATTTCCTTCATTCTCTTGGTGTCCTTTGTTGAAGGAGCAGCAATGCACTACTGGTTTCTAACTGAACACCTGGTGTGCATATGAAATTGATATATATATATATATATATATATATATGCAGCCACCAATCAGCAGCTAGAACCTAGGTTCTTTGCTGCTCATGAGCTTACCTAGATAAACCTTTCAGCAAAGGATAACAAGAGAGGGAAGCAAATTAAATAATAGAAGTAAATTGTAAAGTTATTTAAATTGTATGGTCTATCTAAATAATGAATGTCAAATTATGACTTTACTGTCACTTTAACATTATTTTCTTATGAATACTTTTCTGCAATGCAGCACGTATTTGTTGATATATAACTATAAATCTATACAATTAATGTAATTACTTAAACGTACCTTAACTTTGTTGCAACACAGAATATCAGATAATAGAAAGTGGATTGCAAAAATACAAGTAAATAGGCACCCTGTGAGCGTAGTGCCCTAGGGCAGATGTCTGGGCAACCTATTGATACATGCAGCCCAGTTTAAATGTTCTCAATAGACCGATACAACGCCCTGTAATCTATAAGAGAGGAACTCGTATGCAGACTCCAATAGCAATCTCTAATCTTGCCTCTGGCAATGTATATAAACACACCACTAGAATTCTGTGATTGCTTTGTATGTGGGTGCATATGTGTGTATATATAAATGTCTTTCCCCAACTAGCTCTCCTGGGTATTACAAATAACTGTGCTCAGTGGGAAACCTGCAGCATTCCTACAGCATGAAGGTAGCCTGGAGAAGAATAGCAGTCATTAGTGTGAGGATGGAAAAGAGGAGGGAGGTGCTCTCTGGATAACTGCCTAGAAGTTTTTTTGTGAGCATACGGGGGGCTGGGATATGCTGCTCCTCCTTCTCTTTCCCTCCACACGCCATCAAGGTCTGGGAGTGTGCAGTAGACTGTATCGTTTCAGCCGTGGAGTGAGGGAAGCTGCAGTGGGACAAGCTCAAGGGTGAAGGAGAAATACCAGCACATAGAGGCCATTGGTGAGCACCTGGGGCGGAAGGATCAGGGCTATAGGGACAGTTGACGTCACACATTATTTGTCTGTTTAGGTATCATGCATGCTTATTGCACGTAAAGTAGTTCTACGCTTAGTAAATCATTCTGACAACGGTAGCAATTTAGCAAACTTTGCAGTTGTGTAGCTCACCATACAAAGAGCCGTTTTAAAGGCGATCAAAAGTTATCATGAAGTAAAAGCTGCTGTTGTAAGAGTTTTTGTTACTGAGGTCATTATGGTTGATCCAGCACAATTTTTGAAATCGCTACACAGAACTTTTCTGTATACATATTACGCACCATTCCTTCTACATGTTCTGATTAGACATTTCTTGAGTGTTTAACCCTGTTTAAGAACAGGTCGCCCAAACCATAACGCGGGGGCCTGCAACAAAATGAGCTGAGCTGGTACTGACTGCTTCTGGGTAGAATAGTGGCACTGCTTGAACCCTGGGCTGTGGAATTTGCCCATCATTTCTCATGATGTTTGTTTATAGTAGCACCACAACAACAAAAGTACATTTACAACAACTATTTAGGTTGGTGCTACATGCAGCAGCTCAGGATATAATTTAGGGTGGGTAGTGAGAGATTCTATGTTAAAGGGACATGAAACCCCAAAAATTATTTCATGATTCAGATAGAAAATTCAATTTTAAACTTTCTAATATTATCTAATCTGTTTAATTCTCTTGGTATCATTTGTTGAAGGAGCAGCAATGCACTAATGGTTTCTAACTGAACAATCGAGATATATATATACAGCCACCAATCAAGAGCTAGAACCTATGTTCTCTGCTGCCCCTCAGCTTGCCTAGATAAATCTTTAAGCAAAGGATAACAAAAGAAATAAGCAAATTAAATAATTAATGTGAATTGGAAAGTTGTTTTAAAATTGGATTCTCTAAATCATGAAAGAAATTTTTTGGGTTTCATGGCCCTTTAACATAGAATCTCTCAATACCCTCCCTAAATTATACTTTGCTCAAAGTATATTGGTAATAGTTCTCTATGTATTGCCTGTTTCAATCAATCCTTCATCCAGAACTATTAAAATGTATCCCATAAAGCCTTTTACCTCTAAACATTTGGATCCCAAGTGCAGTACATTTGAAAAGGTATTGAAATGTTCTATTTGTTGGACCTATACCAATAGAATAGATACTGTCACCGACAGAGTTTAAATAGTATAAATGTGACAAGTCATTGTATTGTTTATTGCTGGGTGTAATGGTGAGGTATGTATACATTAATGTTACCACACTCCTTTTCTTTTAAGGATCTTTTAGGATAATTTATCAGCCTGAAATATGTTTCTCTTGTAGATTTTGTTTGTCTGTTAGTACTTATAACAAGCAGGTGTATGATGTAAAGTGCCCTAGTTATTTACAGCATCTTATTGTGGATGCTTATTATACGTATTCCAATAACAAATATAATTCATACCTACTGTTATATTGATTTCAAATTAAATATAAAATATTTTTTTCTAAATTTAAAAATATTTTTTAAATTAATTTGTCATCAACCCTTCAAACAATGAGACATTTTTTGAGCTTCTGGTAAAATAATGTTAAGTAATTAATTTTTCTGGTGAGTAATTAGAAAATATTTCTTATTAGTGCATAATAAAGTTTAAACCAAACAATTTATTAATTTAGTTTTATTGAATTGTGCAGTGACTTATATTGTTTATACTGTTTATTTGTGTCAGTGAGACAAGACATAAGTGCATATAGATGTTTCAAATATGGAATTTTGTTTCTTTAATAAATTCATGCTTCCCAATAATATATCCTGAACCAAAGTCTACCTTCAATAATTTTTCTGTTTTCTGCACCAACTTTATAATAGAATAAATGGCCCATAGAAATGCAGTGTACACAATAGATTTAATGTGCTTACCCCTTATACTAGAGAGGGGGGAAATCAGCTTACAGGTAGAGTCAAAAAGATAATTTACACATTTATTTCAGAATCTGTTGAGCATAGTACACCTATAACAAATTATTTGTAATGCACAAGGGCATTCTGCTATTTTATGCAAGAGAAAGGTGAGTTTGTATGAGATGAAGTAATAATTTGACAAACTTTTTACTTTTGTTACCAAATTTTCTTTAGAAACAATAATAAGAGTATCTTGTTGGACTAACTATACATGTATACAAGCTTTTGAGAGTTTTCTATCTTCCTCTGGTCTCAAGCAATACTGATCAATACAATAGAATTCACAGAATATATATTGACACAAAGGATGGTTAAAAGGACAAAGTGTTACAGAAGTCTGAGTACAGAAAGAGGAGGTGGTGCCATAAAATCAAATATTTTTTTTAATTGCATAATGTTTGGCCATTTTATTCTTAATTAAGCACTTTACATATATGAAATGCATTTTAGAAGCTTTTTTTTTTTCTTTTTGCAAAATACTCCCTTTTGCAAAAATGCTTGCTTTAAAAATTATTTCTGTTTGAGACAACTGTTCATTGTGCAGACAATTCTCAATTGATACACTTGTATGTTGTGCTTTGAAATCCCACACCTGCAAGTGATCTGAGCTTCAATGTCACAAGACAGCTTTTGGAGCACTCGTGTAGGATATATCTCTATCTCTATCATCTGAAACAGAACAAAATTGATTATACTGCAAAATGCTTTAAATCAAATATTTAAATGGCACTGCATGTCATGTTTTTAATGCTGCATAGGAATATTTTGTCACTGCTGTGTATGTATAGCAATCTGTGCTTTGGATAGCTTACATAACATTTATAAATAACAGAAAATATAAAGTATTATAATGCTCCACCCGGCCACTTCATAATGCCACCTGGCTGGCAACATTTTCGGTGGAAAACTGACTAAATTTTAAACTGTCAAGAGAAACAACTGTATTTATGCATGTTTACTTTTGACCATTTCATAATCCTCATGTAAACCTGTTGTATTCAAACTCCCTGTGCTCAGTACATGAAAAACACAGACAGTTTTAACCCCTAGACGGCGTTCCGACGTTTCATGCCATCCTAAAAGTTCTAGGCTTTGACGAGGCGCTAGCAGCAGACCCTATGCATTATACAATTGGTTGTGCATCCAATGACCTCACGGAGACACTGACCAATCAGATCATGCATTAACGTTCTGTTCTAATCAGAGCTTCGGGCAGCTCAACCGCCTCTGGGAACCTGACCATGGGTCCCACCCCCCTGAGACGTGCTTTTAAAGGTTCTCGGACAGAATGCTTGTGCGATGGATAATAATCTGACAGACAAATGTCAGTCTGATAACAGTCAGGTCTGTCCGAGAAGATTTAAAAGCACATCTTGGTGGGCTCTGATTAGAACATAACTCTCTGGAGCGTATCTGCCTTTTTGCGTTAATGCATGATCAGAATGACCTGTGTCTCCGTGATGTCACTGGATGCATAGCCAATAGGATAATGCATAGGGTTTGTCGCTAACGCCTAATAGGCTTTGACACCATTAGGACGATATGGAACGTCCTAACTTATACGACGTCCAGTCATTCTGACTTTACTAGGCGCTAGCGATAAACCCTATGCATTATCCAATTGGTTGTGCATCCGGTGACCTCACATAGACACAGACCAATCAGATCATGCATTAACGCCTTAGTGCCTCTGTCATTTTCTGTAAAACTTCTAATAACATAGTCTAATGGGAATCCATTTTAGACCATATCAGAGTATTGTTTTCTATACAGCACTGAACATATTCTGTTGAAAGAAATACTAATGCATAGCCATTGGAGATATATCTCCTGTTTACAGATATTGAAATGAAAGGTCACAAGCTGTATGTTTCTATGTGGTGTAGAGACTAACAGGACAGTCTTCATGCCCTGAGAGGGTTTAGTCTATTTAATTTATTTCTTATGTCTTTATTTTTAGAGCTGCTGAGAAGTTTTACTGGTGACAAAACATGAATTCATCCTACTTTCCGGTTACAGCCACAGCCCTGCTCCTGTGTTTTTCTTGGATTTTACCAATCCGAGGCTGCAATAAAGCACTTTGTGCAAGTGATGTCAGCAAGTGTTTAATTCAGGTAAAAACAAAATGCGCTTTTGAACATCTACAACTTTAAATTCATGTAAATTCTTTGTGTGCATGTACCTTTTTCATGCAGAATATTTTGCAGTTTATATTATGGTTTTATATAAAGTGTATAGTGTATCTTGCATGCCTTTTTATAAAATGATCTTTTCTATTTTAAATGGTAGTGTGTACAGCATATTCAAGGCTAGTGTATGAAATATGTAGCTGCATTAGTTTGTGATTGATGTCACTGGAAAATCGATTAATTCTTTTGATAATAATTTGTAACACTGAATCGATCCCAGCTTGAAAAAAAAAAAATTCTACAAACCTGAACCTCTCTCTATCTATCTATATATCTATATATGGGTTTTCCAGGTTTCAGTGATCTGGTTTGTTAGTGTGGTCTACTAGTGTTGGATGTTAATAAAGTTACAAGTGTGGCGTAGTGCATTCTGTATCTGGCACACACTGCAAGGGCTAAATGGAAATTATGGTGAGGCATCGATTAGAGGAAGCTAGTGGATGAGGACTGAAAAAGAAGAGAATAAAGCAAATTAATTGGAGAGAAGTGATGGGAAATAAGGAAAGAAGGGAGAGTGAGTGGTGGAAATGAAGGGGCAGGTTGGCCAGTTGGTGTCAGATATAAATGGGCTCAAGCAATCACAATTCTGAACTTTGCTTGGTGCACTAAATTATCAACACAGTTGTTAGAGGTAAATTACAGAAAAATAGCCAAGATAAACAATGAAAGCATATTTGTATTTTGTAACTATACTTAATAAACGTTATGATTTGATGTTTAATTATATTTAGTGAATAAGGAAATTCTGCAATATACCTTTTCATATTTATTTTCCCTCCATTTCTTATTATTTTAAAATATGAAAATTGTGGGGCTTTCCAATTCTGCAACTGGAAACGCACATTGCAAATTTAATAAGCCTAAACCTGATACATACAGTATCTCACAAAAGTGAGTAAACCCCTCACATTTTTGTAAATATTTTATTATATCTTTTCATGTGACAACGCTGACAAAATGACACTTTGCTACAATGTAAAGTAGGGAGCGTACAGCCTGTATAAGTTTAAATTTGCTGTCCCCTCAAAATAACTCAACACACAGCCATTAATGTCTAAACCATTGGCAACAAAAGTGAGTACACCCCTAAGTGGAAATGTCCAAATTGGGCCCAAAGTGTCAATATTTTGTGTGGCCACCATTATTTTCCAGCACTGGTTTAACCCTCTTGGGCATGGAGTTCACCAGAGCTTCACAGGTTGCCACTGGATTCCTTTTCCACTCCTCCATGACAACATCACGGAGCAGGTGGCTGTTAGAGACTTTGCGCTCCCCCACCTTCCGTTTGAGGATGCTCAATAGGGTTTAGGTCTGGAGACATGCTTGGTCACTCCATCACCTTTACCCTCAGCTTCTTTAGCAAGGCAGTCTTGGAGGTGTTTTTGGGGTCGTTATCATGTTGGAATACTGCCCTGCGGCCCAGTCTTCGAAGGGAGGGGATCATGCTCTGCTTCAGTATGTCACAGTACATGTTGGCATTCATGGTTCCCTCAATGAACTGTAGCTCCCCAGTGCCAACAGCACTCAAGCAGGCCCAGACCATGACACTCCTACCACCATGCTTGACTGTAGGCAAGACACACTTGTTTTTGTACTCCTCACCTGGTTGCCTCCACACATGCTTGACACCATCTGAACCAAATAAGTTTATCTTGGTCTCATCGGACCACAGGACATGGTTCCGGTAATCCATGTCCTTAGTCTGCTTGACTTCAGCAAACTGTTGTGGGCTTTCTTGTGCATAATCTTTAGAAGAGGCTACCTTCTGGGACAACAGCCATGCAGACCAATTTGATGCAGTGTGAGGCGTATGGTCTGATCACTGACAGACTGACACCCCCCCCCCCCCACCCCTTTAACCTCTGCAGCAATACTGACAGCACTCATTTGTCTAATTCCCAAAGACAACCACTGGATATGACGCTGAGCACATGCACTCAACTTCTTTGGTCGACCATAGTTTTTCACAGTTAGACAATGCTAGTTCACATGTGCCATATAGATAACATTCTGCTCACTCCTGTGGAGTTATTCACGAGTCAGCACTGATTGGCCAAAATGCAAGTCTGTCAAAAGAGCTGAGATAAGGGGCAGTCTGCAGAGGCTTTAGATACAAGGTAATTGCAGAGGTAAAATGTGTATCATTATAACAGTGTTGGTTATGCAAAACTTGGGAATTATCTATCTTTTTAAACTATAAACATTTTCAAGTAGACTGTCCCTTTAACACACCTGGATTGGCTCTTTCAAATAAGACAAGTGGTGGGTGGAGTTTGGGTATTGAAACATAATTGCAGCTAAGTGTTTAATGCATACAGTATGTGTGTGTATGTGTGTATATATATTATATTATATTATATTATTAGTATTAGTATGTCTGGGGTTGTCATGTTCCTTGTTCAGAGGAGAATTGCCTGGTATTTCGGGCTGGATTGACCTTACTTGGCGGGATCAGACTCGTGCTTCAGGAAAGTTTTCCTCTGTGAAAAGCACACTACAAGTGGCAGTATTCATTAATTATTAATATATTGTGCTCAGTAACTTCGAGAAAAGCAAAGCGACAAAGATATTTACAATGCAGACATGGCAGAGGTGGTGGTACTTGTGAGTACCCCCATACTGGTTCCAGGCCACCGCAATAAAGCAAATATTCCCAGTGCATATTTACACTATAGTCTCTGTAATGTGCAATAGCATTATGTCTAAAAAAAAACAACAATGTACATACCTTAATTTAAAAAATACTTTTTTGCTAAAAAATGCTAAATATCATCTGAGCATTCAGCAAGTCGTAATCTTTTGGTTCGGGGCTGCATGTATGTGTGTATGTATATGTGTTAGAAAAATGGTATACACACACACAGTCATGGCCAAAAATATTGGCACCCTTGCAATGTGTTAGATAATGCACCACTTCGCCCAGAAAATTGTTGCAGTTACAAATGTTCATGTTTTGTTTGTATTGGTATGGCACAAAAAAGTGGAGAGAAAAAAGCCAAATCTGACACATACCACGCAAAACTCTAAAAATGGACTGGACAAAATTATTGGCACCCTCAATTTAATATTCGGTACCACACCCCTTGGAAAAAATAACCAAAATCAATCGCTTCCTGTAATTATCAGTAAGTTTCTTACACCTACCTCTCTACTGGAATTTTGGACCACTCTTCTTTCACCAACTGCTCCAGGTCTCTCAGATTGGAAGGGTTCCTTTTCCCAACTGCTTTTTTGAGATCTCTCCACAAGTGCTCTATGGGATTGAGATCTGGACTCATTTCTGGCCAGTTCAGGACTCTCCAGTGCTTTGTTTTAAACTATTTCTGGGTACTTTTTGACGTGTGCTTTAGGTCATTGTCCTGCTGCAAGACCCATGACCTCTGACGGAGACCCAATTTTCTGACACTGGGCCCTACATTGCACCACAGAATACTTTGGTAGTCTTCAGATTTCATAATGTCATGCACACAGTCAAGGCATCCAGTGCCTGAAGCAGCAAAGCTATTCCAAAACATCAGTGAACCGCCACCATGTTTGACTGTAGGGACTGTATTCTTTTCTTTAAAAACCCAATTTCTTTTTCTGAAAACAGTAGAATGATGGGCTTTAGCAAAAAGCTGTAATTTTGTTTTGTTTTTCCACAGCACATTCTCCCAAAAGGATTTTGGCTTTCTTGGGTAAGTTTTGGCAAACTCCAATCTGGCTTTTTTATCTTTCTGTGTCAGTAGTGGGTCCTCCTGGTTCTCCTACCATAGCGTCCCTTTTCATTCAGATGGCAACTTATAGTGCGAGCTGACACATTTGTACCCTGTGCCTGAAGGTCAGCTTGAATTTGTCTGGAAGTTGATTGAGGTTTTTTATACACCATTCGAACAATCCTTCGTTGCAATCTTTGATCAATTGTTCTACTTTGCCCACGTTCAGGGAGATTAGCTACACTGCCACAGGCTGTAAAATTCTTAACAATGTTTCGCACAGTGGACACAGGAACATTAAGATCTCTAGAGATGGACTTTTAATCTTGAGATTGTCCATGCTTTTCCACAATTTTTGTTCTCAAATCCTCAGACAATTATTTGCTGCTCTTTCTCTTCTCCATGCTCAGTGTGGCACACAGACACAACAGAAAGTCAATTTTTCACCATTTTATCTGGTTGCCGGTATGATTTCTATATTGTCATCACATGTTAATTGATACAGGTGAGTTTAATTACAAATTACAGGAGCATTACAAACTTGGAATGCAATTATTTCTTACAATTTTGAGACGGTGCCAATCATTTTGTCCAGTCCATTTCTGGAGTTTTGTGTGGAATGTGTCGGATTTGGCTTTTTTGTGTCATACCAATACAAACAAAAGAAACAAACCTGAGAATGCCTAAACGTTTGTAAATGCAACAATTTTTTGAGCGAAGTGGTGCATTATCTGACAGAAATGCATGGGTGCCAATATGTTTGGCCATGACTGTGTATGTGTATGTATATTTTTATTGTACGGCTTTGGGAAAAGGTATTTACTGTAAAAAGTAAGGTGTTTATTGGCCCTAAAAGGTGATTTCAGTACTGCCTTATCTTCAGCCTCTTCCAGCCAGAAAATGAAAGGTCCATTGTAGGTAAGTGATGAAGCAGCAGACTATGGATGCTAATGGTAATGTGGTCAGGGTTGCTGTTGGTGTAGTTGGGTTTCATTATGATTAGTGGTTATGGGGTAGCATGTGGTCTGGGCAATCAGCATAAATATAGGTACCCAAGATTAATGTCTGAGTTAGGAGCTCATTCCAGGCTAGTTATCGCAAACAGTCATCTGAAACCTTTTATCATTTAGTAACTGACAAAGTGAAATCTGTAACTAAATAATAGCTGTTAGTTTGTGTTACAATTTCATATATAAGGTGCTACTACAAATTGTCACTTATATAGCTACCATAAAATGTCTTTTGTGTTTAATCGCTAGAATGAATTACATTGTTTACAAATATATTCTTTCTTTCATGTAATTAGCAAGAGTCCATGAGCTAGTGACGTATGGGATATACATTCCTACCAGGAGGGGCAAAGTTTCCCAAACCTCAAAATGCCTATAAATACACCCCTCACCACACCCACAAATCAGTTTTACAAACTTTGCCTCCCATGGAGGTGGTGAAGTAAGTTTGTGCTAGATTCTACGTTGATATGCGCTTCGCAGCAGGCTGGAGCCCGGTTTTCCTCTCAGTGTGCAGTGAATGTCAGATGTGAAGAGAGTATTGCCTATTTGAATTCAATGATCTCCTTCTACGGGGTCTATTTCATAGGTTCTCTGTTATCGGTCGTAGAGATTCATCTCTTACCTCCCTTTTCAGATCGACGATATACTCTTATATATACCATTACCTCTACTGATTCTCGTTTCAGTACTGGTTTGGCTTTCTACTATATGTAGATGAGTGTCCTGGGGTAAGTAAGTCTTATTTTCTGTGACACTCTAAGCTATGGTTGGGCACTTTTATATAAAGTTCTAAATATATGTGTTTAAACATTTATTTGCCTTGATTCAGGATGTTCAACGTTCCTTGTTTCAGACAGTCAGTTTCATATTTGGGATAATGCATATGAATTAATCAATTTTTTTCTTACCTTAAAATTTGACTTTTTTCCTGTGGGCTGTTAGGCTTGCGGGGGCTGAAAATGCTTCATTTTATTGCGTCATTCTTGGTGCGGACTTTCTTGGCGCAAAAATTTTCTTGTCATTTCCGGCGTCATACGTGTCGCCGGAAGTTGCGTAATTTTTTTGACGTTTTTGCGCCAAAAAATGTCGGCGTTACCGGATGTGGCGCCATTTTTGGCACCAAAAGCATTTAGGCGCCAAATAATGTGGGCGGCTTTTTTGGCGCTAAAAAATTTGAGCGTCATTGTTGTCTCCACAATATTTAAGTCTCATTATTTATTGCTTCTGGTTGCTAGAAGCTTGTTCATTGGCATTTTTTTCTCATTCCTGAAACTGTCATTTAAGGAATTTGATCAATTTTGCTTTATATGTTGTTTTTTCTATTACATATTGCAAGATGTCTCAGATTGACCCTGAATCAGAAGCCACTTCTGGAAAAACGCTTAACTGAGTTTCAGTTCTACCAAAGCTAAGTTCATTTATTTTAAATGTTATAAATGTTTATCTTTAGCTATGGTTTGTAATAAGTTATTATGATATACTTTTACATGCAGAATCCATTAGTATTTATGCTTTATATATTTCCATTCTTACATCTTATGTACAAGAAATATTTAGAAGATTTATAAGAATTTTTTTTCTGATTCTATTTTAAAGGCTTTGTCTGACTTCGTGCCTTCTAATAACATTTTTAGGTCTTTTTCACTTCTTTTTTAATTATTGAAGTTTCAAATGACCAACAACATACTGATTTATCCTTCTCTGATGATGTTTTTTCTCTTTCAGAAATTTTCTTCATCAGATATTGACACTAACAAATCTACTTTTTTATTTTTCTATTATTAAAGTACATTTGTTCTTTGTTGAAAAGGTGTTGATTATTTTGGATATTAAGGTAACTAGTTCTTTAAGACTAGCTGACACTATTTCTGCCTATTTATTCTTCTGTGTTTTTAGAGGTTTTCTTTCCAATTCCCCATACTAGGGAATGGAATAGGCTGATAATTTTCTTGTATTCCTTCTTCAAAGGTTTTAAACTATATTCTTTGCCAGCAGTTAAATTCAATTGGGAGGGTTCTCCAATTTATTGGGGCTATCTCTACTTCTACTAATTATGCTATTTTTTCTATAGCAAAATAGTATTTATTTTCCTTTAGATAGTTGTATCTTATTTATGGAAAATTATTTAGTTTCAGGTACTTTTCTTGGTCCTGTGATTTATTTGGATATTGCAATTGCTTCATTTTTTCTGTTTACTTTAAGATCAAGTATCAGATTATGATTTATTTTAGCATTGTTAAAGGGACAACATTTACTAGACTATGTGCTGTTGCATTTGTCTTGTTGTTTTGCATTTATTGATTATGCAAGTCCACTGTATTGACTGGTCTTTTTAACTGGACTATCATGCTAATAATTTCATTTGTGTCTTCATTTTATTGAATATTTTCGCAAATGAGGGTTAATCAATTATTTGTTTTATAAATGGATTCAATTCTTAACTGTTACTCTGGGCTTCAAGATTGAGTTCTAAGACTAAAACTTTAAGCTTATACTAGTTTGGTTGTTCTTATTAAGGAACAAATTCCTGAGTTCTTTCCCAAGTAACATGTTTATAATTGGAGTTCGAAATCAGCTCCCTAATATTGCGATGTACGTGCCGTATTCCAGCTTCTTTGAAATTTATTTGGTTCTATTTTGTCCAAATTTCTTTGATTTTATTCCAGTAAGGCTAACACTTTCTTTAAGTGTGTTTCTGTCCTATATATTTTGGGTACTGTTGAAGCATGGCTGGGCACCCATGGGGTTCAAGCGCTGCTCAGACCTGGAATCTTCTGGGGTATTTCTTCCAGTTCCTTTTTATAGAACCGGGTTTTGGAGTTTTATTCAAACTATTTTGCCTTTTTATGGTCATTGATAGCATTATTTGTTTTCATTAGATACAATAAATGCATATTTTCATTTTTCTGTCTTCATTCAGATTATTTTCTGAGGATGCGGAATCTCATATGATTCACTTGCTCTTCAGGACATAGTTAGAGGATCTTTTTTTCAAAAGCTCTTGATTCCTCACACAAGGGTCACCTTTTTTAGGTTTCCAGATAGTTTGTGTCTCTGTCCTTGTCTCTATCAGACAAGGGATAATTTTATTGTGTTCCGTCTGTCGGTACCTTTAGTCTCCTTCAGTTGCTATATATGCATAGAAGTTTTAGGTCTTATGGCCACAGCATTGGATTCAATTCCCTTTGATCATTTTCAATAGAAAGAACCTTTCCAGTCTTTTATGAGTGTTGTTTCTTCAAAAACATGGTTGGATGAGCCATTTACCAAAAAGTTTGTTGATTCCTCAGACAAGGGTAACCTTTTTAGGTTTCCAGATAGATTCAGTGTCCATGACTCTGTCTCTGACGGACAAGAGACGTCTGAAATTGGTTTCAGCTTGTCGAAACCTTCAGTCTCAATCTTTCCCTTCGGTAGCCTTATGCATGGAAATTCTAGGTCCTATGACTGCTGCATTGGATGCGATCCCCTTTGCTCGTTTTCACATGCGACCTCTTCAGCTCTGTATGCTGAACCAGTGGTGCAGGGATTATACAAAGATATCTCAATTAATATCTTTAAAACCGATTGTTCGACACTCTCTGACGTGGTGGACAGACCACCATCGTTTAGTTCAGGGGGCTTCTTTTGTTCTTCCAACCTAGACTGTGATCTCAACAGATGCAAGTCTGACAGGTTGGGGAGCTGTATGGGGGTTTCTGACAGCACAAGGGGTTTGGGAATCTCAGGAGGCGAGATTACCAATCAACATTTTGGAACTCCGTGCAATTTTCAGAGCTCTTCAGTCGTGGCCTCTTCTAAAGAGAGAGTCGTTCATTTGTTTCCAGACGGACAATGTCACAGCCGTGGCATATGTCAATCATCAAGGAGGGACTCACAGTCCCCTGGCTATGAAAGAAGTCTCTCGAATACTTGTATGGGCGGAATCCAGCTCCTGTCTAATTTCTGCGGTTCATATCCCAGGTATAGACAATTGGGAAGCGGATTATCTCAGTCACCAAACGCTACATCCGGGCGAATGGTCTCTTCACCCAGAGGTATTTCTTCAGATTGTTCAAATATGGGGACTTCCAGAAATAGATCTGATGGCTTCTCATCTAAACAAGAAGCTTCCCAGGTATCTGTCCAGATCCAGGGATCCTCAGGCGGAAGCAGTGGATGCATTGTCACTTCCTTGGAAGTATCATCCTGCTTATATCTTTCCGCCTCTAGTTCTTCTTCCGAGAGTGATTTCCAAGATTCTAAAGGAGCGTTCGTTTATTCTGCTGGTGGCTCCAGCATGGCCTCACAGGTTTTGGTATGCGGATCTTGTCCGGATGGCTACTTGCCAACCGTGGACTCTTCCGTTAAGACCAGACCTTCTATCGTAAGGTCCTTTTTTCCATCAGGATCTCAAATCCTTAAATTTGAAGGTATGGAGATTGAACACTTGATTCTCAGTCATAGAGGTTTCTTTGACTCCGTAATTAATACTATGTTACAGGCTCGTAAATCTGTATCTAGGATGATATATTATCGAGTCTGGAAGACTTCCATTTCTAGGTGTTTTTCTCATCATTTTTCTTGACATTCTTTTTGAATTCCTAGAATTTTACAGTTTCCTCAGGATGGTTTGGATTAAGGTTTGTCTGCAAGTTCCTTGAAAGGACAAATCTCTGCTCTTTCTGTTCTTTTTCACAGAAAGATTGCTAGTCTTCCTGATATTTATTGTTTTGTACAAGCTTTGGTTCGTATAAAACCTGTTATTAAGTCAATTTCTCCTCCTTGGAGTTTGAATTTAGCTCTAGGGGCTCTTCAAGCTTCTCCGTTTGAACCTATGCATTCGCTGTATATTAAATTACTTTCTTGCAAAGTTTTGTTTCTTTTGGCCATCTCTTCTGCTAGAAGAGTTTCTGAATTATCTGCTCTTTCTTGTGAGTCTCCTTTTCTGATTTTTCATCAGGATAAGGCGGTTTTGCGAACTTCATTTAAATTTTTACCTAAGGTTGTGAATTCTAACAACATTAGTAGAGAAATTGTAGTTCCTTCATTGTGTCCTAATCCTAAGATCTCTAAGGAAAGATCGTTGCATTCTTTGGATGTAGTTAGAGCTTTGAAATATTATGTTGAAGCTACTAAGATTTCCGGAAGACTTCTAGTCTATTTGTTATCTTTTCTGGTTCAAGGAATGGTCCGAAGGCTTCTGCCATTTCTTTGGCATCGTGGTTAAAGTCTTTGATTCATCATGCTTATGTTGAGTCAGGTAGAACTCCGCCTCAAAGGATTACAGCTCATTCAACTAGGTCAGTCTCTACTTCCTGGGCATTTAGGAATGAAGCTTCGGTTGATTAGATTTGCAAAGCAGCAACTTGGTCTTCTTTGCATACTTTTACTAAATTCTACCATTTTGATGTGTTTTCTTCCTCAGAAGCAGTCTTTGGTAGAAAAGTACTTCAGGCAGCTGTTTCAGTTTGATTCTTCTGCTTATATTTTCAGTTTTTTTCATTATAAGATTTAAACTTTGTTTTGGGTGTGGATTATTTTTCAGCGGAATTGGCTGTCTTTATTTTATCCCTCCCTCTCTAGTGACTCTTGCGTGGAAGATCCACATCTTGGGTATTCATTATCCCATACGTCACTAGCTCATGGACTCTTGCTAATTACATGAAAGAAAACATAATTTATGTAAGAACTTACCTGATAAATTCATTTCTTTCATATTAGCAAGAGTCCATGAGGCCCACCCTTTTTTGTGGTGGTTATGATTTTTTTTGTATAAAGCACAATTATTCCAATTCCTTATTTTTTATGCTTTTGCACTTTTTTCTTATCACCCCACTTCTTGGCTATTCGTTAAACTGATTTGTGGGTGTGGTGAGGGGTGTATTTATAGGCATTTTGAGGTTTGGGAAACTTTGCCCCTCCTGGTAGGAATGTATATCCCATATGTCACTAGCTCATGGACTCTTGCTAATATGAAAGAAATGAATTTATCAGGTAAGTTCTTACATAAATTATGTTTTCCCTTTATTTTGTCATGTTAAATAGCTGTTTTGCCTGTTGAAACTGCCCTTTAAACTGGAAATTTCAATACTGCAGTATTGGTTATAGAAAAACTATTTTAAACAAGAGACAACAGCGCAAAACAACATCCTGATGGGTGTTGAGAGAGGACAGCCCAATTTGACGCCGGAAGTTTACACGTGGTTGCGTCATTTTTGACGCATGTGTGTTACAGACGTTTTTTTGTGCCAAAAAGTGTGGGCGTCATACTTGGCGCCAAAAAATGTGGGCGTCATACTTGGCGCCAAAAAATGTGGGCGTCGTATTTGGCGCCACTTTTTTTCACATTATTTAAGTCTCACTTTTTTGTTGCTTCTGGTTGCTAGAGGCTTGTTTGTTTTGCATTTTTTCCCCATTCCTGAAACTGTCATTTAAGGAATTTGATAATTTTGCTTTATATGTTGTTTTTTTCTATTACATATTGCAAGATTTTCCATAAATTATTCCTGGATCAGAACATACTGAGGGATTCCTGTTGACTAAGAAGTCCTACCAAAGCTAAGTTCATTTATTTTAAATGTTATGAATGTTTATCTTTAGCTATGGTTTGTAATAAGTTATCATGATAAACTTTTACATGCAGAATCCATTAGTATTTATGCTTTATGTATTGCTATTCTTTTTACATCTTATGTACAAGATATACTTAGAAAATTTATAAGAGTATTTTTCTGATTCTATGTTAAAGGCTTTGTCTGGCTTTGCGCCTTCTATTAAAATTTTTAGGTCTTTTTCAAACTTCTTTTTGATGAAGTTTCAAATGACCAACAACATACTGAATTATCCTTCTCTGATGTTTTTTCTCTTTCAGAATTTTCTTCATCAGATATTGACACTAACAAATCTACTTTTTTATTAGAGTACATTTGTTTTTTGTTGAAAAGGTGTTGATTATTTTTGATATTGAGGTAACTAGTTCTTTTTCAAAACTAGCTAACATTTTATTTCTGCTTATTTTATCTTCTGTGTTTTCAGAGGTTTTTTTTCCATTTCTTCATACTAGGAAATGGAATAAGCTAAGAATTTTCTTCAAAGGTTTTAAATTATATTCTTTGACGGCAGTTATTTTCAATTTTGAGGGTTCTCCAATTTATATGGGGCTATCTCTACTCCTGCTAAATTATGCTATTGTTTCTATAGCAAAATAGTATTTATTTTCCTTTTAGATGGTTGTATCTTATTTAAGGAAAATTATTTATTTTCAGGTACTTTTCTTGGACCTGTGATTTATTTGGATGATGTTGCTTTTGCTTCATTTTTCTGTTTACTTTAAGATCAAGTATCAGATTATGTTTTATTTAGCATTGTTAAGGGACAAAGTCTACTGCTCATTTGAGGTTCAGACTGGGTGCTGTTGCATTTGTCTTGTTGTCTTGCATTTGTTTATGCAAGTCCGGTGTGTTGTCTGGTCCTTTAACTGGATTAACATGCTAATAATTTTATTTTCATTTTATTGAATATTTTCACAAATATGTCTTTAGCTGTTTTTAGCTAGAAGAATTTTGTGATCTCTAAAAAAATCCTTATTTCTTTTTTTCCAAGATAATCAATTATTTGGTTCATATTGGATTCAATTCTTAAAGGGACATTATACACTCATTTTTTCTTTGCATAAATGTTTTGTAGATTATCTATTTATATAGCCCATAAAGTTTTTTATAAAAATAAATGTATAGTTTTGCTTATATTTAAATAACATTGCTCTGATTTTCAGACTCCTAACCAAGCCCCAAAGTTTTATGTGAATACCGTCAGCTACCTACTCCAGCTTGCTCCTGTTTGTGTAAAGGGTCTTTTCATATGCAAAAGAAGGGGGAGGGGGGGGAGTGTCTTATTTGCCACTTGCAGTGGGCTTTCCAGCTACCTTTTCAACAGAGTCAAACTGACATCTTCTAAGTAAGTTTTTAAACAGTTTTATACTGGATTTTTATATCAGTATCTGTGCATCTTATTCTTTATAGTAGTGTCTATTACATGCAGTTATATGAAAATGAGTGTATACTGTCCCTTTAACTGTTATTCTGGGCTTCAAGATTAGGTTCTTAGACTAAAACTTTAAGCTTATTTTAGTTTGGTTGTTCTTACTAAAGAACAAACTTCTAAATTCTTACCCAAGTAACATGTTTTTAATTGGAAGTTTTTTGGTTCTATTTGGTCCAAATTTCTTAGATTTTGGGTACAGAATAAAATTTGGAGTAAAACCGTCTATGAGAAGTTTTTTTTTCTCTCTATTATATTCCAGCTATTCCAGTAAGGCTAACACTTTCCTTAATGTGTTTCAGTCCTATATATTTTGGGTAATGTTGAAGTGCGGTTGATCACCAGTTGAGGCTCAAGCGCTGCTCAGATCTGGAATCTTCTGGGGTATTTATTCCAGTTCCATTTTTAGGAACTAGGTTTTGGGGTTTTATTCAAAACTATTCATTGTTCCAAAGATAGAAAATCTTTTTATTACATAAATGTACCATCTTTTACATTGGTATTTATATGGTCTATTCTGCCTTTTTTTTTGGTCAGTGATAGCATTATTTGTTTTCATTAGATACATAAGATGCATATCTTCATTTCTGTTTTTCATTCAGATTATTTTTATTTTCTGAGACTACGGAATCTCATATGATTCAACTTTGTTTTTTCAAGACATGGTTAGAGGATCTTTTTATCAAAAGCTCTTGATTCCTCACACAAGGGTCACCTTTTTTAGGTTTCCAGATATATTGTGTCACTATCTTTGTCTCTAACAGATAAGTGATTTTTTTATTGGGTTCCATCTGTCGGTACCTTTAGTCTCTATTATTTCCTTCAGTTGCTATATATGCATGGAAATTTAGGTCTTATGGCTGCAGCATTGGATTCAATTCCCTTTGCTCATTTTCATAGAAAACCTTTCCAGTTTTTTATGCTGCATAATGGTGCAGGGATTCTAGGATTTCACTTTTTAAATCTTCGAATTCTATGTTTATCTATCTTTGATTCAGTGGTTAAAATCACCATTTTAGTTCTACAGGTCTCTTCGATTCTTTCAACCTGGACCATGATCTCTACAGATGTGAGTCTTTTAGGTTGGGAGGCTGTCTGAGGTTCTCTGTCAGCACAAGGGGTTTGGAAATCTCAGGAGGCGAGATTTCCATTTGATATTTTGGAACTCCGTGCATTCCCAGAGTTCTTCAGTTGGTTTCTTTTTAAGAAGAGACGTTTATTGTTTTTTTCAGACAATATCACATCTGTGGTGTATGTCAATCATCAGGGTGGGACTATCAGTCCTTAGACTGTGACAAAAGTATCTCGGATATTTGCTTGGGCTAAATCTAGCTCCTATCTAAATTCTGTGGTCTTTTTCCCAGGTATAGACATTTGGGAAGCGGATTATCTCTGTTAATCAAGCTTTACATCCGGGAGTATGGTCTCTTTACCCAGATATGTTTTTCAATTTTTCAGATGTGAGGGCTTCCAAAAATAGATCTGTTGGCATCTCGTCTTAACAAGGAACTTCCCAGGAGCCTATTTCAGGTCCTGGGATCCTCAGGCGGAAGTAGCTTATGCATTGACACTTCCTTGGAATTATTATTCTGCCTATATCTTCCGCCTCTAGTTCTTCCAAAATTCTAATGGAGCGTTCATTTGTACTGCTGGTGGTTCCAGCATGGCCTCACAGGTTTTGGTTTGCGGATCTCATTCGGATGGCCAGTTGCCAACCTTGGACACTTCCGTTAAGACCAGACCTTCTATCTCAAGGCTCATTTTTTCCATCGGGATCTCAAATCCTTCAATTTGAAGGAATGGAGATTGAACGTTTGATTCTTAGTCATAGAGGTTTCTCTGACTCAGTGATTAATACTTTGTTACAGGTTTGTAAATCTGTCTCTAGAAAGATTTTTTATCAAGTTTGGAAGACTTACATTTCTTGGTGTTCTTCTCATAAATTCTTTTGGCTTTCTTTTAGAATTCCTAGAATTTTACAATTTTTCAGGTTGATTTAGATAAGGTTTTGTCTGCAAGTTTTTTGAAAGGACAAATCTCTACTCTTTCTGTTCTTTTTCACAGAAAAATTGCTATTCATTCTGATATTCATTGTTTTGTACAGGCTTTGGTTTGTATCAAGCCTGTCATTAAGTCAAATCTCTCCTCCTTGGCGTCTCAATTTGGTACTGAGGGCTTTACAGGCTCCTCCATTTGAACCTTTGTGTTCTCTGGACATTAAAATTACTTTCTTGGAAAGTATTGTTCCTTTTGGCTATCTCTTCTGCTAGAAGAGTTTCTGAGTTTTCTGCTCTTTCTTGTGGATCTCCTTTTCTGATTTTTCATCAGGATAAGGCAGTGTTCCTTCCTGTTATTCATTATTTTGTTCAGGCTTTGGTTCTTATCAAACCTGTCATTAGGCCAATTTCTCCTCCTTGGAGTTTTAATTTGGTGCTGAAGGCTTTACAGGCTCTTCTATTTGAGCATATGCTTTCTCTAGACATTATTTATTTTCATGGAAAGTATTGTTCTTTTTAGACATCTCTTCAGCTAGAACAGTTTTTGAATTATCTGTTCTTTCTTATGAGTCTCCTTTTTCTGATTTTTTTTTCAGGATAAGGTGGTTTTTGCTATCCTCATTTCAATTCTTACCTAAAGTTGTGATTTCTAACAACATTAGGGAGGAATTATTGTCTTTTCCTAAGATTTCTTTGGTAAGATTCTTACATTCTTTGGATATGGTAAGAATTTTGAAATCCTATGTTGAAGCTATTCAGATTTCAGATAGACTTCTAGTCTATTTGTTATCTTTCCTGGTCTTAGGAAGGTCAAAAGGCTTCTGCCATTTCTTTGGCGTCTTGGTTAAACTTTTGATTCATCATGCTTATTTGGAGTCGGGTTGATTCCCGCCTCAGAGGATTACAGCTCATTCTACTAGGTAAGTTTCTACTTCATGGGCTTTTAGGAATGAAGCTTCTGTTGATCAGATTTGCAAAGCAATGACTTGGTCTTCTTTGCATATTTTTACTAAATTCTACCATTTTGATGTTTTCTCTTCTTTAGAAGCAGTTTTGGTAGAATGGTACTTTAGGCAGCTGTTTCAATTTGATTCTTCTGCTTATAATTTCAGTTTTTTTTCATTATAAAAATTGAAACTTTTTGATTTGGGTAGTGGATTTATTTTTCAGCGGAATTGGCTGTCTTTATTTTTTCCCTCCCTCTCTAGTGACTCTTGCGTGGAAGTTCCACATCTTGGGTATCTACTATCCCATACGTCACTAGCTCATGGACTCTTGCTAATTACATGAAAGAAAACATAATTTATGTAAGAACTTACCTGATAAATTCATTTCTTTCATATTAGCAAGAGTCCATGAGGCCCACCCTTTTTGTGGTGGTTATGATTTTTTGTATAAAGCACAATTATTCCAATTCCTTATTTTTTGATGCTTTCGCTCCTTTCTTATCACTCCACTTCTTGGCTATTCGTTAAACTGAATTGTGGGTGTGCTGAGGGGTGTATTTATAGGCATTTTAAGGTTTGGGAAACTTTGCCCCTCCTGGTAGGCATGTATATCCCATACGTGACTAGCTCATGGACTCTTGCTAATATGAAAGAAATGAATTTATCAGGTAAGTCTTACATAAATTATGTAATTTATATTATTGCTTATAATATAAATATATATTTCTTTCATGTAATTAACAAGAGTCCATGAGCTAGTGACGTATGGGATATACATTCCTACCAGGAGGGGCAAAGTTTCCCAAACCTTAAAATGCCTATAAATACACCCCTCACCACACCCACAAATCAGTTTTACAAACTTTGCCTCCAAGGGAGGTGGTGAAGTAAGTTTGTGCTAGATTCTACGTTGATATGCGCTCCGCAGCAAGTTGGAGCCCGGTTTTCCTCTCAGCGTGCAGTGAATGTCAGAGGGATGTGAGGAGAGTATTGCCTATTGAATGCAGTGATCTCCTTCTACGGGGTCTATTTCATAAGGTTCTCTGTTATCGGTCGTAGAGATTCATCTCTTACCTCCCTTTTCAGATCGACGATATACTCTTATATTTACCATTTCCTCTACTGATTCTCGTTTCAGTACTGGTTTGGCTTTCTACAAACATGTAGATGAGTGTCCTGGGGTAAGTAAGTCTTATTTTCTGTGACACTCTAAGCTATGGTTGGGCACTTTATTTATAAAGTTCTAAATATATGTATTCAAACATTTATTTGCCTTGACTCAGAATGTTCAACTTTCCTTATTTCCAGACAGTCAGTTTCATATTTGGGATTATGCTTTAAATTATCATATTTTTTCTTACCTCAAAAATTTGACTTTTTTCCCTGTGGGCTGTTAGGCTCGCGGGGGCTGAAAATGCTTCATTTTATTGCGTCATTCTTGGCGCAGACTTTTTTGGCGCAAAAATTCTTTTCCGTTTCCGGCGTCATACGTGTCGCCGGAAGTTGCGTCATTTTTGACGTTATTTTGCGCCAAAAATGTCGGCGTTCGGATGTGGCGTCATTTTTGGCGCCAAAAGCATTTAGGCGCCAAATAATGTGGGCGTCTTATTTGGCGCCAAAAAATATGGGCGTCGCTTTTGTCTCCACATTATTTCAGTCTCATTTTTCATTTGCTTCTGGTTGCTAGAAGCTTGATGTTTGGCATTTTTTTCCCATTCCTGAAACTGTCTTATAAGGAATTTGATCTATTTTGCTTTATATGTTGTTTTTTCTCTTACATATTGCAAGATGTCTCACGTTGCATCTGAGCCAGAAGATACTACAGGAAAACCTCTGCCTGCTGGATCTACCAAAGCTAAGTGTATCTGCTGTAAACTTTTGGTAGCTATTCCTCCAGCTGTTGTTTGTAATAATTGTCATGACAAACTTGTTAAAGCAGATAATATTTCCTTTAGTGATGTACCATTGCCTGTTGCAGTTCCCTCAACATCTAAGGTGCAGAATGTTCCTGATAACATAAGAGATTTTGTTTCTGAATCCATAAAGAAGGCTTTGTCTGTTATTTCTCCTTCTAGTAAACGTAAAAAGTCTTTTAAATCTTCTCTCTCTACAGATGAATTTTTAAATGAACACCATCATTCTGATTCTTTGGACTCTTCTGGTTCAGAGGATTCTGTCTCAGAGATTGATGCTGATAAATCTTCATATTTATTTAAGATGGAATTTATTCGCTCTTTACTTAAAGAAGTACTAATTGCTTTAGAAATAGAGGATTCTAGTCCTCTTGATACTAATTCTATACGTTTGGATAAGGTTTTTAAAGCTCCTGCGGTTATTCCAGAAGTCTTTCCTGTTCCTAATGCTATTTCTGCAGTAATTGCTAAGGAATGGGATAAATTGGGTAATTCATTTACTCCTTCTAAACGTTTTAAGCAATTATATCCTGTTCCGCCTGACAGGTTAGAATTTTGGGACAAAATCCCTAAAGTTGATGGGGCTATTTCTACCCTTGCTAAACGTACTACCATTCCTACGTCAGATGGTACCTCGTTTAAGGATCCTTTAGATAGAAAAATTGAATCTTTTCTAAGAAAAGCTTATCTATGTTCAGGTAATCTTCTTAGACCTGCTATATCATTGGCTGATGTTGCTGCAGCTTCAACTTTTTGGTTGGAAACTCTAGCGCAACAAGTAACAAATCGTGATTCTCATGATATTATTATTCTTCTCCAGCATGCTAATAATTTCATCTGTGATGCCATTTTTGATATTATTAGAGTTGATGTTAGATTTATGTCTCTGGCTATCTTAGCCAGAAGAGCTTTATGGCTTAAGACTTGGAATGCTGATATGGCTTCTAAATCAACTCTACTTTCCATTTCTTTCCAGGGAAACAAATTATTTGGTTCTCAGTTGGATTCTATTATTTCAACTGTTACTGGTGGGAAAGGAACTTTTTTACCACAGGATAAAAAGTCTAAGGGTAAAAACAGGGCTAACAATCGTTTTCGTTCCTTTCGTTTCAACAAAGAACAAAAGCCTGATCCTTCGTCCTCAGGAGCAGTTTCAGTTTGGAAACCATCTCCAGTCTGGAATAAATCCAAGCCTGCTAGAAAGGCAAAGCCTGCTTCTAAGTTCACATGAAGGTACGGCCCTCATTCCAGTTCAGCTGGTAGGGGGCAGGTTACGTTTTTTCAAAGAAATTTGGATCAATTCTGTTCACAATCTTTGGATTCAGAACATTGTTTCAGAAGGGTACAGAATTGGTTTCAAGATGAGACCTCCTGCAAAGAGATTTTTTCTTTCCCATGTCCCAGTAAATCCAGTGAAAGCTCAAGCATTTCTGAATTGTGTTTCAGATCTAGAGTTGGCTGGAGTAATTATGCCAGTTCCAGTTCCGGAACAGGGGATGGGGTTTTATTCAAATCTCTTCATTGTACCAAAGAAGGAGAATTCCTTCAGACCAGTTCTGGATCTAAAATTATTGAATCGTTATGTAAGGATACCAACGTTCAAGATGGTAACTGTAAGGACTATATTGCCTTTTGTTCAGCAAGGGAATTATATGTCCACAATAGATTTACAGGATGCATATCTGCATATTCCGATTCATCCAGATCATTATCAGTTCCTGAGATTCTCTTTTCTAGACAAGCATTACCAATTTGTGGCTCTACCGTTTGGCCTTGCTACAGCTCCAAGAATTTTCACAAAGATTCTCGGTGCCCTTCTGTCTGTAATCAGAGAACAGGGTATTGTGGTATTTCCTTATTTGGACGATATCTTGGTACTTGCTCCGTCTTTACATTTAGCAGAGTCTCATACGAATCGACTTGTGTTGTTTCTTCAAGATCATGGTTGGAGGATCAATTTACCAAAAAGTTCTTTGATTCCTCAAACAAGGGTAACCTTTCTGGGTTTCCAGATAGATTCAGTGTCCATGACTTTGTCTTTAACAGACAAGAGACGTCTAAAATTGATTACAGCCTGTCGAAACCTTCAGTCTCAATCATTCCCTTCGGTAGCCTTATGCATGGAAATTCTAGGTCTTATGACTGCTGCATCGGACGCGATCCCCTTTGCTCGTTTTCACATGCGACCTCTTCAGCTCTGTATGCTGAACCAATGATGCAGGGATTACACGAAGATATATCAATTAATATCTTTAAAACCGATTGTTCGGCACTCTCTAATGTGGTGGACAGATCACCATCGTTTAATTCAGGGGGCTTCTTTTGTTCTTCCGACCTGGACTGTAATTTCAACAGATGCAAGTCTCACAGGTTGGGGAGCTGTGTGGGGATCTCTGACGGCACAAGGAGTTTGGGAATCTCAGGAGGTGAGATTACCGATCAATATCTTGGAACTCCGTGCAGTTTTCAGAGCTCTTCAGTTTTGGCCTCTTCTGAAGAGAGAATCGTTCATTTGTTTTCAGACAGACAATGTCACAACTGTGGCATACATCAATCATCAAGGAGGGACTCACAGTCCTCTGGCTATGAAAGAAGTATCTCGAATTTTGGTTTGGGCGGAATCCAGCTCCTGTCTAATCTCTGCGGTTCATATCCCAGGTATAGACAATTGGGAAGCGGATTATCTCAGTCGCCAAACGTTGCATCCGGGCGAATGGTCTCTTCACCCAGAGGTATTTCTTCAGATTGTTCAAATGTGGGGGCTCCCAGAGATAGATCTGATGGCCTCTCATCTAAACAAGAAACTTCCCAGGTATCTGTCCAGATCCCGGGATCCTCAGGCGGAGGCAGTGGATGCATTATCACTTCCTTGGAAGTATCATCCTGCCTATATCTTTCCGCCTCTAGTTCTTCTTCCAAGAGTAATCTCCAAGATTCTGAGGGAATGCTCGTTTGTTCTGCTAATAGCTCCGGCATGGCCTCACAGGTTTTGGTATGCGGATCTTGTCCGGATGGCATCTTGCCAACCATGGACTCTTCCGTTAAGACCAGACCTTCTGTCACAAGGTCCTTTTTTCCATCCGGATCTGAAATCCTTAAATTTAAAGGTATGGAGATTGAACGCTTGATTCTTGGTCATAGAGGTTTCTCTGACTCCGTGATTAATACTATGTTACAGGCTCGTAAATCTGTATCTCGAGAGATATATTATAGAGTCTGGAAGACTTATATTTCTTGGTGTCTTTCTCATCATTTTTCTTGGCATTCTTTTAGAATACCGAGAATTTTACAGTTTCTTCAGGATGGTTTAGATAAGGGTTTGTCCGCGAGTTCTTTGAAAGGACAAATCTCCGCTCTTTCTGTTCTTTTTCACAGAAAGATTGCTATTCTTCCTGATATTCATTGTTTTGTACAAGCTTTGGTTCGTATAAAACCTGTCATTAAGTCAATTTCTCCTCCATGGAGTTTGAATTTGGTTCTGGGAGCTCTTCAAGCTCCTCCGTTTGAACCTATGCATTCATTGGACATTAAATTACTTTCTTGGAAAGTTTTGTTCCTTTTGGCCATCTCTTCTGCTAGAAGAGTTTCTGAATTATCTGCTCTTTCGTGTGAGTCTCCTTTTCTGATTTTTCATCAGGATAAGGCGGTGTTGCGAACTTCTTTTGAATTTTTACCTAAAGTTGTGAATTCCAACAACATTAGTAGAGAAATTGTGGTTCCTTCATTATGTCCTAATCCTAAGAATTCTAAGGAGAAATCATTGCATTCTTTGGATGTTGTTAGAGCTTTGAAATATTATGTTGAAGCTACGAAATCTTTCCGTAAGACTTCTAGTCTATTTGTTATCTTTTCCGGTTCTAGGAAAGGCCAGAAAGCTTCTGCCATTTCTTTGGCATCTTGGTTGAAATCTTTAATTCATCTTGCCTATGTTGAGTCGGGTAAAATTCCGCCTCAAAGAATTACAGCTCATTCTACTAGGTCAGTTTCTACTTCCTGGGCGTTTAGGAATGAAGCTTCGGTTGACCAGATCTGCAAAGCAGCAACTTGGTCCTCTTTGCATACTTTTACTAAATTCTACCATTTTGATGTATTTTCTTCTTCTGAAGCAGTTTTTGGTAGAAAAGTTCTTCAGGCAGCGGTTTCAGTTTGAATCTTCTGCTTATGTTTTTTGTTAAACTTTATTTTGGGTGTGGATTATTTTCAGCAGGAATTGGCTGTCTTTATTTTATCCCTCCCTCTCTAGTGACTCTTGTGTGGAAAGATCCACATCTTGGGTAGTCATTATCCCATACGTCACTAGCTCATGGACTCTTGTTAATTACATGAAAGAAAACATAATTTATGTAAGAACTTACCTGATAAATTCATTTCTTTCATATTAACAAGAGTCCATGAGGCCCACCCTTTTTTGTGGTGGTTATGATTTTTTTGTATAAAGCACAATTATTCCAATTCCTTATTTTATATGCTTCGCACTTTTTTTCTTATCACCCCACTTCTTGGCTATTCGTTAAACTGATTTGTGGGTGTGGTGAGGGGTGTATTTATAGGCATTTTAAGGTTTGGGAAACTTTGCCCCTCCTGGTAGGAATGTATATCCCATACGTCACTAGCTCATGGACTCTTGTTAATATGAAAGAAATGAATTTATCAGGTAAGTTCTTACATAAATTATGTTATATATATATGTGTTATTGCTATTTAACATGATTTTAAAATAAATTGAAAAGTAGGCCTATAGTGTTCCAAGGAAAATATGGTTGACAGTGCTCTAAAATGACCAAAATAAATGTCTTTATAGGAAATATATTACTTGCAAAGGAATATTGTCGGCTGCCACAGTTGAATGATGGGTTGTTTTATTCTTATTAGTAGTAGTAGTCCTAATAATATAAATCATCATTTTAAAGTTGTAAAGTTATTTTTCTTTTTTTTTTTTTCTCATTCAGGTTGTTTGAAAGGACAACTAAACAGAGTAGAACTTCATAATCAATACATGTATACTAGAGACAATGCAAAAGCACTTTGTTTTGAATGTCATATTAGTAGTAGATTAATTTTCTGACAAATGTCAGTTACATTTTTCTTCCTGAGGAGCAGCTATGCACTACTAGGCGCTAGTTGAACACATTGATAAGCCAGTGACTAGGCATCTTTGTGTAGCCACCAAACAGCAGCTATCTCTTAGGTCCTAGGTATACTCTTCAACAAAGAATAAACAGAGAACTAAGAAAATTAGATAATAGAGGTAAATTGGAAAGTTGTTTATAATGGTACGCTCTAGCTGAATCATGAAAGGAGAAATTAGAGTTTCCTGTCCCTTTTTTGAAGTGCTGTTTGAAGAGAACAGTCACTGCAAAGTGGCAGTGCATTGATCGATTACTGGCTTTCAGGGATGTTTTCAGCTCCACCCCCCTAGCCTGAAAAGCTGAGACTCCTGATTGTAATAAAATGTTCTTGTGATGCTAGACCAAGAGCAAAAGGAACGCATTTATTCAAGAGACATTTTAAAAACGTAACAAAATGTCTCCCCCCCCCCCCCCACCAACTCTGCAGCTAAGTTTAAATAAAACTATGTAACTGCCTAATTTTAAAATTGCATTTAATAAAATATATATATATATAATTTCATTGCAGAAAGTTGGGAAAGAAAAAGTTCTGCCTCTGGGCTTCAAACATACTTTTTTGAAAGTGGGGCTGGTTTATATCTTCTGACTGACGGTATTTGCACAGTTTGTTTGCAGGTTGTCTAAAACCATTGTTTGTTAATAGTTAAGCGCCTGCCATGTAAATAGCTTAATTACTTCCTTTTGTGTCACATTTGCAGACTTTTCTTAAACTGTAGACCAGGAGACTGTTTCAAAAGTACATAATAGACAATTGTGACAGCTGCATACCAAGTAATGCTTCGTGTTTGGACCGTCATATGGTATAGCAAAGGGCTTCAAAGATTGACGACAACCAATGTGCCATATAAATAAAACAACCTTTTAAATACAAAATAATTAAAGGACAATACACTAACACTTGGTCTGAATTTCAAATAAGCAGTAGTTTTATTTTTTGGTGGGTTTTCTGACAAATTTCAAAGTTACTTACTTTTTTCCTGTATCATGTGACATCTATTAGCCAATCACAAAAGTATATATTGTACTGTGAAATCTGTACATGCTCAATAGAAGATGGTGCCTCAGAAAGTATGCATAGATAAAACAAAAAAAATGCACATTTTGATAATGGAAGTAAATTTAGTTTTTTTTTCTATTGAATTAGTTTTTATTGAACAATTGTATTGGAAATAAACAAAATAGACTAAGTTATTTCTATGACAGCAAATGATTAATGATAAACATTCATTATATAACAGTAAAAATACCTTATCTAGATAAGGAAAAGAAACAAACAATCTCAAAACCATGTCAGATTACTATGGTACATGGAGCTTCTGTTCAGTATCCAACTGGACAAATAAATAAATAAATCGGTCTTTCCAGCATATCAAGTAGCTTGAGAAGCATTTTAAATAGATTGAGAGAGAAAGAAAAATTAAAGAATTGAGCAGATAGTATAATAGAAGAAAAGATTAGGTAGAGAATGTAAGATATGGTAAAGCATCGCCTGTTTTTTTTTTTTTTTTTTCATGCTTTATTTGAATTATGAATGCTTAATTTTGACTTTAATGTCCCTTTAAGACTGGAGGTTGTAAGCCCTGCTAAACCTCTTTTGCCTACCACCATATTGTCACAGCCAGACTTTTAAAAAGGATACATTTGTTCACCTTAAGCAACTAAAGGCCAAGGATTTCAGTTTCTTCTAGGAGGAAACAGGTATGGCAGTTAAAGAACACCAAGTCCTGCCCAGCTTGTAGTTGCCATGGATCGAAGAAAGGGCGTCCAATCTAATGCTATTCAAAGGGACATGAAACCCAAAATGTTTCTGTTGAGTCAGACAGTTATCTAATTTGCTTCATTTTGTTAGTATCCTTTGTTGAAAATAATACCTAGGTATGCTCAGACGCAGCAATGCATTACTGGGAGCTAGCTGCTGATTGGTGGCTGCAAACACATGCTTCTTGTTATTGGCTCACCCAGTGTGCTCGAATGAACAAAGGATCATTCAAGAATGAAGGAAATTTGATAATAGAAGTAAATTTGGGTTTTCAATGTGTTAGGCACAAGATGTTACTTTATTTTTCTCTTTAAAGAGAATTGGAATCTTTATTAGTTTTAATTTGTGGAATTTACATCTGATCCAGGGATTACACACAGCTCCCAATAGCCGATTCTGCAAAAAAATAATAATGCCTGGAGTGGTTGCTAAATTTTAAAGGCCCTTCTATGCATAATAAATATGACTCCGAAAGGAATGACACTGTGCGTATACTGCTCTTTTTGTTACTTGTAGTCAAAGATGGTGTTAAGCACTCCTTTGTGTGTTTTCAACCATAAGGATGTAAAAATTGCTGTTTGTGCTACTGGCAGTCAAGGGAGGTCAAATCACTGCTGTGTATGTTACTGGCTGCCAAACGGTATAATAATTTATAAGTTATTCTCTTCCAAGAGGATAGAATCACTGTTTAGTTGTTAAAAAAAGAAATATAAAAAAAATATATGGTGGTTTCAAGGGTAGAACCTAAGGTAAAGCTTTAGGTGGATGCATTGTGTGACTACACCCACTACCTTTGCCCAGATAATTTCAGGTTGTCCAGTATATTTACAAAGAATAGTTGGCAACTTTACACATCACACCAAGATGTTTGTGAATTAATACCCCACATATTCTTATGCCTCCAAAAATAGGAAAGCTACAAGTTTAAATCCTCTACTTCATTATCAGTTTCTGTTTCATTTGGTAGCTGGCTCAGAGGGAGCAATTTCATAGTGTGATTGACTTTATCTTGTGCACTTGCATTTGCTCCCAGCAGCTCCACACATGTCACATATATGTGCCCATTTGGCATCAGCAGAGGTGCTGAAGTTTTACTAACAACGTGCCAGTATATACCCTTGTATACTTCCGTAACAAGTATGTCTAGGGTAGTTTGACCATAAAATTAACTGCAGCAGTTCTGAAAACATTTATACTTTACTGAAATGTTAATGTATTGCAAGCAGGGGCAGAACGACAGGAGGTGCAGAGGTCCCTTCTTATATTCTGGGCCCTGTGGTTTCTAGTTACGCCTCTGATTGCAAGACAACACAAGAGTTATAGAATGAATAATAAGCATGCATTTGAGTTTGTTTAATAAACCTATTTTAAAAAAAATATATATATATATATCAATGTTTAACTATTTGTATTGTTCATGGTTTTATTTCTTCCTACTGTGTATGTTTATTCCTCTCCTGGATACACACCCTCTCAGCTCTGCCCTTTTCCCTACATTCCTAGCTCACCAAAATGTTCCTGGCTCCTATCAAGGAGTATGTGTGTGTGTGTGTGTGTATGTGTATATGTGTATGACGAACAATTACAGAGCTTAGTGGTATCTTAATGTCCCTACAACTCAATTGTAGATACAGGAAGGTCACGTAATGCTGCCTGTTAGCCTAACAGAATACCAATAGAGGTCCTTACCCCTAGAGGTATGCTGTCAATAAGTAGAAACAAATAATTAGAGTGGTTACAGGCGCCGGACAAGACTAACTTCCAGTCTAAAATTGAAGGACAGTTAATACATACAGTATAGATAAACATCCGCATTAAAATGTGTGTGTATGTGTATTGTATATGTATATATATATATATATATATATATATATATATATATATATATATATATATATATCTATATCAGTTGTATATTTCCCACTGGTAATGACTTATATATATTACAATAGTGTCGATATGATTTTGGATATAACCAATATAAAGTCAACCTTCTATTAGAGGATTCTCAGTAATTCAGAATACTATAATCATATACCTTGATTTAAATATCCTAAGCTATAAGTATTCCAGAAATTAAGCACATTGAGAGTCGAACCTTCAAGAGTCCCAAAAGTACATTATATGTCAAAAAAGGGGTCTCAAAGTTCCCAAGTGAAAAGCTTGAATCCAAAAGATTGGTAAGTTGGTGTGCCCAAAAAAACAGTGGTGACAGAAGAACTTCCTACTTACAAGAAACTACCTCAATCAGATGAGGTAAATGCCGCACAGATTGTTAAGTAGTAGGCTCTCCAGCTGAAAGTTGATCCGCCCTTTAATCGTCTCCTGGTGTAGATCCCTTCTCTGTATCTCCTCTCAAACGTGTTATGGTTTCATCAGGTTTAGATGTGGAAATAAAAATAAATACAAAATAGTGCTATATTGTTTTTTTCAAACACACTCAGTATTTATTATTTAAATGTACATAGGTAAAACTTGCTCACATTTAGCAACCTCAATTCACATATGAGGTATCAGAAACACTTGTAATCGTAAAGGTGGTGTAACCACTCACATAACACTGGAGGTATATGG